>NC_054473.1:181149493-181481279 GCF_017639515.1 Carcharodon carcharias
ACTTAGTGCAATTCTGGGACTGTTCCACCCAGAAAGGTTTAGGGAGGGAATTCTAGAGGTTGAGGTCTTTGTAGCTGAAGGCACAGTTAAAGTCAGAGGTGAGTAAGAGGTCAGAACTGAAGGAGGTCAAATACCCGTGATATAGGGCAGGAGGAGATTACAGAGATATGGAGAGATGAGACCATGGTGGGATTTGAAAACGAGAATGGGGATTTTAAAATCAAGGTGATGCTTGACTATGAGCCAACATTGATCAGTGAGCATAGATGTGATAGGGGAGGTGTATTATTAGCGTGCAAGCAGCAGAGCTTTGGATGAGAATATCTTTCTGAAGAGTGAAAGATGGGAGGTTAGCCTGGAGTGTGTTGGAATCATGAAGTCCACAGGGAACAAAGGCATAACAAATCTAGTAATAAAAACAGAAAGCGCTTGAAATACTCAGCAGGTCTGACAGCATTGTTGCAGGGAGAAACAGAGTTAGTGTTTCAAGTCCAATATAACTCTTCCTCAGATACAACACATCCTGTTTTTTTATTCCTGTCCTCCTCCTGGATCTAAAGAATGGAACACTTTCCATTCAAATACCCAGTGTCAGCATCAAGCACCCCCAACATTGAAAAAGGCACAGCTTGATTCAGATTATTCTGTTCGAACAATGTGCTCAGTCCAAACCTCAGAGCAACATGCCGTATTGTGTCATGCAGCATATAATCCCCTGTTTCTCATTCCAATCAGGCCATGTGGAGTGGCATTGCCAATTAGTGGCACTTTCATGCTGCAAGAGCATGTCCCAGGAGTATGAACAGTTTTCAAATAGGCATTTTTAAAAATTATTTTTGATTGACATTTAGAGGTGACACCAAGTTGCACAGTGTCCTCAAACAGAAACATAAATTCAATATGTCAAGTGCCGTTATAGGGCATCAATATAATAAGCAAACAATGAAAAATCCAATTACATGGTACACTTGACTAGCAATAGAATAAGGAATACCAATCAAACTATAATGTTATCAGTGATATCTCCTACCCGCAATCCCTGGAAATTCGCAAGTATACTGGTGGACAATGCGTGCTCCCCCTAGGAACTGGCACTTTATCAAATGCCTTTTGGAAGTCCATGTACACCCCTTAATAATATTACCCTCATCAACCCCCTCAGTTGCCTCATCAAAAAACTCAAGCAAGTTAGTAAATCGGCTTTAGCTAACTCGCTTGAGGTATTAGTTGAGGCAACAGAGAGGATTGATGAGGGTAGTGATGTTGATGTGGTGTACATGGACTTCCAAAAGACATTTCATAAAGTGCTGCACAACAGACCTGTTGAGAAAACATAGAGCCCATGGAATAAAAAGGAGAGTAGCAACATGGTGCAGAATTTTTCGCTCTCGTTTGTGGTGAGCATGGTCGCAGGAAGGGCATTGAATTAGGCGGGATGGTGGTGTACCTGAACCCAGCCACTTTCCCGCCTCTTCCCAAATTAGATTCTGGGCAGGCAAGCCCAAGGTTGACTTTCCTGTCCCGCTGCCAATTGAGGCCCTTAAGTGGCCAGTTAAGGACCACTGAAGGGCCTCATCTTGTCAATGTGAGGATTAACCGAGCCGCCAGTGAGCCTGTCACCATGCAACGTGCACGATAGCTTCTGCCCTGCGGACAGCTTTTTGCCCCCGGTGCGGGAGGGTGGGTATCCCTCAATCAAAGGCACTCAGTTCCTGATTGATGGTGGGCTGGAAATTGGGAAAGGCGGGGGGTGGGGGGGGGTGCTGCTGAGAGACACCTCCTGCTCCTACTTCCAAACCCCCTGCACCTCTCTCCCCATGACCCCCCCCACTACTCAAACCCCACAACCCCCGCATTATTGACCTTTGTCCTTGTTGCTTCGCAATCCTGGGATCTGGTGCCTGTCCTTCCAGCAGCAGCCACGACCTTCCCCTTGGTGCCGCAGAGCACAGTGGCTTCTGGCTTCTGATTGGCCAGCAGCTCCTGCTAGGTGAGTGTTACACCCTAGGGACCTGATTCCCGAGGAAGACCCTCCGCTGACCTCATCGCTGCCTGTTGGCATGTGGTTTAGCGGACCTTTCAGAAAAGGATCACTGTGGACCTCTTGCCACCAGGCGAGACACCCAACACCTCAACAAGATTCTGACCTGCGATGTGTTTTTTTTTATTGACAGTGAGTGACAGGGAGCTGTAGTGAATGTTTTTATGGGGCTGGTGGAAGGTTTCTCGTGGAGTTCCCCGAGAGTCATTGTTGGGATCATTGCTATTTCTGACATTTAATGAACTAGACATTGGTGCACTAGGCACAATTTTAAAATTTGTGGGCGATACCAAACTTGGAAGTATTGTGAACTGTGAGGAGGATAGTGTAAAACTTCAAAAGGAAATAGGCAGTTTGGTGGAATGGGCAGACAAATGGCAGGTGAAATTTAATGCAGGGAAATGTGAAGTCATTCATTTTGATAGAATGCGGAGAGACAACATGAAATAAAGGGTAGACTTCTAAATGGAGTGCAGGAGCAGAGGAACCTTGGTGTATATATGCATAAATCACTGAATATGGCAGGTCAAGTTCAGAGAGCAGTTAATAAATCATACAGCATCCTGAGCTTTATCAATAGGGGCATAGAGTGCAGGAGCAAGGAAGTTATGTTAACCCTGCATTAAACACTGGTTTGGCCAGTTCTGGATGCCACACTTTTGGAAGGATGTAAAGGTATTAGAGAGGGTGCAGAAAAGATTCACAAGAATGGTTCCAGTGATGAAGAGCTATATAGAAAGATTGAAGAAGCCGGGACCATTTTTCTTGAAGAAGAGAAGTTTGAGAGGAAATTTGATACACGTATTCAAAATTATGAGGGGTCTGGACAGAGCACATGGGGAGAAACTTTTCCCATAGCCAGAAAGCCACGCAAAAGGGTATTATCTGAAAAGGAAAAATGTGCAGGGTTATGTGGAGAAGGAGGGGGAGTAGCACTAGTTAAATTGCCCCTTCAGAGAGCCAACTCAGACATGATGGGCCTCCTTCTGTTCTCTAGCCATTCTATGATTCTAATGTCATGGAGCCTTTATAGACAGCAGGCAAAGGAGTCTTTCATTGTAGCTTTGAGCCCAGATCTCAGAAATGAAGGAGGCAGTCTCTAACCCATTCTATAGTTACACTGAGTCTTCAACACAGAAACAAGCCATTTGACTCAAAAAGACTTTGCTGAAGATTGTGGTCCATGTAAGCCCCCTTTCATCCCTCTTAATCTAATACTATCAACACACTCATCTATTAGTGTCAGCTCTGGCTCAGTTGGTAGTACTCTTGCTTTTTAAGTTATAAGATTCTAGATTCCAATCCCACTCCAAGACTTGAGCATAAAAATCAAGGCTGACACTCAAGGGGAGTATTGCACTATTGGAGGTGCTGTCTCCTGGGTGAGACATTAAACTGAAGCCTTGTTTGCCCTATCAGGTGGACATAAAAGATGGCACTATTTTGAAGAAAAGCAGGGGAGTTATCCCTGGTGTTTGGACCAATATTTGTTACTCAATTAATTTTCATAAAAGCAGATGATATACTCATTAACATATTGTTGTTTGTGGGATCTTGTTGTACATAAATCAGTTGTTATGTTTCCTACAACAGTGACTACACATTTAAAGACAACGCGGTACTTTTTAAACACTTTGAGGTGCCCAATGGTTGTGAAAAGCGCTATATAAATGCAAGTCTTTTTTTTATTTATTCCCTTTACCCTTATGTGCTTATCTAGTTTATCTAATATCCTCCTGAGATGCATGTGAATCATGTATCACATAGGGTCATGGAGTCATAGAGGCACAAAAGGAGGCTATTCGGCCCCTTCTGTCCCTCTGTAGAGCAATCCAAACAGTCCCATTTGCCCTGCTCTATCCCCGAAGTCCTGCAAGCTTATTTCCCCCTACCACCTGCATAGGCAATAAGCTCCAGGTCACTGCCACCCAATTTTAAAATATTTATTCTCATGTTCACCGCGCATCTCTTGCCAAAAACCTTAAATTTGCGTCCTCTAGTCTTTTTACCCATTAGTTAATGGGAATAGCTTTTCTTTGTCCTAATCTTGCATGCCTCTCTCAAATCTCCCCTCAACCTCCTTCACTGCACGGAGACCAACTCCAACTTCTCCACCCTAACCTTGTGGTTAAAATTCCTCATCCCTGGAACCATTCTGGTGAATCTCCTCTGAACATCCTGCACAATTTACCACAAATTTGTTTATGAAGCCAGTTAGGCAGCAAAAAATACTGAAGGGAGCAGATGGTTGAATGACAGGAAGGTGAAGAGGGAGGAGGTGAGCGCAAAATCAACACAGGACAGAGTGTGCAGAAGGAGATCGAGTGGAATGGGAACACAGCCCAAACTGACACTTGGCCGCAAACGCTTTTCCCACCCTGTCTGGGCTACAACTGGGAGAATCTGAGATGGGGAAAGGTCCATTGGTCTATGCTGAAAATATTCATCCCACTCTCACTCTAATCTTTCAAAGGAACATAGTTCTGCTGAGAGAAAAAGAAAACATGTTTTGTTTGGTGAGGGAGAAGATTTGCATGTCCTGATTGAATGTACAAGCGATCTGACAGATTTTCAACACAGTTCTTGCGCCCTAATTTTGCAGGGAAATGAAACACAGCTTAGCAAAATTAAGACAGCGCCCCTTTAAGTGAACCTTTATTTTGGGGAGTGCTCAGGAAAGTAGAGTCAGAAAGATCAGCCATGATCATGTTGAATGACGAAGCAGGCTCGAGGGGCCGAATGGTTTCTTCCTCCTATATCTTACATTATAATGCTCTAATGTAGCTGATCACCAGCAGGTTCGAAGACAAAATAGGCAGGTGGAGCAACTAAAAATTGACGAAAGTGGATGCAGATCAAAGCTCCATTAGTCACATTGAAGTGGCAATAGCTCTGCCGAAGGTATTATTCCTTTCAATTGTTCATTCAGCAGGAGGTTAAAAAAAATTATTTATCAATTATTTTAGGGCAGTAATAATAGCGTTACTGGAGTAGAAAGAAGGACTAGAATTATTTCATTCCAACCCTTTTTTATCCATCCTTTGATAATGACGATGTACAACCATAAGAATGTGCCGCTGGGAGATTTATTCAATTTGTCATTTGTTTGTGGAAATCAGATGCCCTATATGAGATTGGTCCTATTGTATCTGACAAGAGACCCTTTATTATTCATTGTGCTCTCTGATTGTTGGAAAATCAGTTTGGTAGTTTGAGTATTGTGTTAATTACTTTTCAGCCATTTCACTGTGAGATCGAAGTGTCATTTTTAAACATCACTGGTTCTGTCATTCCCACGCTCCAAACCAATTGAGACATTTCTTGCTAAGTAGCAATCGATTCGTGACCTTTTCTGAGAGGGAAATTAAAACACATAAAGCCAGCTGAACTGCTAAAGCAAAGCTGTCACCAAAGAAGGGGAAGCGCCAGCTTCGATTGTTGACCCAAGCTCAGTTACCTGATTCCAGCCAGAACAGTGGATTACACAATGTTCCGGCACATTGAGGCTGCACCAATTTGTATCTCCACATGAACTGTCTAATTTAATCCCAGTCTCCTGCTCAATCTCCATTACCTGTTGAAACTTCCCTTTTTCAAGTAATTATTGAATCCTGCTTTAAAAGCATTTATTGACTCGAAGAAAGATCTGCAGAAGAAAACTTTCTAACCAACTCTATGTGTTTTCCCTTCTAACCTGTCCTTTTAAATGGTTCCCTCACTTCCTAAATTGGCGTCATTTGCGTCAGTTGGTAGCATTCTGCCTTCTGAGTCAGAAAGCTGTGGATTCAAGACCTACTCTAGAGGTGTGAGCACATAGCCAAGCCTGACGCCCCCCACCCACACCCAGTGCAGTACCGAGGGAGTGCTGCACAGTTAGATGTGCTGTCTTTGAACCAAAATGTTGAATTTCCTCTCTCAGGTGGATATAAAAGATCCCATGGCACTATTTGAAGAAAGGCTGAACAATTCTCCTTGGTGTTGTGGCCATAATTTTGTCCTAATCTGTGACCAGAACATTATCTGCTTTCTGTTTGTGGGATCTTGCTGTGCGCAAATTGGCTACTGTATTTTCTAATGTTACATCAGTGACTACACTTTAAGAAGTATTTTTCTACCTGTAAAGTTCTTTAAGGTTATGAAAGATGCTATACAAATGCAAGCCTGTTCTTTCATTCAATAGTACTGCTCTCTAGACTAAATCCTGTGGAATACCACTCACGATACTTTACCCGGTGAGATTTCAGTGTAGTGGTGATATCACTGGAGTAGTAATCCAGGCTCATGCTCTGGGGATATGGGTTCAAATCCCACCACAGCAGCTGGTAGAATTTAAATTCAATTAATGAATTTCACTATCATTTGATTGCTGTAAAAATACATTTGCTTCACTAATGTCCTTTAGGGAAGGAACCTTTGTCCTGGCCTCCCTGTGACTCCAGAATGTGGTTGACTCTGAAATGGCCTAGCAAGCCATTCAGTTCAAGGGCAATTAGTGGTAGGCAACAAATGCTGGCCTTGCCAGTGATACGCTCACCACATGCAAGAACTTTTTAAAAGTCTGAGAGCCTTCCTTTCAGTCCTGACCTTTGCATTCTGCCATCTTGCTATGCATGTGGGCCCCTTTTCTTCCAATTCCATAAGCCAAAAGGGTGGCCCCTGTTAGGTAGACAAGGCTGACATTCCGTGGTGGGATTTGAACCCAGGAAAGAGCACTGCCACTGAGCCAAGACTGATTCTATTAATAATTCAAGTTTAACCCCTTGGGCTTTAATAATTAAGTTCTGCTGCTCCTATGTCTCACTCCACCTCAATAATGCACTAAGCTGGAGATGAAATACAACTGGATTTCTGAAATATATCTTAATAAACAGCAATAAAAAATATTCAGTATGAAGGGAAAACTGCGCTTGCTCATAACTCTTGAATTATACCAAAAAAAAACCCTTTTTATGAACTATAGCTGTGGTCCTTTGGAGAAAGCATCCCTTTGTAAACTTACTGTACTTTCTTGTGGTGACTTTGATTTTTTTTGGTTAAATATTGAGGACTTTTCCTTGGAACTTGAAAGCCTGTGCAGTCAAGATAAAGCTTTTGATAGGGAGCATGTGTGTCCTTTGTAGGCTGAAAAAAGGGATAATGTCCCTTGAAGGATCTCGAGGAAGTGCAGCTTTCTCTATTTCATTCTACTCTGTCACTTCATCTCTGCTCCTCAGTCACAGGCAGGTAGTGGAATGTGGGATAATACGGTTAGGATCTGAGGCACTTTCATTATTCAACCGTTTTCTCTGCAAAAATCAAAATGAAAACACGCAGCACAAATGCATTAATGCAACTGCTTTTCAGGAGATAACCATTTAGCAGCTCATGCCCCAGTGATCCTCAACTACACCTTCACAGTTAGCTGACAGGCAGGGAGTATGCATTTCATTCAAAGAGGATCCAGCTTTTTGTTCTCTGATAGCACCTGATTCTTTTGTGTTTCATCATTCCAGAAACGTCTTGCTAAAGAGAAAAACGATACCTTAAGAGATTCTTTCACATCACAAACCCTCTTAGCTCTTCATGTGATGCATACAATGATTACCCGAATCAGTCAAATGTGTATATACGCGAGTGCTGTACACAGTAACACACTGTTTTATGTACAATGACAAAATATATTTATAGCACCTTTAACATAATGAAATGCTCCACAGGAGCATTTATAAAGCAATATTTGACGCAAGGCCACATAAGGGGATTTTAGAACAGGTGACAAAAACCTTGGTCAGAGGGAGATTTGAAGGAGCGTCTTAAATGAGGAAAGAGGCAATGAGATTTACGGAGCGAATTCTAGAGCAGCTGCAGTTACCAATGGTGGAGCGATTAAAATCGGGGATGTCTAAGCCAGAATTAGAGGAGCACAGATATCTTGGAGGGTTGTGAAGCTGAAGAAGATTACAGAGGTCAGGAGGGGGCGAGACCATGGAAATGATTTGGACATGAGGATGAGAATTTTAAAACTGAGATGTTGCTTAAATGGGAGCCAATGTCGGTAAGTGAATAAAGGGTGATGGGTGAACGACACTTGGTGCACGGGTAGCAGTGCTTTGGACCAGCTCATGTTTATGGAGGGTAGGAGCACTTTGGAATAGTCAAGTCTCGAGGTAACAAGGGCATGGATCAGTGTTTCAGCAGCTGAGGCAAAGATGGAGGTGGAAATAGACAGTCTTAATAATGGCATAGATATGTGTTCGGAATCTCACCTCAGAGTCAAATATGACACCAAGTTTACAACAGTATTGTAATCACATGTGCACAGTATATTAAAAATGCATTTAGGCCTGCTAAATGGGGCATGGGAATTACAATACATGATTACCCCGTGTGAGAAAGGGATGTTATTTTAAAACTAATTTGGGGGAATATTGTGTTATTCTGTAAAGAAGGCCATGTGTGTTTATGTGTATATGTGTATGATTTCATTAAGCTGGGCAGAGACTATTAGGAGGCAGGTTGTCTGGGGGTTTCAAAACATGAAAAAGATAGAGGTGTCAGGTTTGAGGTACAAGTAATCTAACATTTGCATTTTTAGATAAGTTGAGAGTTTGTTTGAATATCAAAGGGAAGTCAGGGATGAAAATAAACATGTTTGCATCTTGTAGGAGTTCCATAGGTAGCTAGAAGTGGGAATATTATATCTTATTGACCCAAAGCAAAGACAAAATAGAGATATGAAAGATTTTATATCTGGAAGGATTTGAGTTTTCAAAGGGGTGTGAGAACAATGGAACCTGAGATGAAAGGAGAAAATGATATGTTTAGAGCTACTGTAGCTGTGAGCTAAAGCTGTTGGCCTGAAGCTGAGAGATGTATCTGTTGCTGAGCTGGTAAGTCTGGGGTGGGAGAAGATACAGGTTTGAATAAGCCATCCAATCAAGCCAGAAATGCCCTGGTCTGCAAAAAACAGTTTTATTCTGAAGTTTGGATTTCCACAGCAGAGCGCAAGAGAGTTACAGGTCATGTGATATGCCTTTGTTAAAGCTACAGCAGGTCGCCTTGGGTAACATTGTTGGATTTTTATAGTTAAACATAAGGGAGTGTTGCCTGGAAGGTGTTTATTTGTGGGTCTGACCCAGTAGAGAGTCTTTCTGGAGAATGTTTTGCAAGACTAGGTTTAACTGGGTAACTGTAATCTTGTGGGCTTAAGTTTTCTTTTATCCTTGTGAATAAAATTTTACTTATAGTTATTAAAATCCCAAAAGTGTTTCTGGGCTTCTTGCTGCTGAGATCAGTATATCTTCTTCTTTTTCAGAATAGAAAAAAAAAAGGTGCGGCCCATAAGCCAAGGTTACTCCTGGGATTTGGTTTGCGCAGCAATTAGCATCGGCTGTGGTCATAACACCTGTGCTCAGTCCAGTTGAGGCAAGCCGATGCTCAGCAGGAGGCCCAGGTACGTGCGTGGCTGGCATGATGCACAGGCAGCCTACTTAAAGACAGACTGCCCCTCTCAAATGCGTGTGCGCACTCAAACTACGGTAGCTGGTGGAGCCGTACCAGAAAGCTTTTGAGAGAAGGAAGGACACTGACAGTGGAGCAAGAGGCCAAAGAAAGAGACTGCTGCAAGGGTGCTTTTTTCCCATTTGCCCCTGATTTTTTTTTTTGCTGATTTTCACATATTGACATCGAAATTTACAGATTTTGCTCATTAAGTTTAGGACCTGAGTTGAAATGGGCAAAATAATTGCGGGAGTGGGTGTAATTCTGGAAGTAATTTATTGGTTTAACGCCCACCAGGAAGAAGTGAGGGGGCTGCCAGGAGGTTGTGGGTCGGTTGGGGGGGGGGGGGGTTGTTGTTGGTGCAGGCTGGGCGGAAGGCCTGCCTCAGAGCTCTGACACTGCGTCCAAAACAAAAGATACCTGCCCCCAACCCCCCTCCCCCACACTTCCTTCATGCCTCATCCATGCAAATCCACGCAATCTCATGCCCCTCTATCTACCCCCATGGCCCCTCATACCCCATATACCACCCTATGCCTCTCTGTTAACCGTCCTTTGACTCATCCTACCCTTGATGCCAACCTATGCCGCCCACCCATCCTCTTGGCCCTTTATAGCAGCTATGCCAGCTTAGTGCCAACCCATGCCAACCCATGTCACCCACCCGCCACACTTTGCTCTAACCCATGCCTGCCAACTCACCTAGTGTCCACCCTGGGCAGAACTCAGGAGTCTTGCTAACATAAAGTAAAGTTGTGTTTCTATTGGAGACATCACTATTCAAAGAAACACTATCATTGTTTAAGAAAAAAAAAACATTCAATATGTTGACATTCCTTCAACTAATCTCTTATGAAAACAAACATTTCTATCCTATAATGACCGGGGGCTGTCAATCAAACTGTTCACTTAACAGGCACCCACTGTGATAATATTAGGTTGTAAAATCAGTCATTGCAGCACAAATCCTGTAATGACAACCCTCAGGCTTGTATCAACAGACAGAATGAAATATGGAGAACTGCTTTTTTTTTGAACACCACACTTTTTAAAAATTTAAAGCCAAACAAAGTTAAGTCCCTTGACAGCTTTGGCAATTCCAATTAGTTTTGATGGGTCTTTGACAGCTAGAGAGTCTTTGACAGCTTTTACAGTTCTTTGACAACTTTGACAGTTCCATTGAGGTTATGCATATTTACGCACTATCACGTCTAATTTTAACAATCCCAAAGGCTGCCTTACCTCTTGCAAAGGGCCCCACCTAAAAGGGTTCCTTACCTCTCCCAAATGTGCCCTGGGATCATATCCAAAGGGGTACCCTGGCTATCTAAATGAATCCACCAAGTTCAGACTCGCTCTTCCCTGGTCTAATCTGCACACTCTGTGTTTCACACTCTTGGCCTACCAAACCCCATTGCAGTGGGTGGAGCTGATGATTTTAATGGCCTGCTACCACTGTAACTCATGTATGAATGAACCCCGGCCTGACTTTATTCCCACTCCCACGAAAACGGGAAACGCTGTGTTCAGGGGCAGGATTTAAGATTTTAGGTCATTTCCATTATTTTTGCCACAAAGGAGAGCCTTGCTCTCGTGCTGTAAATATCTGGGCCTTAGTTTACAAAGATCGTACCTGAACAAAGAGAGAGCATATTGTATAAATATGAAAATTGGAGTTTTGGAAGTGTTTTGCACAACTGTTATTTTATCTACTCCCGTAGGTTTCAGCCCAGATCTCCATACTCCCTGGTGACAGAAGAGTTAATGAAGCCCCTCTCCCTCACCTCTATACACACATTTTAATCAGCTGCTTTCCCCCCACGACATGCACATGCACACACACACACTTCCCTCTTCCCAAGCCCCTCCTCACATACGTGCACAAACTGGTCCCTCCTCCAAACACCCCCCTCTCCTTCACTAACTCACTCAGAAGCTCCTCTTCCCAAACACCTCCACCACCCCCCACACACTCACTCACTTACTCACTCACTCACCAGCTCCTCTTTCTTTCCCCCCCTTTTGGCCTAGTTTTGGTGCCTGCCAAGCAGTCACCAGCCTAGACTAAGGAGCCTGTATGAAAGGCAGACAGGAGCAGAAACACAGCCAGGCTTGACGCCTCCACTCAGCCTCCTGGCTCATCAACGTGACTTCCTGGTTCTTCCCGCACTCAGTCAGTGACTGAGTCCCACTTGCCTGCCTCCCGCCTGCACAAACATCCCAGGCCTACTTGAACTCGCCGCTAGAAGTGGTTTCTGAAGCTAAAGGGCACTTTGGGCTCCAGGTACTTCTCTTGCTGTTTGGCGGCATTAATCCGGTGGGTCCAGAGCTGTCCCACCAAGCCGCCAGGCCAGGCGTCTCCTCCCCACAGTCGCCATTGCCGATCATCGGAGGGGGAGCTCATGACCACAATTGTGACATCTGCGGCCTCCGTTGGGGTTGGGACCCACAGTTTGAGAGCCCTCGTTACCACATGGAGTATGACAACATTGAGGTGAATGTTATATATTTTTTTTTATGGGATGGAAAGTGTTTATTGACAACAAGCCTTAAGTTGGACTTCAGGTCGTTCTACAGAATTATAAAATAACAAATACACAAAGCAATCCTGGAACTTCCGCTCGGGTGATGGGAAAGGCAGGAACTGCCTCACCTCCTCTCCTGGATGATGTTTCTGCGGCCCATTCCCAGAGCCTCTTCCTAAGGCAGCCCCATGTTCCCTGGTTCTTGATTTTCATGCTCTTTAACATGGGGGCATTTTTCAGCAAGCCTGGCAAGAACAGAAAGCGCATAAGACCATAAGACATAGGAGCAGAAATTAGGCCATTCGGCCCATCGAGTCTGCTCCGCCGTTCAATCATGGCTGATAAGTTTCTCAACCCCATTCTCCCGCCTTCTCTCCGGATGTAGACCTGCTCGAGCTGAGCCACACATCCATTGCCGTAGGTGACAGTGACGTCAGACACCTGACAGTTCATGTTGTCCGCGGCCTCGATTGGTTTCCCCCAGTAAACATCCCCTTTGTCGGTCTCACAGGTCACCACATGGCCTTCCCCCTCATGCAGCACTCTGATGGGAACTCCGACCGACATGACTGAGCCTCACAGCACCGCGGGCTTCAGCTCTTAACGGTCCTGAGGTGCATATTATAGATGTATTTGAAGGTAATGCTAGGTAAAGAAATGAGAGAGAAATGAATAGCGGGCAATGTGGGGTGTGTGGTTAGAGTGAGATGAAGTAGAATAGGTGGAGCCTCGTGTGGAGTATGAAAACTAGAATAGACCGAATGTGATTCGATGCAATGCAGCTTAGATTGTGCTCATGATAAACTTAAGGTTTCGGAATTATTGCTCGAGTTTTAGTATTAATTTTCTGACAATGGTCCTGCAGTGGGGTTTATGACCCATTTTACAACACATTCCCAGGCATCTGCTGTTTTCTATGTAACGCAAATGATAGGATTACAGCTACCTGGTGCCTGTACAATGATGTACTTAACCAAAGTGTGTTCACTTCAGAAATGGTCATCTCTTACACCTTACTCATTCTAAACATCAGGTTCAATCAAATGCCACTGTCATTGAGGAGTAAGGAATAAATAAATGGCATTTTATATCCTGTTGTTTCGTATCAATTTACCTCCAGTCCTCAGTTCCAACTCATTCACTGTCAGCATGTCGGAATAGGCGAACGGCTTATACAATTCTTTCCTTCTTCCTAATCTTTTCAGGATTTAAAATAAAAAATCATACTACTGATGGGAGGGGGGGTGGGGGGGGGGTGCGTTCCCACCAGGCAACATGAACATTGTGGATATGGGGCCCATTCATTTCAGTTCATTGGCTGAGCCCTGTGAATTCACAAAATGTGTGCCGTTAACTGGCAGCTGAGGTTCCAGCTCCAGGGCTTCCATTCAGAAAGGCACATGTTTATGAGAAAGATTTTTGTGAGGGAAGCGTGTACCCTGTTCACATCACCCTCTCTGTCCCCCACCCACCCCCCATCTGCCATATCAGAATTGAGTGTCAAGAAAAAAAAATCAAGGTGTCTGGAGTTGTGGTGGAGAGGTCGGTGGCGAGGTCGGTGGTAGGTGGGAGGGCTGCAGTGGATGACCTGATACTCCTACATAGAGTTAAGCTTTCCACAAAGGCCAGGATTTTACAGCCCTACCATGGTGTGTCACCCCCAACCCCCCCCCCCCCCCCCCGCTGGATGCGGCGAGCCGTTTAAATCCCCACACAGTTTGGAGGGACCCTAATATCCCGCCGGGCGGGAGGGGCCATAAACTCCTGGCCACAGTCTCACGGCCATGCCTTCTCAGGCGGAGAGCGCAGAGACCCGGCCCATCCGTCTAACTCCCTCTCGCATACGCACGGCGGAGTTGGGTGTCGTTATCATGCAGACAAAAATCCCTGGAAACTCGTCGCCTAGTGAACTTGCAAGGCAACGTGGCTTCTTGCAACATGGTTGCTGCCGTGCGAAGGCAACTACGTGGAGCTGGAAGAGAGAATTCTATAAGCAGAGGGGACCAAACGTTAGAGGGCTTTCTGAGAGATGCAACTTGCCTCCAGTCAGAGATTACCATCCCTCAGCAATGTTCTTTAAATCCCCTGTTTGTCCTTGCCTTGTTTATGCTGCTTATTTACATTTGATTCCTTTTTACTCCTCTCGGTCTTGCTGCCTTCGCCTCTTTATGAAACTTGCGACTCGTTGCATAAAACTACGTTGGGATGGAAGAAAATGCATCCTGCTCAATGCTACTGTTGTTTTGTTTACAACGTGTACGTAAATCACGGGTGGGGGGGTGGTGGGGGCGGTGGGATCTGTCTCTTCATCCAGGTATTAAATACAATAAATCAGACTATAGAAAGCAAACTACTCCTCTGCACAGTTTGTATGTTGACGATACAAGGTCTGGTTCTTGGTTTCACGCAGTTCTGATGCAATGTTGGTGTTTGGTGCTACAACAGTAGGATTTGTAGTTCATGATTTGCTTGATATTTTCACAATAGGAGGAAAATTGTTGCAGTCCATGTCATCTCAGTCCCAGGATGTTTGCTGCTGGAGCACCTCATGGTAAAGTTTGGTCTGTTCCATTAACTTGACAGTGGCATCAGAAGATAACGCTCTTGGGACACAGCCATTGCAACTCTTTGGCTTCTGCACGCATTCAGGAGTTCCGTAGCCAGTCCACGCTGCTCGGTGTTTCCATGACCCACCAGGACTTCGATATACTGTTTGCCTTGCAAAGCTTGAAGTAACACATTTGTAGGCTCATTAAACTGAGTGAACAGCAGGAACCCAATATCATATTCCTTGCACCATGTCAGTTTTTTTCCTAAGTCTCACCAAGCCTTAGCACAGAGTGTGTTGTTTGTGTTCATTAAAAAAAAGAAATGACTGGGTTGGACAGCCAACAAAAGATTAAAGAGGTTTCTGTCTCTCATAGGTACTGTTTTGTTAATACTCTGTGGCCTCTATAAGCAGCTGAGATCTTTGGAATCCTGGCCAGTTCCTTTGTTGCTCCCCCTCTGCCACCTGATGCCTAATTCTCACATTAAGCAGACTGCAGAGTGGGAAGCAGATCACGTTCTGCCCCCTCACTGTCTACTTAATCGCTGAAAGATTCCATTGCAGTGTCTGAAAGTCAGCCATTTTACTCTGATTGGTGCCCAAGTGTTCAGTTTTAATGAAGGGTTTGGAGATGGGCCAGAGGCATTTGGAGAACCGAGTGCAAACGTATCCACCTAGACATTGTTTATCGTGCTAGAATACTGGCCATCACTAGGCTAATAATACATGGTGGGTTTTCACGCTCTGCTTAGTGCTTGAAGGCATTCAAAATCAGATTTGCTTTTGCATTAGGCTCAGGCAACATCTGATGCATGAAACAAAAACAGAATTACCTGGAAAAACTCAGCAGGTCTGGCAGCATCGGCGGAGAAGAAAAGAGTTGACGTTTCGAGTCCTCATGACCCTTCGACAGTTCTGTCGAAGGGTCATGAGGACTCGAAACGTCAACTCTTTTCTTCTCCGCCGATGCTGCCAGACCTGCTGAGTTTTTCCAGGTAATTCTGTTTTTGTTTTGGATTTCCAGCATCCGCAGTTTTTTTGTTTTTATATCTGATGCATGAATCTCATTCAGCTGCCAGCAACCCCAGTGTTGTTACCTGAAGTAATGGCCTCCTACTATTGTATCAATCCCTTTTTCTTCACAGGTATTTTTGATGAGTGATAAGAAAATTCCACCCCCAGACTCACTCTCCGTTGGCTCTGCACTTGCTTATAAACTGTTAAATCTCTAACCACTTCCAGTTCTGAAGCAATGAACTATTATCTCTGTTTCCCTCTCCACAGATGTTGAGTGAGCTGCTGGGTGTTTGAGTATGTTACTGGCAGGGAGCCTTGCTTAATAAGAGTGGTGTGTAGGGGGTTGGGTGGGGGGTGGCGTGGTTAGTGGGAATTAGGAAGGGAAATCATGCCTTGGTGCCCATGTTTTCTAGTTTAAGGAAAATCCAGTAAACATTGGAAACGGAGGGTACCAGTTGAACTTGTCCAAACTGGTCTTGTATACCTTACAATGGAACTCCTGTATTACTGGTGCTAGTACTAATGAATTTTTTTACTGGGATTTGATCACTTTGAACTGTTTTTTTCCTTCTGGAATCCTGTGTGGCATGATATTCTGATTTATGTGAGAATGTAACTCACCACTGCCAGTGCCAAAAAAAAAGCATGTCAAGTGGCAAGCAATGGGTTAATTTCACCCCCCCCCCCACCCCCCCCCCCCCCCCCACCTCCAGTTATATGAACATTTAAGAGAAGAAGAAAAGAATACAACTGAGGATGAGAGAAATCGTAAACATCCAATTCAGTTTAAATCTATTGCTGGCTTATTCCCTCCATGCAGTATTCCCATTTCTTACCAGGATTTGAGCACTGAAGTGCAAAATAGCTGCCTGATCCCCCACAGCTCAAATAACATCATCACACAGACTAACAATCCTCATCCTTTTCATTTTATTTTAAGAGTACGAAAAGAGGCAGAGGAATTTGAAATTCAATCAGTTTACAAGAAAGAGATCAAGACGTAAAGTACTTGTGACTTGTGTGTTCTTTTCCAAGCATTATGCAGTCGTTTTGAGTCAATTCACCAGCTGCCCGCCTGTGAAGGTTGACTGAGTGCTGATTTTGGTGCTGCTTCCTCCATCTTTTCTTTACCTACACCAAAAGGAGGTCACAGGGATGCTACTTAAAAGTAGGATTATGTCATTTTACTACACAGAAGTAAGAGTCCTATTAAAATAGAACTAGGTTTATTCAGCCTCAGTTCATTCAAGGAAAGATGGAGTATATAAAAAAAAAAGTGCATTTTTTCCAGCACCTCCAAAGGCTTCAGGGCCATCCCAAAGTGCTTCACAGGCGATGAAGTATTTTTCAGGTGTGATCGCTGCTGGGAAAAGTGACAATTTGAGCGCAGCAAGGTCCAGCAAACAGCAATGAGGTAAATAATCAGAGAATCTGCATCTTAACAATGTTGATTGAGGGATGAATATTGACCAAGGCACAAGGAGAAATCCCTACCTTTCTTCAAAATAGTGCAATTGGATCTTTTGTTTCTCTGAGAGTACCTGGGTTTAGTGGCTCATTCAAAAGGCGGAACCTCCGACAGTGCAGCGCTCCCTTGTTATTACACTGCAGTGCCAGCCTGGGTTAAGGGCTTATGTCTGTGGAGTGGGACTTGAACCCATAACCTTCTGACTCAGAGGCAAGAGTACTAGTCGTTAATGTTCATGAGCTGTTGAAGCAGACAGGGAAATAAAGTCTAACTTGCTCTCTATTCTGTTGGCAGCACAGCACATATTTGAAAACAAATTAACAAGCTGGATGGGTGCCAGTTTATAACGTCTCTATGGGTGCTATTTGCTGTCTTTTGTTCTCTGTCTTACTTTTGGTGATTTGCAATTTTTAAAAATTTTTTTGTCAATGTAGACAGTTGTTACTTTGCCACATATTAATTTTCTCCTTATTTCCCCCGGCTCTCTATTTCTCAGTTTCCAGCCTCAGTCTCTGTGGCTTGTAGCTGTTGTTTCAACTTACCAGTACAGATGGAAGCAGATCACTATTATTGATCTCGCAGAAGCAGCTGCTCCAAAGTCTATTTAAATACACACTGCATAATTAAAGTGATACACAAACTGTACATTTCATTTCAATGATGAAAAGTGACTTTTTTCTTGACAATGTTTTTAAGCCAGTTCTTCTCTTGATGGATCAGAAATCACAATGATGACAAGAGGATGAAGGCCAATCATTTTTTTTCCTTCCTTTCCACCTGACTCCCCCACCCTAATCCTGACTCCACCACCCTAACCCTGACTCCTCCACCCTAACCCTGACTCCCCCACCCTAACTCTGACTCCCCCACCCTAACTCTGACTCCACCACTCTAACCCTGACTCCACCACTCTAAACCTGACACTCCCACTCTAACCCCGACACCCGCACCCTAACCCTGACTCCCCCACCCTAATCCTGACTCCCCCACCCTAACTCTGACTCCCCCACCCTAACCCTGACTCCACCACTATAACCCTGACTCCCCCACTCTAGACCTGACAACCCCACTCTAACCCCGACTCCCCCACTCTAACCCTGACTCCACCACTCTAACCCTGACAACCCCACTCTAACCCTGACAACTCCACTCTAACCCTGACACCCCCCACTTTAACCCTGACAACCCCAATCTAGCCCTGACTCCACCACCCTAACCCCGACTCCCCCACTCTGACCATGACTCCCCCACTCTAACCCTGACACCCCCCTCCACCCCTGACTCCCCCACTCTAACCCTGACACCCATACTCTAACCCTGACACCCCCCCTCTAACCCTGACACCCCCACTCTACCCCTGACTCCCCCACTGTAACCCTAACACCCCCACTCTAACCCTGACTCCCACACGCTAACACTGACACACCCATTCTAACCCTGACTCCCCCACTCTAACCCTGACACCCCCACTCTACCCCTGACTCCCCCACTGTAACCCTAACACCCCCACTCTAACCCTGACTCCCACACGCTAACACTGACACACCCACTCTAACCCTGACTCCCCCACTCTAACCCTGACACCCCCACTCTACCCCTGACTCCCCCACTGTAACCCTAACACCCCCACTCTAACCCTGACTCCCACACGCTAACACTGACACACCCACTCTAACCCTGACTCCCCCACTCTAACCCTGACACCCCACTCTAAATATGACACCACCACTCTAAACCTTAAACCCCCACTCTAACCCTGATTCCCCCGCTCTAACCCTGAAACCCCTACTCTAACCCTGACTCCCCCACTCTAACCCTGACTCCCCCACTCTAAACCTGACACCCCCACTCTAAACCTGACTCCCCCACTCTAACCCTGACACCCTTAGCCTAAACCTGACACCCCCACTCTAACCCTGACTCCCCCACTCTAACCCTGACTCCCCCACTCTAACCCTGACACCCCCACTCTAACACTGACTGCCCCACTCTAAACCTGACACCCCCACTCTAACCCTGATTCCCCCGCTCTAACCCTGAAACCCCTACTCTAACCCTGACTCCCCCACTCTAACCCTGACTCCCCCACTCTAAACCTGACACCCCCACTCTAAACCTGACTCCCCCACTCTAACCCTGACACCCTTAGCCTAAACCTGACACCCCACTCTAACCCTGACTCCCCCACTCTAACCCTGACTCCCCCTCTCTAACCCTGACTCCCCCACTCTAACCCTGACACCCCCACTCTAACCCTGACTCCCCCACTCTAACCCTGACTCCCCCACTCTAGCCCTGACACCCTTAGCCTAAACCTGACACCCCCACTCTAACCCTGACACCCCGCCCTAACCCTGACTCCCCCTCCCTAACCCTGATCCCAGCCTTGCCCTAACTCTCCCCTGCTAACCCTGACACCCCACCATAACCCTGACTCCCCCTCCTTAATTATGATCCCTAGCCTTACCCGAACTACCCCTCCCTAACCCTGATACCTGGCTCTAACCCTGACTCCCCCTCCCTAACTCTGACCCCCACCTTTGCCCAAGCTCTCCCTCCCTACCCTGACACCCCACCCTCATCCTGACTCCCCCACCCAAACCCTGATGTCCCAACCCTTACCCTGACCTCCACCCTAACCCTGAATCCACCACTCTTACCCTGAAATTCTACACTTACCATGGCAACCCGCCCTTACCCTGACACCCTACCCTAAACCTAACTCCCCCTCCCTAACCCTGACTCCCCCAGCTGACCCTGACTCCTCCCCAACCCTGAATCCGTCCCATCCCAACCCTGCCTAACCATCCCCCCAACCATGACTCCACCCCAATGGCCCTGCAATTTCTCCACCCCTCAAGCTAGCTCAGCCTTCATGTGCCACAACCTTAACAAAGCCAACATACTTTGTGTGATTTTAGGCAGTGATTGTTGACACTGTATGCAATTGGAAGAGAAGTACATCAAAGTAGGAGGTGCAGGGGCAGAAAGACTTGGATGTTTATGTGCATAGGTCATTGAAGGTGGAAGGACAACTGGAGAGAGCAGTTAAAAAAGCATATAGTATCCTGGGCTTTATTAATAGGGGCATAGAGTACAAGAGCAAGGAGGTTACGCTGAACTCGTTAGACTTCAGCTGGAATATTGTGTACAGTTTTGGGTACCATGTTATAGAAAGGATGTGAACACATTGGAAAGAGTGCAGAAGAGGTTTACAAGAATTGTTCCAGGGATGGGAAACTTCAGCTACGAGGATAGATTGGAGAGGTTGGGACTGTTGTCCTTCGAGAGAAGAAAGCTAAGAGGCGTATTTGATAGAGATGTTCAAAATCATGAGGGCGCTGGACAGAGTAGATAGGGAGAAGCTGTTCCCACTTTTAAAATGATCAGGAATGAGAGAGCAGAGATTTAAAGTGATTTGCAAAAGAAGCAAGTGTGATGTGAGAAAAGCTTTTTCACACAAGTGGTTTGGGTCTGAAATGCACTGTCTGGAAGTGTGGTGGAGGCAGGTTCAATTGGGGCTTTCAAGAGGACGTTAGATGCTTATTTGAACAGAAACAATGTGCAAGTACAGGGAAAAGGCAGGGCAATGGCACTAGGTGACAATGCTCATTTGGAGAGCCGGTGCAGGCATGATGGGCCAAATGGCCTCCTTCTATGCCATTTAGATCCTGTGATAACCAAGCGATGCCCGTCCTTATCTGATGTCAGATGTGTATTTTATATATTTGATTTTCCTCCAGAGAGGGCATGGATGACATTAGTTTCGAAATGTGCAGGAACATAATTTGCAGAGTTTAATGCAAGGCTTAAACTGCCTACACCATCCTTAAAGTTTGCTTTTTCTGTGCATCTGTTTATTTATCTCTCTGAGTCAACACCCTGGCTTCATCAATCAAGCAGAGTGAGCATAGATCAGTTACCAGACTCACATAATCAACACAGAACAATTGAACCATTGAACATTCCAATGTCCAGATCCCGGCACTGAATGTTTGTTTTTTTGTGCATTCATTCATGGGTTGTGGGTTCATTGGCTAGGCCAGCATTTATTGCCCATCCCTAACTGTCCTTGAGAAGGTGGTGGTGAGCTGCCTTCTTGAACCGCCGCAGTCCATGTGGTGCAGGTACACCCACAGTGTTGTTAGGGCTGGAGCTCCAGGATTTGGACCCAGTGACAGTGAAGGAACAGTCATATATTTGCAAGTAAGGATGGTGGGTGGCTTGGAGGGGAAATGTCAGCAGGTACTGCCTTTGTCCTTCCAGATGGTAGTGGTCATGTGTTTGGAAGGTGCTGTCTAAAGAGCCTTAGTGAGTTCCTGCAGTGCATCTTGAACCTGGAACACGCGGCTGCCATTGTGCGTCGGTGGTGGAGGGAGTGAATGTTTGTGGATGGGGTGACAATCAAGCAGGCTGCTTTGTCCTGGAAGGTGTCGAGCACCTTGATTGGTGTTGGAGCTGCACTCATCCAGGCAAGTGGAGGGTATTCCGTCACACTCCTGACTTGTGCCTGGTAGATGGTGGACAGGCTTTGGGGAGTCAGGAGGTGAGTTACTGACCCCAATATTCTTAGTTTCTGACCTGCTTTTGTAGCCATAGCATTTATATGGCTAGTCCAGTTCAGTTTACGGTCAATGGTAACCTCCAGGATATTGATAGTGATAGATTCAGTGATGCTAATGGCATTTAATGTCGAAGAGTGATGGTTAGACTCTCTTTTGTTGGAGACAGCCATTGCCTGGCAATGTGTGGTGCAAATTTACATGCCACTTGTCAGTCCAAGCCTGGATGCATTTGAACATTGACTGCTTCAGTATCTGAGGAATTGAGAATGGTGCTGAACATTGTGCAATCATCAGTGAACATCCCCACTTCTGACCTTATGTTGGAAGAAAGATCATTGATGGAGCAGCTGAAGGTGGTTTGGCCTAGGACACTACCCTGAGGAACTCCTGCAGTGAAGTCCTGGAAATGAGATGATGACCCCCAACAACCACAACCATCTTCCTTTGTGCTAGCTATGACTCCAACTAGCAGAGAGAGTTCCCCCTGATTCTCATTGACTCCAGTTTTACTAGGGCTCATTGATGACACACTCAGACAAATACAGCCTTGTTGTCAAGGGAAGACATCCTCAACACATCTCGGGAGTTCAGGTCTTTTGTCCATGTTTGAACCAAGGCTATAGGGAGGTCGAGAGATGAGTGGCTCTGGCAGAACCCGAACTGTGTGTCAGTGAGGAGATGATTGTTAAGCAAATACTGTTCGACAACACTGTTGATGACCCCTTCCATCGCTTTACTGATGATCGAGAGTAAACCAATGAGGTGGTAATTGCCCTGGTTGGATTTGTCCTGCGTTTTGTGTACAGGGTACCTGGGCCAACATTTCCCCCCATTGGGGGGAGGGGGGGTGGGGACAGCAGGAGTGGACACGGGCGGGCCTCCGATTGGTGCCCCCAGTTGGGGGCACGCCGCCATTTTACGTGGGCAGGCCAATTAAGGCCCGCCCTGCGTAACCTCCGCCAGAAAGAGTTATGTGCCCCCGGTGCGGGCGCGTGGGGGGGCTGGATTCCAACAGTCTGGAGTGCCCTCTTTTGCGGATGCGCGCGAAAAAGCGCACAGATCTCCCTGGGGAAAGTGCTGCCTCAGGGAGATTGTCTCCGATTTAAAACTTTAAATAAAGAGGTTTGAAAATTTCCCTGCCATATCTCCTCGTGTCACATGAGTTGGGACATGTCCATAACTTTTATTCAAACCTTTCGTTAAAATTTAAAGACCCTCATGAAAGCTCATCGCGCCCGTGGATGAGGTTTTATGCTTTTTACGATGCCCACCTTAAGGTTGGACGGGCATGTCCATCAATGAGGGTAATTAGTTTTTTAATGGCCTTAATAGGCCGTTGACAGTTCGGTGGTTGCGCAGCTGATTCGGCTGCACACCTGTCGAACTGAAAATCAATATGACACCGGGTGATGTTGCGGCACACGCCCGACGTATATCCGTGTCATTTGACGCCGTCAGCGAGCAGGCCCCGCCCCCCGCTCGCTGACCTGACAAACCTACCCTGGGGTAAATTTCTACATTGCCGGGTAGATGCCAGTGTTGTAGCTGTACTGGAACAGCTTGGCTAGTGGTACAGCAAGTTCTGGGGCAAAAGCCTTCAGTACTATTGCTGCATTGCTTGTCAGGACCCATAGCCTTTGCATTATCCAGTGCCTTCAGCCGTTTCTTAATATCACGTGGAGTGAATCCAGTTGGCTGAAGACTGGCATCAGTGATGATGAGGACCTTCAGAGAAGGCAGAGATGGGTCATCCGCTTGGCATTTCAGGCTGAAGATTGTTGTAATTGCTTCACCCTTATCTTTTGCATTGATGTGCTGGGCTCCCCCAACATTGAGGATAGAGATATTTGTGGAGCCTCCTTCTCCTGCACTGTGTATTAAGCTTGGGAAGCCTAGCTGAGTTCCCTACCCCCAAGTAAATGGCACTGAATCCAAGTATTGCATCCTCACTGCCACCTTGGCTGTGTCAGGCAAGCACACAATAACCTGGAAATCAACACGGACAATTAACTCTCTTGATTTGCCTGGCTTCCTACCAAACTATACAAACTGAACTGGACAAATCGCAACAAAGCTGTTGGTACAAGAGTAGGTCGGAGGCTGGGAATTCTGCAACAAATATTCTCCTGACATCCCAAAGCCTGTCTACCATCTACAAGTCACAAGTCAAGAGTGTGATGGAATATTCTTCAATTAGGCGTGTGCAGCTGGGAGAAGGTGGGAGAATGTGGTTGAGAAACTTATCAGCCATGATTGAATGGCGGAGCAGACTCGATGGGCCGAATGGCCTAATTTCTGCTCCTATGTCTTATGGTCTTATGGTCTAACACTTGAGAAGCTCAATACCATTCAGCTTAAATATTCACTAGCTGGCATCATGGGGTGCACCTTGGCTGCAGCGTGTACTGTCTACAGGATGTCCAGCAGCAAGTCACGGAATGTTCTTTGACCCCACTTCATAAGCCCATAACCTCTAGCAACTGGAAGGACAAGGGCAGCAGCTGCACGGGAACACTAGCACTTCCAGCTCACATACCATCCTAACTTGGAGGTACATTCCTTCAGCGCTGCTGGGTAAGAACCCCAGAACTCTATCCCTAACGGCACTGTGGGGGGTACCTGAACCACATAGGCTGCAGTGATTCAAAAATAAGTGCTCCACCACCTCCTCAAGAGCAAGTAGAGTTGGGTTATATATGTAAGCATAACCAGCAGTACCCACGCACATAGAATTAACTCAACCACTAGTGAAGGCTCCTTTAGTCTTTACTGTTACGGACATAGTAAGACACAAGCCGTATTGGGACATCTCTCAGACAAACTTTTCGCAATAAGTTCATCAGTTTGTGAGATGTAATTGAATTCAGTCTACACAGAGTGCAACATATTCTTCTCGTCACCTTCATTAGACATCCAGCTGTCAGGAGCAATGTTTCTCACAACTGATAATTTTCTCCTTTAATTAAACAGGACCAGCTCCTACATTAGATAGCCAGCTGTCAGCAGGAGATCTTTGCTCGTGCAATCAAAAAAAAAGGCTGTTTTGCAATAGCAGGTTATTAACTTAAGATGCAGTTCTGTACCCAAGAGCAGTGTGATGTTAAAATCGGACAATATTAGAAACTGCTATAAGTTTGAATGCTAAAATCCTTATCCTTTTGTCAAATCCTTGCTCCTCCCGACCTCTATATCCTCCTTTCCAAAATCTTTGTGCACCTCCAATTCTGCCATCTTGCACATACCCAATTTTAACCAAACATGCAAATGTGCCTTCAGTTACTTTGGCCCTAAGCCCTGGAATTCCCTCTCTGCACCTTTCTACCTCTCTCCTCTCTTTTAAAAAACCTTAAAGCTTAGCTTATTGACTGAGTTTTTTTTGCCATATGTTCCTTATATCTTCTTATTGACCTGATGTCAAATCTTGTTTGATAATGCTCCAAGTAATACACCTCGGGACATTTTCCTATTTTAAAGGGTTTGTACGAAATGCAACTTGTTGTTGTTGTGGACGGGTGTCTTAATACAGCCCAGATTGGCAGAAAACAATGGCTGTAAGAGTCCATGTGAAACAAAAACAAAAATACCTGGAAACACTCAGCAGGTCTGGCAGCATCTGCGGAGAGGAACACAGTTAATGTTTCGAGTCCGCATGACTCTTCAACAGAATTAAGGAAAAAGAATAAGGGGTGAAATATAAGCTGGTTTAAGGGGGGTGGGACAAGAAGAGCTGGATAGAGGGCTAGTGATTGGTGGAAATAACCAAAAGATGTCACAGACAAAAGGACAAAGAGGTGTTGAAGGTGGTGATATTATCTAAAGGAATGTGCTAATTAAGGGTAGAAAGCAGGACGAGCAATATCACCACCTTCAACACTTCTTTGTCCTTTTGTCTGTGACATCTTTTGATTATCTCCACCTATCACTGGCCCTCTATCCAGCTCTTCATGTCCCACCCCGCCTCCCCTTAAACCAGCTTATAGTTCACCCCTTTCCTATTTTTCCTTAGTTCTGTTGAAGAGTCATGCAGACTTGAAACATTAACTGTGCTCCTCTCTACAGATGCTGCCAGACCTGCTGAGTCTGCAGTTTTTTGCTTTTATCTTAGAGTCTATGTGAAATTAGTTTGACTGTCCCAACCAGTTCACACAGCTTGACAGTCAACAGTATTAAATTGGACGCAACTACACTCAAATTCCTTACTGAGAAGAAAATCTAAGAATATCTGGTGATGGAGACTTCAGGTTCGTAAGAATTTTAAGACTCAACATACCAATGCCAAACAGGGGTAGAAGGTGAGTGCATGCCGCTGAGTTGATCCCTGTTCATTGTGTGACTGACATTCAGCAACTTGTCACAATTATTTCAAACTTGGAAGCTAAACAAGGGCACCACGTGGGAGACGACTGACACCAGAATGCATGTTCTAATAACAAACAGGATACTGTCTTCAGAAACTTTAATGAGCAGGCAAAGCCCGTAGCACAAGACATAATGGTTGGAAAGAATAGAAATTAAATGAAGAAGTTGTGATTAAATGACACAAAATTTGGGATTAAAACTCTGGTTGTAGAATGAAGGGGAGACTGGTAGAAAAAGGATTTGCACTTAAATAGCACCTTTTGTGACATCAACATACTTTAATGATTTTTTTTTAATTCATTCACAGGATGTGGGCATCACTGGCTGGGCTAGCATGTATTGCCCAACCTTAATTGCCCTTGAGAACTGAGTGGCTTGCTAAACTATTTCAGAGTCAACCACATTGCTGGGCGTCTGAAGTCACATGTAGGCTAAACCAGGTAAGGAAAGCAGGTTTCCTTCCCTAAAGGACATTCTTGAACCAAATGTGTTTTTACAACAATCAATTGCATGGTTATCATTAGATTTTTCCAGACTTTTTACTGAATTCAAATTTCATCATCTGCCATGGTGAGATGTGAACCCAGGTCCCCAGAGAGTTACTCTGGGTCTCTGGAGTACTAATCCAGTGACAATACCACTACAACATCACCTCCCCATTGGTTGCAGAAAATAAACAAAACAACAGCCAAGTTACATGCTGCAAGGTCACACAAATTATAATCTCTTAACAAGGTAATCTGTTATTTTTAGTGACGTTGGTTGGAGGGGTAAGTATTAGCAAGGACAGTGGGGATAACTCTCCTTTGCTCTTCTTCAGATTAGTGCCACAAGATCTTTTACAACTACCTGAGAGAGCGGATGAGGCCTTGGTTTGAAGTCTCATCTAAAGGCCTATACGGATGACTGTACAGCATTCCCTCAGTACTGCACTGGACTGTCAGCCTAAGTTACATTCTCAAACTTCTGGAGTGGATTTAAACCCACACATTCTGAGGGTGAGAGTGCTACTCACTGCGCCATAGCTGACGGATAGGTGAGAAACTACATTTGTGGAAATAAAAAGAATACGGGAGTCCGCTGAGTCTTGGCTGTAACAATGTGGAGATATAGTGAGGATGAAGAGCATATAAGATAACATATGTTTAACTTAGAGCCAATGAAGAAGCTGCAATGCTCTTTGTTGTGATCAGTTGTTTAGTTGATCTCTGTTTGATTGGGTTAGCTTTGTTCACTGATCCTTGTAGACTTGCATGAATGCTTAAACCTATAGGTGGAGCAAGAGAATCTTCTGGAAACAATCTGAAATCTAGCTTTGTATTGGAATTCCTATAAGTTCTGGGGTGTTTTAAAGTAAAGTAAATAAAAATTTAGAACTAGAGTCATCACTGCATTGTTCTATAATTCAGTCATCTAAGATATATAACAACCTGGCACAAACATAACAATTCCATGTGGTAAAAAGGTGAACCAAATGTGTGAGTGAATATGAGGAGATAAGAAAGTGAAGCATGCCTTGAAATAAAGAGTTATAGTTATATAGCATCAAACGCAACCTCAGGACATTCCTAAACATTTTACAGCCAGCGAAACACTTTTAAAGTGTAATCATTGGTGTAATGTGGGAAATGTGTCAGCTAATTTGCATACAGTAAGGTTCCAAAACAAAAACAAAAACAAAAATACCTGGCAAAGCTCAGCAGGTTTGACAGCATCTGTGGAGAGGAACACAGTTAACGTTTCGAATCTGTATGACTCTTCAACAGAAATAAGGAAAAAATAGAAAAAAGGTGAAATATAAGCTGGTATTAAGGTGGGGGGGGTGGTGGTGGTGGGACAGGTAGAGCCAGATAGAGGGCCAGTGATAGGTGGAGATTGCCAAAAGATGTCATAGAAAAAAGGACAAAGAGGTGTTGAAGGTGGTGATATTATCTAAAGAAATGTGCTAATTAAGGGTAGAAAGCAGGATAAGCAAGGTACAGATAGCCCTAGTGGGGGTGGGTTGGGATGGGGGGAAGGGAAGGTATCGAAATAGGCTAGAAGGTAGAGATAAAACAATGGATGGAAATACATTTAAAAATAATGGAAATAGGTGGGAAAAGAAAAATCTATATAAATTATTGGAAAAAGGGGGATCGGAAAGGGGGTGGGGATGGAGGAGAGAGTTCAAGATCTAAAGTTGTTGAACTCAATATTCAGTCCGTAAGGCTGTAGAGTGCCTAGTCGGAAGATAAGGTGCTGTCTAACAATGTAGTTATGACCAGATAATCTGTTTTAGTAATGTTCTTTTATCTAAAAAGTGTGATGGGACCTTTCATAACCCCCAAGAGGGCAGATGAAGCCGCAATTTAATATCCCATCCAAAAGATGGCATCTCCAACCTCCCTTCATACTGCTCGGGCCTCCTGTGAACTTACAACCCTTAGACTCAGGCAAATGTGCCACCACTCAGCCAATTTGCTGCTGAATGCAGCTCACTTGCCATGGTTTTGATCTGTGTTTATGACGCAAATAGGCTAAGTAGAAATTTGCTCTGGATATAAGTCAGTAACTAGCAATAGCCCACATAGGAATCTTTCTCCATTAGAGAGGGACAATTGGTTTTATATATGTACCTTGAGGGGAACCACTCCACAAGCATGGGGAAAAGCAAGGAGACAGGATCCCATGAATTACCACAGTCGGTACAGGGATTGAACCTGTGCCATTAACATCATTCTCTCGTCATCTGAGCTAAACAGTCCCCACAATATGGAGGGAATATGGGCTGCTCTCAAACACAACCAACTGTTTCAGAAGTGAGCAGAAAATACTGACAACTCGGGGAATTCAAAAAATACATTTTAAAATTGGAATCACTAATTTGATTTTTAAAAATTCTCCCCCACTCCTAAATGTGCAAATATTTCTTCCTTTTCTTGGATTTTCTGCCAGCAGTTTTGTTTTTCAGTGGAAAATATCCCAGTGTTATTGAATAACTAGCTGGCTTGTCAGGCTGAAAAATACCTGCTTCATCCTGCAGCTAGTGTATTCCTGTATTGTGGTGAACAGGTCAGTGCCCCTACCTCCTACAGCAACACAATGAGGCCAGGTAAGATTGACCCACAAGTTAATAACCTGCATAGCCACAGAATAAGGGGGGCATGACCCTGAACTTCATTTAGCTAGTTTTGTAAAAAAAAAACTCCCAGTGCTGAGGAAGCTCGTTTGCTATGAACCAGAGAAGAAGAGAGTGGTTGGAAAGTGGAACATGTTACCACATGGAATAGTTGAGACAAACAGCACAGGTGTGTTTAAGAGGAAGCTAGATAAGTACATAAAGGAAAAAAAAGGGCGGAATTTTCCATTCTGGAGTCCGGCAGGAAGGTAAGCGTGTTTCGCGCTCGGTGGGTGAACACGGACGATCTTCCGCCCGTAAGGTCATTAATTATGCATTGGCGAGGAGCTCGGCCAAATTCATGGCAGCCTAGGCAGGAAGTCACCTGCCCCGCACTTGCCTCCTGGGGCTGAAGGTCCTGGCGCCATTTTTAAAGGGCACCCGGACGGACATTCCCTCATTGCAGGCTGGGGGGGTCCGCATTACTCCCGAGTCCTTGAGACCGCAGCTCGCACCGAAGATGTTTGCGTACATGAGCAACTACACCCAGGGACATAAGAGGGCACCTCCGGCCTTGCGTTTCACTCACCTCTCGATAAGATCACTGCCGGCAATACCCCCATGGCCGGGCCAGTTCTCGCCCTTGCAGTGTTCTGAGATCACCAGCCTCTTGACCTTATAGAGGCTCCGCAGCCTCTTGCTGCACAGGCCCTTGTTCCTCCTGGCCCTGTGCCAACCAGCGATGGGCCCTCCTCTTCTTCTGGATGAGATCCTTTAGCAAGGCAGGGCTGCCTGCAGCCTGAATGATTGACCCCCCCCCTCGGTGGACGTGTGAACTAACTGAAGTGACACATTGGAAGGTGACAGGTCGTGATCGTCCGCTCAGCCTGCCGATGTCGGGCTGCGTTTCCCACCATCACTCGGTGGGGAGCTCATTGTAATACATTAGCATATAATCAAAAGGGCAGCCCGCCAGGCTCTTGGAACACTGCCGTGTTGTACGTCCATGTTGGCGGGAAAGCATGTCAATGCGGTACACAACAGCACGCAGGCGATGTGTACTTGGGGGGCCTTCATTTTGGGGGAACCGAGGTGAGTGAGCAGCAGCGTTCTCCACAGCTCGCCTGTTTTGTTTACAGTCCTCAGGGACAACTGATCAGGGGCAACTGCTTCCTGGCCGAGGAGGCGACTGCTCGGGAAGGGTGGGGGGGTTGTGGGGGAGGTGGGGGTGGTGTCCGGGAGAAAGTGCTGGCCAGCCATGCAAGCAACTGCTGATGGTGGGGTGGGGGTGGGGTTGGGGGGGGGTGGGGTGGTTGGGGGGTGGGGGGGGGTGGTGGGGGGGGGTGGGGTTGGTGGGGCCAGTGGGGTTCATGTCCAGGGGCAAGTGCTGGTCAACCTCAGAGGCAACTGCTGAGGGGTTGGTGGTGTCCGGGAGCAAGTGCTGGCCTGCCTCGGAGGCAACCATTTGTCGGTGGCGCTCAGGGTTGGGGGGGGTGGAGGGAGGTGTGGGGGGGGCGAGGGAGGTGGGGGGGACAGGGCCAAGTGGTGCCCTGGAGCTGCATTCCATGCACAGGCAATCAAGGTGGGAGGCAGGGTAAGCGAGGGAAGTGGCCACACATTAGGGACACCAGAGACCATGTCTCTGTAACTGAGATAGATCAGGCACAGCCACAGTGATGTGATTGGGGGTCGGGCTCCTAGCCTGTCCGCCCAAGACAGCCAGGATGCAAGGGCCATTGGATTCACCCTGATCTCGGGATTCCCACAGGTACAGGGTGCGATTGACTGCCCTCATGTGGCGCTCAGGTCTCTGTCACTCACTGAACGGGCAGCTGGTGTGTGATAACCAGAAACGCACCCTGTAGGTGTGCGCACTGTTTCCAGGGAGTGTGCACGATGCCTACATTCTGAGTCACTCGTAGATCCCTGCAGTCTTCCAGGGTCCACATAAGCTGCAGGGAAGGCTCCTTGGGGCAAGGGCTACCCACAGAAGCTGTGGCTGGTGACACCCATGTGGCGGCCTCACACTGCAGCTGAGCGATGGTACAACGAGGCTCACGCTCTCGCAGCTTGGTGGCGCAGACCATCTGGATGCTGAAGATGAGGTTCCGGTGCCTGGACCAGTCTGGTGGAGCCCTGCAATACAGTTCACAGAAGGTGTCACACATCGTCGTCGTCTGCTGTTCCCTTTACAGACTGGCGCTGCAACAGGGAGAGGAGCTGGCCGAGGAGGAGATGGAGGAGCTGAACGTCTCCTCCGATGAGGAGGACGCTGATGGGGATGAGGGTGAGGAGGTCCACAGATTTAATAGCTGAGCACTTGGAAAACAGTGGCAGAATCAGACAGAGTCAGCATGGATTTATGAAAGGGATATCATGCTTGACAAATCCATTGGAATTTTTCGAGGATGTAACTAGTAGAGTTGATGAGGGGGACCCAGTGAATGTGGTTTGTTTGGACTTCCAGAAGGCTTTCGACAAAGTCCCACATAAGTCCCATATGTAAAATTAAAGCGCATGGGATTGGGGGTAGTATATTGAGATGGATAAAAAACTGGTTGGCAGACAGGAAACAAAGAGTAGGAATAAACAGGTCTTTTTCCGAATGGCAGGCAGTGACTAGTGGGTTACCGCGGGGATCGGTGCTGGAACCCCAGTTTTTCACAATATATATTAATGATTTAGATGAGGAAACTAAATGTAATTTCTCCAAATTTGCAGATGACACAAAGCTGGGTGGGAGGGTGAGCTGTGAGGAGGATGCAGAGATGCTCCAGTGTGATTTGGACTAGCTGAGTGAGAGGGCAAATGCATGGCAGATGCAGTATAATGTAGCAAAAACAGGAAGGCAGATTATTATCTGAATGGCTATAAATTGAGAGACGGGAACGTGCAACAAGACCTGGGTGTCCTCGTACACCAGTCACTGAAGGTAAACGTGCAGATGCAGCAGACGGTAAAGAAGGCAAATTGTACGTTGGTCTTCATAGCCAGAGGATTCGAGTACGGAACAGGGATGTCTTGTTGCAATTATACAGGGCCTTGGTGAGACCACATCTGGAATTTTGTGTGCAGTTTTGGTCCCCTTATCTGAGGAAGGATGTTCTTGCTATAGAGGGATTGCAGCGAAGGTTTACCCGACTGATTCCTGGGATGGCGGGACTGACATATGAGGAGAGATTGAGTCGGTTAGGATTATATTCGCTGGGGTTCAGAAGAATGAGGGGGGATCTCATAGAAACCTATAAAATGCTAACAGGACTAGACAGGGTGGATGCAGGAAGGATGTTCCCGCCCATTTAGGACTGAGGTGAGGAGAAATTTCTTCACCCAGAGAGTGGTGAGCCTGTGGAATTCGCTGCAAAGAAACTGGTTGAGGCCAAAACTTTGTATGTTTTCAAGAAGGAGTTAGATATAGCTCTTGGGGCAAAAGGGGACAAAGGGTATGGGGAGAAAGTGAGAGCAGGCTATTGGATGATCAGCCATGATCATAATGAATGGCAGAACAGGCTCGAAGGGCTGAATGGCCTACTCCTGCTCCTAGTTTCTATGTTTCTATGTCCTTGGTGGTGACGATGACAGGGATGAGGCTCTTGCACTGGCTAGACGAGGCAGACACACTCAGGAGGCCCTCATAGCTGCCAGATTTGTGGAAAATGATAGAAACATGTAGTGAGGTGACCCCATAGATCCTCATGTGGCAGTTGTGAACTTTTGACTCCAGTCTGCCTTATCGCAGCGTCAATACCTTCTGTGAGAAGGTCCCTGTCATCAAGATGCATAGGTGGCCCTAATAGTCACTCAATCACAGGAGGATGATGACAACATGCAGTGAGGACACTCCATAGATCTTCACACAGCCTCTGAGAATGTTTGACTCCAGTCTGGCTGAGGGCAGTTCACTTGCGCTCCATGATCAGGGCCATCTCAGAGATGCAGCCATGAAACTTTAGATCCACCTGATGCTGTGTACAGTAAACAGTATGTACAAGTGATCAACACCCATGCCCAGGCTGTGCAACTACTTTTACCTAACTTTCCTAACCCTGCCACTACCTCTTGGTGCTCCCTGGACATCCACAGCGGAGGTGAAAGCAGCCTGCTGACTGTGACACCCTGTCCGTGATGGCTTTGGTAGGCGTCCTAGGAGGGCTGAGACTTGGTGGGCCCCGCCTGCTTTCGGGGTCCTACTGGGTGGCAGTGACACCCTCCTCGGCCTATGAAGCTGGAGCTGCGGAGGTCACAGGAAGAGAGGAGTCACATGGGCTGGTCATTCCCAGAGTCAACTAGGTGGATGGCCCCAGAGTTGCACCTGCTAATCCTCCCCCCCGAAGGGTGCCCGAGGTCCCCCGGCTGACTCCGTGAACGGAAGGGGTAGCTGGAGTGAGATCGAGCTACCTAGCACCCCTCTCACGTACACACTGCTGGAGGCCAACTATGGCATCAGTGATGGAGTTGAGCCTGTGCAGCAGCGCAGGAGTGATGTCCTGGACCCAGGTCTCCATGCCATCGTGCCAGTGTTGACCTCAGTGCGTTACAATGCTGGCGCTATCACCTCAGCCTGGTCCATCTTGCCTTGCAATCTGAGGAGTGCAGCAGCCATCGATCCCTGATGTTCCCGAGCTTGCCTTTGCAGCTCCAGCAACTGTGACATGACCGAGTCCAGGGGCTCATCACCTGACTCAAACTCAGCAACATTCTGGCCTCCAGCAGTCCTCTGAGGGCCGGGGACCTGGGAAGTCCCTGCCTCCGCCTGCTGTGGATCAGACAGTGCGATTTGCTCACCCGATTGTGATCCCGAAGCTACTTTAAAGCTAGGTCCCACCCAGCTGTGTGTCTCTGCACTTATGGAAGGTGTGGGTGGGTGCTGTAATGGGATTTCAGGGAGGGTGCCATCTTATTCCTCTTTCAGAGGGTTCTTAGGAGCTCGATTGGAGGCCCTGAGTCATGGACTCGGCTGTTTGGCAGAGTTTGGCGAAAGCGAGGGGAGATAATTAGATAATGGCAGTGGCCTGTGAAACAGGACACATCACTGACAGTATGGTTGTCTGATGGATGTTGCACAGCCGGACCCTCACTTGGTAGAGCAGCACCGATCTCACCGTCAGCACAGGACCGGTCTCGGTCATTGCTGGCCAGCTGCGTGGCTGTTTCCTGTCAGAACTTTGAAATCTTGCATCCTTCCACCTGTCTGCAATCTTTCCCTCCTGTTGTGTGTCAGCTTGTCCTACATGGATAGAGATAGGGAGAGTGTATCAGGAAGCCTGCTTGCCCAGATGGTAGGTATGCCTGGTCTGTGTGGGTGGTGAGTGGTCCCCTGGACGGGATGAGGACAATGACGGTGAGTGTGAGAGAATGAATGGTGATGTCCCTTGGACTGGCAGTGAGTGAGGGCCCTGTGGGTATGTGATGGGTTTGTGAGTGTGTGAGTTGGGAGTGATGAAAAGAGTGTCTTACTCTGGTGGAACCGAGGGAATCATTCATCCTTTTGTGGCACTGGGTGGCTGTCCTCTGCAGTGCATTGGCACTGACCACTGCTGCCACCACCTCTCAAGCCAGATTGGTGATTTTGCTGCCCATCCTGTGGCTAGAGCAGGGGTAGAGCACATCCCAGCGGGCCCCCACAGCATCCGGCATTCGCCCCAGGGACCTGTCGTTGAAGTGTGTGTGGGTGTGGGGGGGGGGGGGTTGCAGTCTTTATCCCTTTGCAGGCCATGTCTCCCAGGCAGCAGTGGTGAGCTGGTGGCGATGAGCACTTTGCTGGTGGCTGCCTTTTAAAGATGGCGGCCCACGCGATGCAACAGCGGGGTGATGGTGGGTGGGTGAATGAGAGCCCACCCACCATCTAAACAGCGTGTTTCACGGGAGTGAATAAATGATGAGGTGGGCTTGGGATGATACAGCGTGAAAACCCGCCAATTTCATCGGTAGACAGGACTCCATTTTATCCGCCTGCTGCCGCACTTAGAACAAATCTGGGAAAATTCCACCCATTTAGTGGGCATATCCTTTATATGTTTCCCTCCATTTCAAAGCCAGCAGACAAATGCTTGGCCCTTCACCTGGCCTCCATCTAGACATGGCAACCCCACCCCACCCCTTCTATGTAAAGGACATTCTGGAAGTCCAGAGATGGATGTTCCTGTTGTTCATAACAATGAATGCATATGGACTCTGTTGTGGTGTCTTTGAAGAATGGACCACAGGAGACTCAGGTACAGGTTATGATTGTTTATTCAAGCAATTGTGCTGAGGGCACCATCTCAATGCAGCTTGAGACAGTGCTCTGCTAAACTACAAGTGTCCATCATATTTATACATTATTGGTCACGTACAAGAACAGTTCCCAGATTTCGATCTTGTCAACATATAGGTTTACATTAAACAGAAAAGTCTCTGGTACAAAGGTACGTGCATCATTTTTGCCCCACCTACACCCAGGCAGAGACCTGCCTTCCTATCTAAGCTGGGACTATTTGTTCTTCCCCTATCTGTTGAAGAGCACTCTTAATCTATGTTATTGCCATTCTCTGACTCCAGTCTAGCTCCTCTTTCATATTTATATTCTTCTTCGTCCAATATGGCCTTGCTGATGCTCACAAGCCCTGAGAATGTGCAAGGTTCAGCATTCTCTCTGTCCCAGCCTGAACATTAAACATTAACCACTTAGCAATTGTGGTTTTGCATGCTGGGATATTATAAGTCAAGTCCCTTGACCATTACTGTATCCCTTTATTTCCCCCTAACAGAGTCATTCGTTTTTGACCAGGGTGATGAGAGCCACGTGCAAGAAGTCTCACACAGACACTTTTCCGCTCGTCTCCACTGCCCTCGAGACTCTGTGGAGAGACCCATGCCTTGGCAGCATAGAAGGACTAACCACATGATTCCTTATCAGCCATGACCATTTACCTGGGTGGATGGAGGATTGGGGTTGTGAGTTGGCTGCCCTCCACCAGCCGTGCCCTTTGGAGGCATCCACCTCCCTCCCTTTGTTTATCCCCACCTCTGAGTGCAGCTGATGGCAAATGGCACAGAATGAATGGCAGTTCCACACCTCGCTCGGATCTCAATGTTATAAGACCCATGAGTTGGGAGCAAACCTGCTGCGATGCAGCTTCACCATAGAGAGCAGAGAACAAATGAGCAACTTTGACATCCAGTCACCTTGTTGTTTTAGGGTGTCCCTTTAATTGGGCCACTTGTGCTGACCTTGAACTCCACCCAACCAAAAAAACCCTCCTCCCACCTCGAGGGATCTCACTGACTGACTAACTGTGTGGTCAAGGTCAGTTTGGAAAAATGGTGCACCTCACCTTTCTAACTCACTGCACCACCTTCTACCCTCGCCCAGTCAACTGCCAACTTCCCCCGTCACCATTGACCCACCCAATATCACCATTCCTCTACACTCTGTCACCCTTGAGCCTCCCCATGTTACCTTGGACCCTATAACAATCCACCTCCACATGCCTTTCCTCCCCTCAGAGCCAACATCCACTACCATCCCAAGCCCACCCTGATGCTGCTTTCTCCCCTTATCCCTGCCTTGTCCCCCTCCATGACCCCTCCACACACCCCCAACCCCCTCAAGACCTTCACCTATCTGACTCTTACCCAAGACCTGCCACCCTACTGCATCCCACTAATCATCCCCCCAAACCTCCGACTGTGACTGTCCTATCACCAGTCCGAGTTCTCCCCCAGGACCCCACCACTGACACCACCCTGTAAGACACTCCCACCTCCCCTTTCCCCAGGCACTCCTTCCCCACCACCCCCCCACCCCGCCCCCACCTCACTGGCAGTGAAATTAATTTGGAGGGCAAACGTAATTTCCACGAGGTGGCCTTTTAATGAACGTGGCTAAGATGCTAATGCATGCAAATGGGGCTCCCAACATTGTTCGTCGGGAAGCTTGATCCACCTTTAACCCGCCCTGAGAGTCGGGAGAACAAAATTCCAACAGTTTATCCTGCCGTCGGGAAACAGGATTTTAGCCTCCTGCCAAATTAAGTGCCCCCACCCGCCAGGATTCTCACAGCTGGCGGGACTGAAAAATGTCACCCTTATAAAGGACTAGATTAAATAGTGGTGGAAGGGGGCTCATGTGGAGCATTGACACAGACGTTGACCAGATGGGCTGAATGGCTTACATTTGTGCCGCTAACACTGTATTGTAAGGCTCTTTTCCAGTCAAACCTAGGACTGAGAGTAATGCCTGAGTGACGTCTGTACAGCGTGGGCCACTGTCTGTACTTTGCATTTTCTGTACAATAGAGGCCAATCGAAATTTGGAATATATTCCTTTGCACATAGATTCTTCCACTTTAACCTCAAGGCAGCGAGGAATGGAATTGCATAGTTTCTCAATTTCATCATGTGATTCATAATATAATTCATAAAACCATAGATTGTTACGGCACTGAAGGAAGCCCCTTTGGTTGAGTTATCCAATTCATCCAAGTTCCCTGCTCTTTTCCCATAGCCCTGTACATTTAAAAAAAAACTTCATAATGTCTTTATCACCCTCAGCAGGTTGAACATCATTTGTATTCCCTCATTCCTGGTCTTACACTTTCCCTTGTAGAAGAGATTGGCACTGGTCCAATTTAATGTACCAGAGTGTTCGCAATGCAATCCTATCAGAATGTAAGCACGCTAATTTGAAACAGTGCAGCACAGGGGGAAAAACAAAAAAGTGGTGTCCAGAATTTTTAGCTGGGATCCATTTTCGATTCACCGGCCATATCAGCATCCCAATCGTGGACAACACTGTAAACACTCCAACAGTCACTTCTGTTTCAATTCTGCTGAGGGGTGGACAATAAAGTAAGCTTTATATGCATGTCATCTGATCTGTTGTGTGTTTTTTTTATCCTTTCCGACCCCTCCCCACTTCCTGAACCAGTAATATTGAGATTTCAATGATGCTACTAATCTTGTCGCAAATATTCCATGTTACAAATCTGGAATGGCATCATGGCCATATGAACGAGTGATCTATGGACCTTTCTTATTGATACCAATGCGCTCCTGGCTGGTTTCCCACATCCTACCTGGCCATAAACTTGAGATCACTCAAACCTGCCTTAACTCTCACCAAAATCTGCTCCCCTATCGTCCCTGTGCTCATTGACCTACATTGGCTCCTGGTAAAGCAATGTCTGAAAATTCTCATCCTCGTTTCTAAATCCTTCCATGGCCTCATCTCTCCCTACCTCTGTAATCTCCTCCAGACCACAACCCGCTGAGATATCTGCACTCCTCTAAATTCTGACCTCTTGAGCATCTCCAATTTTAATCACGCTACCTTTGGTGGCTGTGCTTTTAGCTGCCTAGGCCCGAAGAAAATTCTCTCTCCAAAACTCTGCCTCTCGAACTTGCTTTCCCCCTTTAAGACATTCCTGAAAACTAACCTTTGACCAAGGTTATGATGACCTCACTTCATATCTCCTTATGTGACTCGTTCTGCAATGCTACTGTGAAGCACCTTGATATGCTTTTTTTTATGTTAAAGGTGCTCCATAAGTACAAGTTGATGTTATTCTTTTCATTCTTGTCATTGTTGTTGATAGCCTTGTTCCTGGAAAGTAAAATTGACATGCAGTTTTGTGTTCCATATACCTTTCTGCAACCACAGCTGCTGCACATTCAAATACCTATGTTCCACACACGCTTATTATTTGTTTTTCTTCCTGTTTTTCAGCATTGAAGCAGTTGATTGAAGCTTGTCATGTATCTGTTTCAGTATAGATGCAGGGCGTAAGGCCAGTCAGTTACGAAGATCAGTTTCAGTTGCAATTTGCAGTGGGTGCATTTCAGTTCCCTAACCTGTGATTGGCAGTTCCTCATCCAGAGCCTTATTGCCCCTATTTGTCCTCCTCTTGGCTTGTTCACATGCAGTGCCAATCCTCTGATGGCTTCAATTTGTAAAGGAGGATAATGGCATCTCCACATGCCTGCCACTACTGGTGTGAAAGCTTTTTGTGCAGCTAAAGGTTGGTTTCTCAGGTTAAAATAATTCCCCAAGGCAAAGACTGTCATTCACCATATTCCTGAGGCACTTCACTTTTTTTTTTGCAGTGAATTGACAACAAATGGGACTGATATAAGAACCATTTAAATTAAGCTGTGTTTTGCTGCAATGATAATAGTGAGGTGATAGGCATCCAACCTCTGACATATGCACTTCAATGGTCACATGTGGAAATCAGGACACCCTGTTAGAGACACCCGCTATTCAACACCTGAAGAATGGCATAGTGGACCTCACAGCTTCCTCAATATCGTGTGGCACACCAGCCTGCTCCTAGAATGGTCCAGAGTGCTTCCAATTTAGACAGTTGTCGAAACACTGCTTCGCAACAAACAATTCAGTGTGCCTTTGGCAAGGGAGAAGTGCATGGAGAAGACAAGCCAATGGAATACCACAGGGCCCAGTGCTGGCCCTAATCCTGTTCAATACACAGACCTGCCAACAACCGTATCCCGAGTTCATCTACGCTGCTGGCATCTGTTGTCAGATGTCCAGCTCCATCCTTCTACACCCTGGACCAGATCCTCAACAAAGACATTACAAAGTTGACAGACCACTGCAGCACGTGGCTTCTCATGATGAATACCTCTAAAACCGCATCCAGTGTATTCCGCTTCAAAATGCCAGTGCCAAAAATGAATTATGTATCGATAAGGATGGCTAGAGACTAAGGCATGACCCCAACCCAACATACTTGGGAGTAACTCTAGATAGGATTATGTCCTTCCAGGAATATTTGAAGAAAACAGCAACAAAGGCCAAAACCAGAAGCAACTCACTAACCAAACTTGTTGAATCTATGTGGGCGCTGCTGCCACAACATTCCATACCTCAACACTTGCCCTATCATACTCTGCAGCAGAGTACTGTGCACCTGTTTGGCAAAGGTCATCACACATGCATCTTGTTGAGACTCAATTGAATGCAATGATGCACATCATATCTGGAACTCTCCACTCAACATGTGTCCTCCCCTGGCTTACTATCCTTGCAAATATCAGTCTACACCCCCCAACTGATGAAAACCCACAAGCTGGTTAAAACCATCCATGCTGCACCTCACTTACCACTTCATGATGACTGGTTCAACCACCTGTCTTCCATCTCAGCAACCCATATGGAACAACCTTCCTGAGAAAGGTTTAGCAGCAGATATCCTTTGAATCAAGGAATGGGAAACATGGAAGTCACTAACAATTTCCAACTGACAAGCCCCATCTGTCGAATGGCAGGTTTGAACTACCATGGTGATAGTGGGCCTTTGCTAAATAAGTTCAGGATAGGCCAGGGCCAACCTCCACCAATGGGGCCTCTGTACAAACCTTTTATGCACTTGTGAAGAGACATAAACAATGCTGCACGTTACTGATTACCCCTCTTGTTATGGCATAACCGATGGTAAATGTTGAGCTGCTCAAATCCCAAAGGAAAACTTGAAATAGCTGCCACAACTTGTTTTGAAATTTGCATAATTTCAAGATGCGTGTATTGATTTCAATAGTAATAAGACCACCAAGTCTTATAGGTTTTTTACAAAACTAGATTAAGCGTTTATTAATAAGAAAAATTATTTTTAAGCACATACATAGATCTACAGATTACTACCATAACTTCTAAACCCCCTAAACAATCTAACTCCCAGCTACACTTTTGTTTAGGCAACAGTAAGTTACATAGATTTGTCACAACAGATGAAGTGACACACAATACCCTGAACTAGTTGAATTGAAAATTAGTTTTCTTAACTTCAGTTCTTTGAAAACAGCAGCTTGAAGCATAGATGCTGAAGGCTTTTCACACTTCTTAGGTCTTAAAAATGCCTACTCTTACAGACAGCCTTCACATATTTATACACATATTCCCTTTTGAATGCAAGTGCCCTTTGTTTTACTATGGGCTAGATTTTGCCGTTGGCGAGCAGGGGGCGGGGTCCACTTGCCAACGACAAAATTACATGGATGATGTGGAGGTGGAACCCCCAACGTCATCCCGTCCCATTTAAATCTTCAGGAAGGTGGGGGCACAGCGAGATCAGCTGTCCGCCCGCCGACCTGTCAATGGCCAATTGAGGCCATTGACAGGATAAATAAAACCATTAAAGGACCTGCCCATCCAACCTTAAGGTTGACAGGCAGGCCAGGAGCCCCGGTGGGCTTCTGAAAAAACATGAAACCTCATCCACTGGCAGTATGAGGTTTCATGTAGGGTTTCAAAATGTTTATTAAAGTTTCAGTGAAATTTATTAACATGTTCCATCTCATGTAACATTGTCACATGAGAGGGACATGTTAAGGATTTTATTATTTTTCTATTTTTAAAGTTTATAAAGCTGTCAGCGATCTCCCTGAGGCAGCACTTAGCCTCAGGGAGATGTACGCTCTTCCATGTGCATGCACAAAAGTGTACTCTCACATATTTGGGGAACTTGCACCCCCCCCCCCCCACCCCCCACCTGCACAGGGAGTGCATAGCGCTCCCTGGTGGACATCATGCTGGGCGGGTCTTAATTGGCCCACCCACTTAAAATGGCAGCAGGGCCCGCTTCTCCTGCGGGGACCAGCTCCCTGCCCGCTGGAGATTGGGGCAGGCCCACCCACCCAACAGCCAACAAATTCTGTCCTATGTCTTTGGACTTTATCTTTCTGATAATAAAAATCTCTCATAACACTAAGTTTTACCAGTAATCTTTGGGAAAAATAAACACACTGTTTCTAAACTTCACCTGGCTAGGTCACACATTTTACTTCTCCTTTGAAAACAATCTAGCCTGGTTTATTTAAAAATGCAAATGTCCTTTTAGACCTTTCATTATAAACTTCCCCTATGGATACCATGTTTACATCAAAGCCATTAGACCAGCTGCCTTTAATCCAATTAAGTCTCTCAAGCACATACAGACATGTTTAGACATAGATACCACTATTTTATAATAAATTCCAATCATATTATGAAAATTATTATATCTTCCTGACATCCCCCTCCTTATTAAAAAATGAACCGTCGTAATTTAAAAAGATGGTTTAATTTTTATTACCCCATTTTAAACTATCTCCTATGATTATCTATATACTTACCCTATTATATTACCAGATGTGTACAGTAACATAACAATACATATACAAATCCTTCATATCAACAGAAGTTCAGGGTCCAGGTTTTTAAATGTCCAATTTTCCCTTTAAGTTTCAAACTCGTAATCTACAATCTGAATTTCACGCCCTGCTACATGTATAATCTGTAGATTCAATGGTTGCAGTAATAAACTCCATCTGAGTAGCCTTGTACTTCTGTCTCGAAATTTGCCCAGGAACTTTGAAGGATTGCGACCTGTATAAACAATTGTTTTGGACAAATTGTTTGCAATATAAATCTCAAAATGCTGCAATGATAACAAAGTGTCCTTTTCGATCATTGAATACCTTCCCTGTTGTACATTCAAATTCAGTGAAAAATACCCGATCGGTTTTTCAATTCCATTGTCATCAACTTGTAACAGTACAGCTCAAATGCCTATATCGCTTGCATCAGCTGCCAACTTAAATTGCTTGGTGTAATTGGGTACTGCCAAAACTGGTGCCATAGTTAATATAGTTTTCAAACTGTCAAATGCCTTCTGACACGTTTGTGTCCATTGAAGCTTCTTGTTCTTTTTTAATAGTTCAGTCAATTGAGCAACCACTTGGCTAAAATTTGGCACAAATTTCCGACAAAACCCACTCATGCCCATAAATCTCAGAACTTCTCATTTTGATGTAGGCACTGGGAAATACATGAGAGCCTTGACTTTCACATCTCTTGGAGCCACCTTACTATGTCCAATGGTATAACCTAAATACATAACTTGCGCTTTGGCAAATTCACTTTTAGCCAAGTTCACCACCAAATTAGCTCCTTGTAGTTGAGTAAATAATTCTTGCAGCTGTACTAAATGCTCCATCCACGTTTGACTGAAAACTATCAAGCCATAAATATAAATAACACAATTACAATTACTTTGCTTGTCAGTTTTTGAAATGTTGCAAGTGCATTTTTCAAACCAAAAGACACGACTTTAAACTGATACAGTCCATCTGACATCACAAAAGCCGTTATCTCCTTTGCTGTCTCCGATAACGGCTCTTGCCAATATCATTTTAGCAATTCAATCTTTGTATTAAATTTTGATTGTCCCACTTTCTTAGTACAATCTTCCACCTATAGTATAGGATATAATTCCACTTTTGTTACCACATTCACCTTTCAATAGTCCACACATAGTCCTTGTGTTCCATCTCGTTTCGGTACCAGTGCAATAAGCGAACACCAGTTACTGCAACTAGACTCAGTGATATCATTTTGAAGCATGAATTTGATTTCTTTCTGTACTTGTGATGATTTTGCTGGATTTAATATATAAGGATGTTGCCTTGGCGGAGATGAAACTTCTACAGATACATCACATATAGCCAAATTCATCCTCCCCAGCTTGCCTCTACAAATATCTTTGTGTGACCACAGTAGCTTTTCCAAATCACTTTGACACTTGTCTGGAAGGTAACTCAATAGCACATTTAAATTTTCAAGTACCCCGTCATTATCCAATTTGGTTAGAAGAAAATAAATTTCAGAATCCTGAATTTCTAGTTCTTTCTCTTTATCTACCACTACTAACACCTCCTTTTGGCCCTCTTCCTTGTCAAAGTACTTTTTAAGCATGTTTACATAACACACCCTCTGCTTCTTTCTTCTATCTGGAGCATTTATTAAACAATTCACTTCACTCAGCTTCTTTTCAGTCTTGTTAAGGTCTGCTAAACCTTGCCTTTAATGAGTCACCCAGTACTGGTAACAGAACTAACACTTTCTCCACAGCAACAAAACTATGAACTGTAGTTCTCCTGTCTGCTTTCACTTTCATCACTTGCTGTGATGTCTTTAAATATTCCTTAGCCAACTCACATGCTCTGCCCAATCTCTCTCTGAAGTTTGATACATAATCCAGGAGAGTAGTTTCTGAAGTTTGACCCACCAATTTATTATGAATCAATTTCAGTGTTCCCCTTACCTCATGATCATAAACTAGTTCAAAAGGGGTAAAACCAGTTGATGCATTAAAAATATCCCTAATAGCAAATAACAAGAATGGAATTCTCCATCCCAACTCTGTGGATAATCCTGATTATACACCATCATCAAAGGTTTTAGAGTTTGATGCTATCTATCCAAAGCCCCTTGTGATTCAGGATGATAAGCTGTTGACTTCAACTGTTTATTCCCAAACTGTTCATTACGTCCTTAAACAGCTGTGACATGAAAGTTGAACATTGATCTGATTGTATTTCTTTAGGTAAACCATATCTTGTAAAAAAAAATACTTAATTCTTCTACAATTTTCTTTGTTGTAATGGTCCTCAAATGTATTGCTTTGACATATCCAGTATTGTCAGTAAATACTGATTTCCACTTTTAGTCTTAGGGAGGGGTCCTACGCAATCAATCGTTACCCTAGTGAAAGATTCTTCAAATGCTGGAATTGGAATTAAAGGTGTTGCCTTAATCACTTCTTGTGTTTTCCCTATCACCTGACATGTGTGATATCTTCTACAGAATTTGAATATATTCCTATGCAATCCAGGGCAAAAAAAAAGTTTTTGTATCTTCGCCTGTGTCTTTCTAATTTCTAAATGACCCCCTTTGGAATTTCATGAGCTACCCTCAGAATCTCATTTCTATATCCAAATGGTAATACAATCTGATGCACCTCCCTCCAGCTTTCATTTGCTGAAACATGATAAAGCCTCCATTTTCTCATTAAAACATTACTCTTAAAGTAATAACATTCTGGAGTACATTTTTCCTCTGTTTCTGAATAAGCTGCCTGATATAAATATATTATTTGCAAATCCTCTTATCTGTAACTCTACTAGCCTCACTGAGTTAGTCTTTCTTCCTGAACAATGTTATCAAACACTGTGTCAGATAATTGGATTTCCATACCTTCTCCCTGCCTTTGAACTTCCTGTTCTTCTTGTTTCAACCTATGAGCCTGTGACCTTGTTATGTGGAAACAATCCAGGGTGCTCTCTCTGCAACCATTCTGTTGAAGACACTTCTACAGGCTGTTAAACCACCATAGGCACCACCCACATTTGTGATCCAGCTATATCATTAACCAGAGTAAATTAAACCCCTGCAATGGGCAAATTTTCCACTACTCCAACAATCACCTCACCTGTTTTCCACTCACTACATTCCACAATTGAATACGTTTAGCATCTCCATGAATCCCACTTATAATCACCTGTGCCTGCAATATTCCCTCCGTACAACAAATGTCACTATCCCACAATGTAAGGGATTGACTAGCCCCTGTGTTTCTTAAAGTTTTAACATCTTTACCTACAAATGTAAACATTTCCCCTCTGGGTTTAAGGTTAAAATTTTATTCATCATCAGAACTTTGCTCAGCGTCTGATGTGTCTTCTTTAAATTCTAGTCTTTTAAACTGGTATGCCCTTTTTCTTTCCTTAATTCTCTCTTCCATTGTGATATTTTCCTTCTAGAGATCAAATTTTCACATTTCCATTCCTTTTTGAAATAATCTTTCTTTTTCCTTTTCTCTGCTGCCTCTAATTCCAGCTGTTCCATTTCCAATTCTTTTTCCTTTTCGTTTGCCTCAATTCAAGTTTTCTCAGTTCCTTTGCTTGTTCAAATTTAAGTCTCTTCATTTCAAACTGAAGTCTCACTACCTCCAGCTCTGACTCACTAGTGTCAGGTATCACTTTCAACTTTATATGCTGTGTTATACCTTCAATTATATCTGCTTTCTTCACCCCTGAATGTAACCATAATTGTAATGAATCTGCCAAGTCCATTAACTTAACTTCAGTTATCTTTTGTAAACCAGCCAAATTTATACCTTTAGCTCCCAGACAAGTCTGAGCAACTGCCAAAGCCATATTGCAGTCTCAACACTTCAAAAAGACCTCACACCAACTCATGAATTCAAAGTGCTTCTTGTACTCATAACCTCAAAATACACCAACTCCAACCCAATCAATGAATCTCAAATATATCCCGCAAAGATCCCCCAACCATGTTATGGCATAGCTGATGGTAAATGTTGAGTAGTTCAAATCCCAGAGGGAAACTTGAAACAACTGACACAACTTTTTTTGCAATTTGTATAAATTTCCAGATGTCTGCCTTGAATTCAGTAGTAATAAGACTACCAAGTCTTACAGGTTTTAAAAAAACTAGTTTAAACATTTATTAACAAGAAAAATGATTTTATATCACACACGCACACACGCATACACACACATGCACACACAGACACATATAGACCCAGGTACCACTATTTTACAATAAATTCCAATAACACTATGACAATTATTGTCTCTTCCTGACACTTCTGCAGACTAAATGGCAGTCTAAAGACCTTAAACAGAGCAAATGAGGAGGCTACTGCTTATTTGGCGATTTGCATTCACTAAATAAATACTCCACATCTATCCATTCATTCCCCACTAAAGATGAATGGAAAAGGTTGGGCCGATACATTCAAGAATATTTGAATTTGTGATGTTGAGAAAAGTGCTACTTGCTGCTGAACAACCTGACTGGCCTTGAAAATTAATTTTATAGTGTGGGGTCTCATTATTCAGAAGAAAAGTAGTGTTGGGGATATTTGTACTTTTCATTTTTTAATTTTTCTGTCTTTTTTTTTACCAACCTCTCCCTCAGTCCTATTTGTAGTTCCAAATCTTAATTTTGCTTTGATAGAAAACATCCTTGCAGAATATTTTTTGGACGATGAGAGGCTGGATACTGTTTACATTCAGGGGGACTTGGATGTCCTTGTACATGGATCGGAAAAGTTAACATGCAGGTACAACAAGCAATTAGGAAAGCACATTGTATGTTAGCTTTTCTTACAAAGGGTTTGAACCATAAAGAAGTCTAGCTACAATTATATTGAACATTGGTGAGGCCACACCTGGAGTACTGCCTACAGTTTTGGTCTCCTTATCTGAAGAAGAACACACTTTCCTTTGTGGGAGAATGACAATGGTACACTAAACTGGTTCCTGGGATGAAGGGATTATCCAATGAGAAAAGATTGTGTAGACCAGACCTATATTCCATGGAATTTAGAAGAATGGAAGGTAATCTCATTGAAACTTGTTATATTCTTGGAGAGGGCTTGGCAGAGTAAGTAGCAAGAAGATGCTCATCCTGACCGGGGAATCTCAAAGATAGGGGCCATGGATTCAGAATAAGGAGACAGCCATTTTGGGCTGAGATGAGGAGAAATTTCTTCATTCAAAGACTTGTGAATCTTTGGCATTCTCTACCCTAGAGAACTGTGTTTTTTTTAATACTTTAACGGGAGGTGATCATTGCTGACGAGGCAGCATTTGCAGCTCATCCTTAATTGTTCTTGAGAAGATGGTGGTCAGCCACCTTCTTCATCCCCTGCAGTCCATCTGGATGCTCAGCCATTGAGTATATTCAAGGCAGAAGTCAATAGGTTTTGTTGGATACTAAGGTAAGGAGGGAAATGGAATTAATGCAGTAAAGCAGCATTGAGGTAAAAGATCAACTGTGATCTTATTGAGCGGCAGAATAGGCTTGATGGACCAAAAGGCTCATGGCTACTCCTGTTCCTATTTCTGTTCTTATGTTCGATAAATCGTTTAAACCTAACTTTCATTCCTTGCTTTGCACTTCCTGGTTTAGACACTGCATCGCTCAGTAAGGGGTTCTTCAACCTAATTGGTTGAAGAGACTTACTGGTTTGGCCCTGCTCACACACACACATCACGGATTCCCTTTTATGGGGCACCGTGTTGGAAAAGATGCTGGATTAGAGGAGATCTACACAGAGAAACCCATGCAAATGTGTGGGCAGCGATATGTGAGGTGAGTGCCGTTCCTTCACCATTGAGGACAAGATCCAAGCGTGGAGGGTACTAATTCAAATGGAGAAACTCAAACAATTTCATGACTAAAAAGGGCACCTAGACCAATTATAATATTCTCAGCAATTTGCTAGGAAACAGTTAAAGAGGAAAACAAGCTGACAGTGAAATCCAGAACCTCCTGCTTTGCAATCCATTGTGCCATTCAGGTAAGCAGTGAGGGTATTCCATAAAGGGGGGGTGGGGTGATGTTGTGTGGGGGCAGGTGCGGGTGGGTGCAGACACAATCGGGTCCACACCACCACTTTACGTGGGCAGACCAATTAAGGCCTACCCAGCGTGCGTCACACCCAGAAGCGCTGAGTGCTTCATGTGCGGGTGAGGGGGTATGGGGGCTTCCCTCAGCACAGAAATCTCCCTGAGGCACAGGGCTGCCTCCGGGAGATTAGTTTCAGTTCCAAAAAATTTAATACATAAACAAAATTTAAGACATGTCCCCTCACGTGACAGTGTCACATGAGCTGGGACATGTCGGTGAACTTCAGTGAAAAAATTTATTTAATTTATAAACCCTTCACGAAACCTCATCCCGCCCGTGGATGAGGTTCTATGAGAAGTGCGAAGGCTGCATTTAAGATCACCTCAAAGTTGGGCGGGCAGCTTTCCTAATAGGCTTAGTTAGTTCATTAATGGCCTTAACAGGCCTTTGACAGTTCGGCGGGGGAACAGCCGAGTCCCCTGCGCGCCCGCCGAACTGAAAATCTAACTGACGCACGATGATGTTGGGACACACGCCCGACCTCACCCTGCATCATTTTACGCCTCGGCGAGTAGGCCCCACATCCGCTTGCTGAGCTGAAGATACAACCCATGGAATCTCAGCGCATGGAGGGAGGCCATTTGGCCCAATGTGCTTGTACAGGCTCTATGTAAGTCTAGTCCCTAGTCTAGTGACCCTAGTCCCACATTCTCTTTCCCCATTGCCCTGCAATTATTTTCTTGTCGAGTACATATCCCCAAGAATAACCTGGACAGATTTTCCTAGATGGTTTCATTAGTTAAGTCAACATGTCACTAGAGCACATTGATTTCAGTGGACCCAGTGACAGATGATGCTGCTTAAGTCATTTTTGATCTTGGCTGTGGGTGATACTGAAGAGGCAATAGTGTAGTAGTATTGCTGCTGGGCTAGTAATCCAGGGACCCAGGATAATGCTTTGGGGATCTGGGTTCAAACCCTGCTACAGGAGAGGGCAGAATTTGAATTCAATAAAAACCTGAACTTAAAAGTCTAATGATGACCATGAAACCATTGCTGATTGTTGTAAAAACCCATCTGGTTTCACTAACCTCCTTCAGGAAAGGAAATCTGCCATCTTCATCTGGCCTGACCTACATGTGTCTCTGCACCCACAGCAATGTGGTTGACTCTTTAGTGCCCTCTGAACAAGTGCAGTTAGGGATGGGGAATAAATGCTGGCCTAGCCAGTGACACCCACATCCTGTGAATGAATAATAAATTAAAAAATCCAATGAGCTCCACAGCCAGTCAGCTGGGATCAGCTAACACAGGATGAAGAGCAGGAATCAGATTTGCATGAGGGATTGGAGTAGGCATGCACCAGTACCGCTTTCCCCATTTAGTCATCAGTGGAGCTGAAATATATTTTTCAATTTTAGTTTTTAATTAAGAAAACCCACTGCTCACAGTTTTCATCGCTCTCCAATTTTCATGTAGTATCTGTCAAATTTACTGGCTAGCTGTGAAGCCAATTTAACGAGATGCTGTCATTTCCTACATTGATTAGTTCTCAATTGGATTTCCTCAGATGGGGCTGGTAAGTTTTAAATCCTTTTCTTTTTGCATTTCTGGGATATAATAAAACATGTTGAGGTATTTGGGGTTGTCAAAATTAGTATTATCGTTGTCTGTTTTGATCATTCCAGTTTTAAATCATACAGTTTTCTTTGTTGACATGCTAAAATACTTAAGCAGTTTAAAAGGTTGAGCTGTTTTTAATGCTGACAAAATCATTAAACATCATCGAGTTGCATGAGTATATCACCCAGTTGGAAAACTCGACAGTCTGCATTTACCAATCGCAGTTCAATTCATATTTTTTTTTAAGTTATATCGATCGATCTTGCTCTTGGAAAGTGTTATTTGGAGTCCAGGTATGAGAATACACAACTAAATTACTCAGGGTTACCAGCTGCAATTGGTTGTGGAGAGGCAGATACTCACTGATAAATATCTGCACCTCTTGATGGTGGGTATTTATGGCATAGACTGCTTATGTGAAAGGTGTTACCCAATGTCCGTGTGTGTGTGTGTGTGTGTGTGTGTGTGTGTGAGAATATTCTTGTGTCTGAACCATGAGATTCCAACTTCAAGTCCCAATCAAGGCTGAGACTCTAGTGTACCTCTGAGGAAATGCTGTGCTGTTGCCAAATTTCAGATGAGAGACTAAATTGAGTAATTTAAATGGAGAGAGACTACAGAGTGCTGCAGTACAGAGGGATCTGGGAGTCTTTGTGAATGAACCAAAAGAAGTCAGCTGGCAGGTACAGCAAGTAATTAGGAAAGCAAATGGAATGCTGGTCTATATTGCAAGGGCGTTGGAGTACAAAGTGAAGTCTTGCTACAATTGTAGAGGACATTGGTGACACTGTACCTAGATACTGTATACAGTTTTGGTTACCTGACTTAAGGAGGGATGTACTTACATTGGAAGCAGTTCAGAGAAGTTTCACTCAACTGATCCCTGGGTTGAGGGGTTTGTCATGCTGTAAGTTTGAACAGGTTGGGTCTTTACATGCTGTAGTTCATAAGAATGAGAGGTGATTGTTATGACTGGGATGGGAGGAGTACACAGTTTAACTAGCCTCGCTACCCTACATGTTGCACCATTTGTTTAAAGTTTGATTCACTCAGCAAGATGGCCAATTGTTTCACTACTTCGCTACTATTACCCAGAATAAAAGAGATTTTAATCAGTTTCTTTCAATAAACAGCAAACGTATTAGTTTATTGTAAAACCAGTCTTGTCAAATAGAAAGGCAAAACTTATTAACATCCAGAATGAAATATGACAGTATGCCAATGATTGTTTTGAGATACCCTAAGTCTTTCATCCACATGCATATGCACACACACGCACACACACACGCACACACATGCACACACCTGGTAATATTTATTCCTCAATCAACATTGCACCACAGATTATTTGGTCATTATCACATTGCTTTCTGTGTGAATTTGCTGTGTGCAAATTGGCTGCCAAATTTCCTACTTTACAACATTGGCTGCATTTAAGAAGTACTTCGTTGGCTGTAAAGCATTTTGCAATATCCAGTGGTTGTGAAAAGCACTACAGAAGTCCAAGTCTTTCTTTCTTCCTCTTGTAGAACTGGCCTGAAGCTTTGTTGGGATTGGGTTAAGTGGAACATGATCCTTGTGGTGAGAGAGAGGGAGAGAGAGAGGGAGAGAGAGAGAGAGCACCGACTCCAAATGAAGCAAATGGCAACTCAAAAAAGAAAAGAAAGTCTTTTTTACATAGCCCCATTCACAACCTCCGGATGCCCCCAGAGCACTTTGCAGCCAATGAAGTACTTATTGACATGTAGTTACTATTGCAATGTAGGAAATGCAGCAGCCCATTTGCAAACAGCAAAGTACCTCATGGCAATGCCTCATCCAGTCAGAGTCAACTTGCCATCCAATCAGCACCTTTTCACCTATAGTATAAATTGTCGTGATTGTTTGAAATTTGGCATTCTCGCGTTTGTCCTGATGAGTGCAAAACAAAAATCTTTGGTAGCATGCCTCTCTTTTCAGCAATGTTTCTGGATTTCTTCAACACTCCTCCACAGGAAGAAATTGGTGGGGGAGAGAAAGTTAAGGGAAAATCAAACAGCCCTGAGACAACAGGGGCAGAATTTTACGAGTTGGCGAGCGGGGGCGGGGCCTATTCGCTGATGCATAAAATGACACGCAGTCAGGGAACTCCCGACATCACCGCGCCCAATTTAAATTTTCAGGAAGGCAGGAGCGCAGCAAAATCAGCTGCGCACGCGCTGACCTGTCAATGGCCAATTGTCAGGGTCAATTAAGCAATTAAAGGACCTGCACATCCAACCTTAAGGCCAGGAGCCCTGGTAGGAATTAGAAAAAAACATGAAACCTCATCCACAGGCGGGATGAGGTTTCATGTAGGCTTTAAAAATTTTTAATAAAGATTGTGGAAAAATTATGGACATGTCACAACTCGTGTGACCTTGTCACATGAGGGGTCATGTAAGGGAAATTTTATTTTTCTATTTTTATCTTTTTTACATTAAGAGCCCATCTCTCTGAGGCTGCACTTAGCCTCAGAGAGATGTGCGCTCTATTGTGTGCATGCGCGAAAGAGCGCACTCTCGATTTTGGGACTCCCCTCCCCTCCCATCCGCACAAGGAGCACATAGCACTTCCCTGCGGACGTCGCTCTGGGTGGGCCTTAATTGGCCCGCCCACATAAAATGGCGGTGCACCTCCGATCAGGGGCACCGATCGGAAGCGCGCCTCTTACACGCCCGCCCATCAACTTCCCCCCCAACTGGGGGGAAAATTCAGCCCCAGGTGATTGATGTCCTAAAAGGTTAGACATTGTACTTGTTTTCGTGAAACCTGTAAATCATAGGCAATTTGTAATCCCTAAATGCATTACGGCCACTATATTATTGTAATGATGTTGTCAGCATTAAAACTATTTCATCTTAGCTTGTCAACAAACAAACAAAATAGGATGCTGGTCCAGGCCACTAGAAATGAGTCATTTGACAGGCCTTCATTTCTGACTGGAAATCAGGATGGTAAAAACAGAGATGGTTAGTCAGGATTTTATGCAGAAACAGTGAGAGTCAGCTTTCACCATGCTTAAAATCAGAATGCAATAGAGTCTTTGGGATCTGCTTTATTTTAACTCAATCAAGGGGACAGATATAAGGCGATTGGAAAAAGAAAACAGAGGTGACAAAAGCATTTCTTTTTTCACACATCGAGTTGTTTGTGATCTTAAAAACACTGCCTGAAAGGATGGTGGAAGCAGATTCAAAAGAGGAGTTGGATAAAATATTTATGAGGAGAAAGAACAAGAGACTGCCATAGTTGGATAGCTCTATCAATGAACCTCCTTCTGTGTGTTATCATTCTATAATTCTATGTCCCAATCATGGGGAAATGTTGCATGTTCTCTATTTTTGCAATGTTATGTAGACAAATTGTACTGATTGGACTCAAACACCCAACCCAATATTGATTGAGTGTCAGGCATCTTTTGAACATGGAATGTTGATCCCCAAAATTGGCCTTCACACAACTTTACACCTATATTGATTCCATACTTTTTTTTTACAATGATACTTCCATGGTTGGCACTCATGTAGAAATCTGTAGTCATACCTGAAATACTTGTCACAGGATCTGACAGATGTAAATTGCAGAGCAAGTCACCACAACAGCTTGGAGGGCATGGTGGACTGTGGCATTCTCCGTTTTGTGTATTCTCTCTTTCCAGTTTTCTTCCAATGATCAGTAAGTTTCCTGTTATTTTGGCCCAGGTGGCAGTTGTGATGTTAGACCCGGTTTCAGTAACCTCTGGATTGGAGAAGGGAAATCAAACAGGGTTGCAGCGCCAGTGTCAGCATGGTTCAAAGGAAGCCCTCTACCCCTCTGAGTCAAAAAAAGTTGTGGATTGTAGCTTTTCAATTCCCTCCAAGGGCTTGCTCCCTTGCTATCTCTGAAACCTTCTTCAGTCCTACAACCCTTGGAGGTCTTTGTATGACCTCATCCTAGGTGCTAGGCTCTGGAACTCACCACCTAAACCTGTCTGACACTCTGGGCAGAATTTTCACTTCCAAGCCAGGTAGCACGAGTTGGGGAATTTCCCTACTCAGTAGGCTCATCCTGGTTCAAAGTGTCCCACCAGATTTACGCTCTGGAGAGGCAGGGCAGGATAAGATCAAGCCACTGTCCACAGAAGCAGATCAGAAGTGGCCACGGGGTGGCTGAGTGCTGAGGTGGCCTAGTTAAAAGGTCCAACTTGGTTCTCTGAAACTCAGTCCCAGCTGTTTGCTTATATTTTACGCCCTCAGCCCCACATCCACTTTCCATGCAACCTCCATGTCAATTCATGCCCTCTGACCCAACCCAAGAACCCTTTACACCCTCCATGCCAAGTGATGGCATTTCCATGTCTATTCTTCAAGTATTCACTCATACAGAACCAATGTACCCTATAGTAACGATGGAAATTATGGAATTACTTAAAAACGCCATTCATATTTCTCTTTTTTAAAAAAATCTGCCATTGCTACAAACCTAAAGAAGTTAAAATCAACCATACTTTTACAATATTAATAACAGAAGCGATAAGCACTTGACAACTCTTTATCCTGTAAAAATAAACATTGAGCCATTGACAAAAGAGAGCTCAGAAAAAATAGCTTATTATAAAGCTGTCAATCAAGCAAAGTTTTGCCTTCTGTGCATCTCTCAACAATGTAAACCCTTTTATTGGAGTCTGGGCTCTCAGCCAAGTTTTCTGCATGTCCCTCACCCCTGCTTAATAGAAGGATACCAACACGCCTCATGGTGTACAGTCCTTTTGTCCCTTTAACGCCTGACTCTTGTAAGCTTAGCTTCATTATATTAGCTGATGATGCCCAGTTCTCTCTCCCCACCATCTCTCTCAGCCTCTACAGCTGTGATCTGCTTTTCAACATCCATTGTTGGATAAGCGCTGTTTCTTTCAGTTGAATATTCTCTTCCTAACAACGTTATTGGTGTTTGTACAACACATGGACTAAGTTCATTAGACACACTACCACCTCCTCAAGGGCAACTATGGATAGACAATAAATTCTGGCCTAACCAGCGACACCCACATACAATGAAATAATAAAAACAAAGGCAAGAGTGCTAATATTGAGTGAAAACTGCAGGAAAAAGTGTGCATTTGCTATATTTAATTTACCTCTTAATTATTGTTTATATTTAAGATTTTGTTAAATAACAATTGTGACTGAGGACTATAATTAGCAGCTTACAGTATAACTCAGTTGTAATAATGACAAATAGCTTTAACACAAAAATAGCTTGTTTTCATGATTGTGAATTCATGGAAAAATCACAGTGATCCTGTCCTGCAGTATCTTCTCTTTCTCCAGTGTTGGTCTGCCCCATCTTGTTCATGATTTTCCGGATGCAACGTTTGTTCCAAGGCTGTCTGTCCCTTCTTGCTGCAAAACCTAAGCAAAGGCAGGTCATCACTTTGGTTAAGTAGAGTAGGAAAGGGAATGAGGTAGGCCAATAAATGGAATAACTTGGAATATTGAGTGCAATTCTGGTTGCCACATTACCAGAAGGATACAGAGGTGTTGGAGAGGGTGCAGAGTAGGTTTACCAGGATGCTGCCTGGTCTGGAGGTTATTAGCTATGAGGAGAGGGTGGAGAAAATCAGATTGTTCTCACTAGAGTGACAGAGATTGAGGGGCGACTTGATAGAAGTTTATAAAATTATGAGTGGCATAGATGGAGTAGATAGGCAGAAGTTTTTTCGCAGCGTGGGAGAGTCAATTACTAGGGGACATAGATTTAATGTGAGAGGAGAAAACTATAGAGGAGATGTGTGGGGCAAGTTTTTTACGCAGAGGGTAGTGAGTGTCTGGAATTCGCTGCCAGAGGAGGTGGTGGAAGCAGGTACGATAGTGGTATTTAAGAGGCAGCTTGACAAAGACATGAATAGGATGGGAATAGAGGGATACGGACCCTGGAAGTGCAAAATGTTTTAGTTGATGGGCAATGTGATTGGCGCAGGCTTGGAGGGCCGAAGGGCCTGTTCCTGTGCTGTACTTTTCTTTAAGATAAAAGAATAAAACTGCGGATGCTGGAAATCCAAAACAAAAATAAAAATAAAAATACCTGGAAAAATTCAGCAGGTCTGGTAGCGTCTGCAGAGAGGAACACAGTTAACGTTTCGAGTCCGTATGATTCTTCAACAGAACCAAGTAAAAATAGAAGAGAGGTGAAATTTAAGCTGGTTTTGGGGGGGGGTGTGGACAGGTGCAGCTAGATATAGGGCCAGTGATAGGTGGAGATAACCAAAAGATGTCATAGACAAAAGGACAAAGAGGTGTTGAAGGTGGTGATATTATCTAAGGAATGTGCTAATTAAGGGTAGAAAGCAGGACAAGCAAGGTACAGATAGTCCCAGTCGGGGTGGGGTGAAAGAATCGGAATATGCTAAAAGGTAGAGATAAAACAATGGATGGAAATACCTTTAAAAATAATGGAAATAGGTGGGAAAAGAAAAATCTATATAAATTATTGGAAAGAAAAGAGGCGGGGATCGGAAAGGGGATGGGTTGGAGGAGAGAGTTCATGATCTAAAATTGTTGAACTCAATATTCAGTCCGGAAGGCTGTAAAGTGCCTAGTTGGAAGATGAGGTGTTGTTCCTCCAGTTTGCGTTGAGCTTCACTAAAACAATGCAGCAGGCCAAGGACAGACATGTGGGCATGAGAGCAGGGTGGAGTGTTGAAATGACAAGCGACAGGGAGGTCTGGGTCATTCTTGCGGACAGACCAAAGGTGTTCTTCAAAGCGGTCACCCAGTCTGCGTTTGGTCTCTCCAATGTAAAGGAAACAGCATTGGGAGCATCGAATGCAGTAGACTAAATCGAGGGAAGTGCAAGTGAAAAGCTGCTTCACTTGAAAGGAGTGTTTGGGCCCTTGGACGGTGAGGAGAGGGGAAGTAAAGGGGCAGGTGTTGCACCTTCTGCGGTAGCATGGGGAGGTGCTGTGGGACGGGTTTGTGGTGCAGGGGGTGATGGAGGAGTGGACCAGGGTGTCCCGGAGGGAACAATCCCTGTGGAATGCCGCCGGGGGTGGGGGAGTGAAGGGAAGATGTGTTTGCTGGTGGCATCATGCTGGAGTTGGTGGAAATGACGGAGGATGATCCTTTGAATGCGGAGGCTGGTGGGGTGATAAGTGAAGACAAGGGGGACCCTATCATGGTTCTGGGAGAGAGAGGAAGGTGTGAGGGTGGATGCGCGGAAGATGGGCTGGACATGGTTGAGGGCCCTGTCAACCACCGTGGGTGGAAAACCTCGGTTAAAGAAGAAGAAAGGCATGTGAGAGGAACTGTCTTTGAAAGTGGCATCATCAGAACAGATGCGACAGAGGTGAAGGAACTGAGAAAATGGGATGGAGTCCTTACAGGAAGCGGGGTGTGAGGAGCTGTAGTCGAGGTAGCTGTGGGAGTCGGTAGGCTTGTAATGGATATTGGTGGACAGTCTATCACCAGAGATTGAGACAGAGAGGTCATGAAAGGGAAGGGAAATGTCAGAGATGGACCACGTGAAAATGATGGAAGGGTGAAAATTGGAAGCAAAATTAATAAATTTTTCCAGGTCCAGACAAGAGCATGAAGCAGCAATGAAGCAATCATCGATGTACCAGAGAAAGAGTTGTGGGAGGGGGTCAGAGTAGGTCTGGAACAAGGAATGCTCCACATACCCCATAAAGAGACAGGCATAGCTGGGGCCCATGCGGGTACCCATAGCCACACCTTTTATTTGGAGGAAGTGAGAGGTGTTTAAGAAGAAATTGTTCAGTGTGAGAACAAGTTCAGCCAGACGGAGGAGAGTAGTGGTGGATGGGGATTGTTTGGGCCTCTGTTTAAGGAAGAAGTAGAGAGCCATCAGACCATCCCAGTGGGGGATGGAGGTGTAGAGGGATTGGATGTCCATGGTGAAGAAGAGGCGTTTGGGGCCAGGGAACTGGAAATTGTTGATATGATGTAGGGTGTCAGAGGAATCAGGGATGTAGGTGGGAAGGGACTGGACAAGGGGAGAGAGAATGGAGTCAAGATAGCAAGAAATGAGTTCCATGGAGCAGGAACAGGCTGACATGATCGGTCTGCCGGGACAGTCCTGTTTGTGGATTTTTGGTAGGAGATAGAAGCGGGTCGTCCGAGGTTGGGAGACTATCAAGTTGGAAGCTATGGAAGGAAGATCTCCAAAGGATATGAAGTCATTAACAGTCCTGGAAACAATGGCTTGATGTTCAGTGGTGGGGTCATGGTCCAGGGAGAGGTAGGAGGAAGTGTCTGCGAGTTGACGCTCAGCCTCTGCGAGGTAGAGGTCAGTGGGCCAGACAACAACAGCACCACCCTTGTCAGCGGGTTTGATGACAATGTTAGGGTTGGACCTGAGAGAATGGAGTGCAGCAAGTTCAGAGAGGGACAGGTTAGAGTGGGTGAGAGGAGCAGAGAAATTGAGACGACTAATGTCACGCCAACATTTCTCAATGAAAAGATCAAGAGAAGGTAAGAATCCAGAGGGAGGGGTCCAGGTGGAGGGAGAATATTGGTGGTGGGTAAAAGGATCCGTTGAACGGGGGGAGGACTCCTGCTCAAAGAAGTGAGCCCGGAGACGAAGGCGGTAGAAGAAGAATTCAGCATTGTGCCGAGCCCGAAATTCATTGAGATGAGGGCGTAAGGGTATGAAACTAAGTCCTTTTTGAGCACTGAATGTTCAGCATCGGAGAGGGGAAGGTCAGGGGGTATGGTGAATACACGGCCAGGGCTGGGATTGGAAGACGAGATGGGTACAGAGGGACAGGCAGGGGTGGACGCTCATCCAAGGAATGAGCCCAATGAACCATCTCTGAACTACTTCTAAAGCTATTATATCTTTTTTCATATAAGGAGACCAAAACTGTCCACAGTACTTCAGATGTTGACTCTCTTTTTTATTTGTTCATGGGATATAGGCTTCGCTGGCTAGGCCGGCATTCATTACCCAAATCTAGTTGCCCTTGAGAAGGTGGTAGTGAGCTGCCTTCTTGAACCATTGCAGTCCATGTGATGTAGGTACACCCACTGTTAGGAAGGAAGTTTCAGGATTTTGACCTAGCAACAGTGAAGGAATGGTGATATATTTCCAAGTCAGGATGGTGAGTGATTTGGAAGATAATTCACCAAGGCCCTGTACTGCTGCAGTAAAACATCCCTACTTTTATTTTCCATCCCTCTTGCAATAAACGCTAAATTCCATTTGCCTTCCTTGTTGTACCTGCACACAAACTTTATGCGATTCATGCACCAGGATACCTAGATTCTCCTGTACCACTGAGTTGTGCAATCATTCCCGATTTAAATATTATACTGCTTTTCTATTCTTCCTGCCAAAGTGAACAAGTACCATTGGCAATTCCTCAGATCATGAAGCAGTCCATGCCCACATGCAGCAAGATCTGGACAACATTCAGGCTTGAGCTTAAAAGTGGCAAGTAATATTCACGTCACACAAATTGGAGAAAATGACCATCTCCAACAAGAGAGAATCTAACCATCTCCCATTGACACTCAATGGCATTACCATCACTGAATCCCCACTATCAGCATTATGGGGGTTACCGTTGACCAGAAACTGAACTGGATTGGCCATATGAATACTGTGGTTGAAGAGGAGAGGTGGTAGCATAGTGGTTTCACCACTGGACTAGTTATCCAGAGGCCCAGGCTAAATCTTGGGGGCAGGGGTAGGGGGCACAGGTTTGAATCCCACCAAGCTGGTGAAATTTAAATTCAATCAATAAACCTGGAATTGAAAGCTAGCCTCTGCAATGGTGACTTAAACACCCATCTGGTGGTGAAATGTGCTGTCCTTACCTGGTCTGGCCTACATGTGACTCAAGACTGCAACAATGTTGTTCACTCTTAACCACAGTAGCACAGCAAGCCACTCAGTTCAGGGGCAATTAAGGATGGTCAAGAAATGCTGACCAGCAAGGCCCACATCCCATGACAGAAATAAAAGGCTGGGAATCCTGCAGCAAGTAATTCACCTCCTGACACCCCACACCCTGTCCACCATCTACAACGCACAAGTCAGGATGTGCTGCAGCAGTTTCCAAAGCTGCAACTGCTACCACCATGGAAGGGAAAGGGCAGCACATGTATGGGATCACCACCAACTGCAGGTTCCCCTGCAAGTCATCATCCTGAAAGAAACAGAAGTGAATAATAGAAAGAATAAATTTGAAGATGAAGGAATTAAGTAGATTTATTTCTTTAAATGGCTTTGGTGAAGTACAGACTTTGTACCGGTGTAACAGACTCTGTAATCACAGGCCCTGTGAAACAGATAGCATTACAGCTCTCAGCCCTAATTACATTAAACACATCATGACAGCCTTATCATACCCTACACCAACCAGTCAAGATCACCAGGTCAGGGTTCAAGTCAATTCTGCTCTGATCACAAGATGGTTCTGCATGAGAGATGTGAGGAGGACCTGCATTAGCTCATCCATCCAGAAAGCCAACAACTTCCATTTATAATGTATCTCTAGCATAGTAAAATAGAAACAGAGAAACATAGAAAATAGGAACAGGAGTAGGCCATTCAGCACTTCGAGTCTGCTCCACCATTCATCATGATCATAGCTGATCATCCAACTCAATAGCCTGTTCCCGTGTTCTCCCCATATCCTTTGATCCCTTTTGCCTTAAGAGCTATATCTAACTCCTTCTTGAAAACATATAATTTTTGGCCTCAACTTCTTTCTGTGGTAACGAATTCCACAGGCTCACAATTCTCTGGGTGAAGAAATTTCTCCTCATCTCAGTCCTAAGTGGTCTACCCCATATTCTCAGACTGTGATCCCTGGTTCTGGACTCCCCCACCATCGGGAACATCCTTCCTGTATCTACCCTGTCTGGTCCTGTTAGAATTTTATAAGTTTCTATGGGATCCTCCCTCATTCTTCTGAACTCCAGTGAATATAATCCTAACCGACTCAATGTCTCCTCATATGTCGGTCCCACCATCCCAGGAATCAGTCTGGTAAACCTTCGCTGCACTCCCTCTATAGCAAGAACATCCTTCCTCAGATAAGGAGACCAAAACTGCACACAATATTCCAGATGTGGTCTCACCAAGGCCCTGTATAATTGCAGCAAGACATCCCTGCTCCTGTACTCGAATCCTCTGGCTATGAAGACCAACATACAATTTGCCTTCTTTACCGCCTGCTGCACCTGCATGCTTACCTTCAGAAATGCCCCAAGCCATTCACAGGAGTGTTACCAAACTAAATTTGATGATGAGCCTCATCAACAGATATTGGGAGAGAGGCAAGGCATGTTTTAAGGAGCGTCTTAAAAGAGGAGAGGCTGGTAAGTGGCAAAGAGTTTTAGGCAAGGGCCTGGTAGTGGTGGTGGCAGAATTCAAGAGCTTCAGGCCTGGGCCACTGAAGGCCTTGGCTACTGAGAGGGCAGAATGAGAGGAGTGGATCTCGGATGGTTGTAATTACATTCCCTCCAACACACCGTCCAAATTTTTCATAAAAGTCCATTCTGTGTGTTGATTGCCTTGTGTAAAGAGCTTCCTTACTAAAATTATTCAGGACTTGTTACTTAACATTCTGCACTAGGGAACTAATATAAAGATTGACTATTTTGCTACAATGGATCTGGAAAGCTAGGCGCTTGTCAGCAAATAATAATTCGCTCAGCAATAAGTAGCTGTGCCAAATCTTCTCAGTTGTAGTTCCCAGTTGACTAAAAATATGGCATTGCTTTCAGAGTTCTCTAAATTTTAATGGCATTAATGCTGATGGGAAGGAAAGAAAGCTTGTAATTCTGCTCACGGGTAGTTATAATGGAAAGTGATAGAATGCAGTGCAGTTGCAGCAAATGGGCAAGTGTGGATTTTTTGTCATCTGTTCTTGACTGGTCTTTGGGACATGGTTTTAAATAAGATGGTCTAAAATGTTCAGCAATTGCACGGTGAGTTTAAAGAGGCAGTGTCATCATGGGGTAATATATCCTATATTACACCTCAACCTGCCAATTGAGTAATGTGTGCACTGCGATGGGTCAGAGATCACGACGGCATAAATTAGGGTTGCACATCTAAAAGTAATGCTGTTACAAAAAAAAATTCTGCCTGTTATTTGTGAGACTTCTGGAACATTACTGCTGACCCTTTAAATCATAGGAAATAAATTTAAGATAATTGGTACAAATTTTAAAGGTCATGCCCAGAGAGATCTGGGACTGTGCGTAGAAAAATCTTTGGAGGTGGTGGAACAAATTGAGAGTAATCACCTGGGAACCTTGGCTTAATTAATAAAGGCAGAGAGAACAAAAGCAAGGCAGTTTTATAATATAATGTCCTTACTCAAAAAGGGAGGGAGACAAAAAAAACAGTAACTATAGGCCAGTTAGCTTAATATCCGTCATTGGGAAAAAGTTTGAGTCTATTATAAAGGATGTAATAGCAGAGCATTTAGAAATACATAACATATTCAAGCAGAGTCAGCATTGCTTCATGAAGGGGAAATCATGTCTGCCAAATTTATTAGAACTCTGTGAGGAGGTAACAAGCAGGATAGATAAAGGGGAACCAGTAGATGTAATATATTTGGCTTTCCAAAAGGCTTTCAATAAGCTATCACACATAAGGCTACTTAACATGATAAGAGCCCATAGCATTGGAGTAGTATATTAGCATGGATAGAGAATTGGCCAACTAATAGAAGACAGAGAGTTGGGATAAGGGGGCATTTTCAGGATGACAACCTGTAACTAGTGAAGTGTCACAGGGACAGTGCTGGGACCACAATTATTCACAAAATATACTAATTACTTAGATGAGGGAAGTGACTGTACTATCGCCAAGTTTGCAGATGACACAAAAATAGGTAGGAAGGCAAGCGGTGAAGATGATACAAAGGATCTACAGGGGGATATAGACAGGTTAAGTGGCAGATGAAATATAATGTGGGAAAATGTGAGCTTATGCACTTTGGCAGGAAGAATGGAGGAGTTGAATATTATTTTAACGGAAAAAGACTGCAGAAAGCTGCAGCACAGAGGGATTTGGGGTCCTCGTGCATGAATCCCAAACAGCTAGCATACAGGTTCAGCAGGTAATATGGAAGGAAAATTGAATGTTGGTTCTTATTTCAAAGGGAATGGAGTATACAATAGGGAAGCCTTGCTAAAACTATGCAAGGCTTAGATCACCCCTAGAATACTGTGAGCAGTTTTGTTTCCCTTATCTACGGAAAGATATACTGGCATTGGAGGCAGTCCAGAGAAGGTTTGCTAGGTTGACCCTGAATATGGAAGGGTTTTCTTATGAGGAGAGCTTGAGTAGGTTGGGCCTGTACTCATTGGAGTTTAGGGGATTGAGAAATGTCCTTATTGAAACATATAAGATTCCTAGGGGGCTTGACAGGGTAGATGTTGAGAGGTTGTTTCCCCTTGTGGGAGAGTCTAGAACCAGATGGCATAATCTCAGAATAAGGGGGTGCCCATTTAAGACAGAGATGAGGAGGAATTTCTTCTCTCAGAGGGTAGTGAATCTGTAGAATTCTGTACCGCAGAGGGCTGTAGAGGCTGGGTCATTAGTATTTCAAGGCTGAGACAGATAGATTTTTAATCAGTAAGGGAATCAAGGGTTATGGGGAAAGGCAAGAAAGTGGAGTTGAGGATTATCAGATCAGCCATGATCTCATTGAATGGTGGAGCAGACTTGATGAGCCGAATGGCCTACTTCTGCTCTTAGATCTTATAGTCTTATCACTGGTTTGGCCCAAGCTGGAGTATTCTGTCCAATTCTGGGCACGTCACTTTAGCCAGGATGTCAAAGACTTAGAGAGGATGCGGAAGCGATTTGCTAGAATGGAATCGGGGTGTAGAGCTTCAGTTATGTGGAGAGAATGTGGAGTTGTTCACTTTGGAGCAGAGAATATTAAAGGGAAATTCAACTGAAGTGATCAAAATCATGAACCGTTCTGATACGTTGAATGGCCTTTTGTGCTGTAAGATTCTGTGATTCAATTTTTCAAACAGTGTGATAGTGTAAATATGGAGAAGCTGTTTGTGATAGCAGAAGAACAGATGGTGATGTAGTGGTAAAGTCACTGGAATGTTAATCTAGAAGCCTTGGCTAATGCTCTAGGGACATGGGTTCAAATCCCAACATGGCAGCTGGAATTTAAATTCAATTCATAAATCTGGAATATGAAACTAGTCTCAGTGATGGGGACTTTGATTTTTGCAAAAACCCATCTGGTTCCCTAATCCTTAAGGAAATAAATCCGCCATCCTTGCTTAGTCTGACCTATATGTGACTCCAGACCCACAGCAAATGTGGCTGACTTATAACTGCCCTCTGAAATTGCCTAGCAAGCCATTCAGTTTGAGGGCAATTAGGGATGGGCAACAAACGCCAGGCTTGCCAACCATGCTCACATTCCATCAAGGAGTAAAAAAAAACGTTGGTAATGAGAAGATTCAGGTTTCAGGTAATTGGCTAATGAACAAGTGGTGAGATGAGGGGAAATCTGTTATGATCTGGTATGCAGTGTCTGAAAGGGCGGTGGAAGCAGCTTTAATGGTACTTTCTGAAGGAAATTGGATAAGTAATTGAAAAGAGAGAAGAACAGGAGAGTGGGACTCATTGGTTAGCTCTTTCAACGAGTCAAAACAGGCATGATAGGTTGAATAGCCTTTTGCGCTGTAAGATTCTGTGATTCAATTTTTCAAACAATCAAAGGAAATCAGTGTTATTTCATTTGTGGTTCCATTTTAATACCACACTGAGTTCAGATCATTTTTAAAAATTCATTCACAGGATGTGGGCGTCACTGGCTGGGCCAGCATTAATTGCCCATCGCTCATTATCCTTGAGAAGTGGTGGTGAGCTGCCTTCCATGCAGTCCATGTAGTGTAGGTACATCCACAGTGCTGTTAGGGAGGCAGTTCCAGGATTTTGACCCAGCGACAGTGAAGGAATGGCGATATATTTTCAAGTCAGGATGATGAGTGGCTTGGAGGGGAACTTGCAGGTAGTGGTGTCCCCAAGTGATTGCTGCCCTTGTCCTTCTAGATGGTAGTGATCGAGGGTATGGAAGATGCTGTTTAAGGAGGCTTGGTGATTTCCTGCAGTGTACCTTGTAGATGGTACATGGGACTGCATTATACCAGGTGCTGGATTTTCTGTCTGCCTGGTGGAAAAGTTCAGGGGAGCCCGCCAGGGGGAACACTTGCTTGGCTGTTAATAGTCTGGAGGTGGGTCTTCTGGATAAGGATGTTTCATCTCAGGGAACTGCCGGCCATCCTAGAACCTAGGAAGTTTTGGAAAATCATAACCTACCTCTGCAGCTATTTCTTAAAGAATCGTTGGGTGTAGGACATTAGGTCCTGCGGATTTGTCAGGTTTTGGCCCCTTAAAGTCTTTCCCATTTTTTTCTTGATATTAATAGCCCCAAGTTCCTCACTCTTTTCAGTTGCTAGGATACTCTCTATTTCTGGTATGGAACTTGTGTCTTCTGCTGTGAGGTCAGACACAAAATATTTGTTAAATGTCTCTGCCACCTCTCATTCTCCATGATTTCTCCTCTGTCTGCCTTTAAGGGTTCAATCTCCTCAACTTCCTCAACGCAAACTGGAGGAACAGCACTCATCTTCCGACTAGGCACTTTACAGCCTTCCAGACTTAATATTGGGTTCAACAATTTCAGATCATGAGCTCTCTTCTCCATCCCCACCCCCTTTCTGATCCCCCTTTTTCCAATAATTTATAATTTAAAAAAATCTTTCTTTTCCCATGTATTTTTAAATTTATTTCAATCTATTGTTTTATCTCCACCTATTAGCCCATTTTGATCCCTTCCCCCCACCCCACCCCCACTAGGGCCATCTGCCACTAGCCTGTCCTGCTTGCTACCCTTAATTGGCCCATAAGCACATTCCTTAGATAATATCACCACCGTCAACACCCCTTTGTCCTTTTGTCTGTGACATCTTTGGCAATCTCTTCTTTGCCTCCACCTATCACTGGACCCCTATCCAACTCTACCTGTCCCACCCCCCTCTACCAGCTTATATTTCATCCCGTTTCTCTATTTCCTTAGTTCTGTTGAAGGGCCATACAGACTCGAAACGTCAACTGCATTCCTTTCTGCAGATGCTGTCAGGCCTGCTGAGATTTTCCAGGTATTTTTGTTTTGTCCTCAATTTTATATACTTGAAAAGCTTTTACAATCTGTTTTAATATTCTTGGCTAATTATTCCTGGTTCATTCTCAGATTCTGCTTTTCCTTTTTTTTTCAGCTTTTTGGTGGTCCTTTACTGCTTTCTAAAAGATTTCCAATCCTCAGACTTACTGCTATTCTTTGCAACATTATGAACTTCTTCTTTTAACCTAGTGAAATATTTAACTACCTTGGTAAGTCACCAATGGATTCTTCCTGCTGAGTTTTTTCTAATGGAATGTACGTTGTTTGTCTATTTTGTATTGTTTCTTCAAATGTTTTCCACTGTTTGTTTATCGTCATTCATTTTAATGTATTTACCACAACCTTAGCCAGCTTTCCTCTCATAACCATTTGGTTGGTTTTGTTTAACTTGAAGATTCTTGTTTGTAACTGGAGTATTTTATGTCGTTTTCAAACTTAATGTGGAATTCAGTTGTACTACGGTCACTTTTTCCAACGGATCTTTTACTATGAGATTACTAATTTACCCAGCCTCATGGTGCAATAATAGATCTAACATAGCTTTATCCCTATTTGTTTCCACAACTGTATTGTTCCGGGAAACTGTTGCAAGAGCGTTCCACAAACTCATCTTCCAGCCCTTTGCCAACTTGATTGGTCCAGTCTATACGACGGTTAAAGTTCCCCACGATTATTGTATTGCCTTTGTTACAAGCACGGATTATTTCTTGCTTAATGGTTAGTCCTATTGTATAACTGCTGCCAGGGGTCTACAAATTGCTCCCAACAGTGTTTTCTGAACCTTGCTATTCCAAATCTGCACTCACACTTCCTGATCTACTGAGCCAAGATTCTTTTTCATTTCTGTTCTTATATCACCCTTTACCATTAAGCTACGCCTCCCCCGTTTCCACTCTGCCTGTCTTTTCAAAATGTTGTGCACCCTGGAATATTTATTTCCCAGCTTTGGTCATCTTGCAACCATAAGCTGCATTTTATGGGGGGTGGGGGTACGGGCTGCTTGTCCCCTCCAGTTCCCCAAAGAGAAAGTCGACCAGAAGCTGACATGACAAGAACGAGCCCACCCCACCACCATAACATGCTGGGGCTGGGCTAAATTGGTAGAGAATTGGGAGTTTGTCCCTCAGTGGGAGCAAGTCCCACACTCACGAGCTGCTAGCCAATCTGATTTTCTGCCGACTCCATCAGTCCCGGGAGCAGCAGAGCTCAGTGGGTGCTGCTGGGGCCACACAAAGTAGCAGAAGGAAGACTATGGCTGTGCAAGAAAGGTAAGTCCCGGGGTTTTAGGGTGGGAAGGGATCCTAGAGCCCAGGGACAGGGGGTGCTGGGCTGCAGGCAGCGCAGAGGAAGGAAGGTGACGTGTTGGGAGGGTGTCCCCTGATGCATACAGGGAGCCCCTCAAGGTGCCCCCTCCTTATTTCCCATCCTTTTTTATGCTAGCCATAAAAAACGACCTGCCTACCCTCGCACACCTCCCCGCCCTGCCCATGCCAGCCATATTATGCATGGGCAGCATATCTTTCAGGTCAATATACTTGCTAGCAAGCCCAATTGACCATCAATTACTTATTTGCTTATGACAGGTGGGCTGTCGATTCTGGCCCACCCAAATCATACATTATAGGTGTCAGCTCGAGGGCAGGTGGGATGTGGTGGTCTAGGCAACCCCCCCACCGAAAACACACTCAGCGGTGGCATGTAAAGCCCAACCCCATGTCTGTGTAATAGCAATTAAATCTCAACCATTTATCTACCAGTTCATCTATCTTGCTGTGAATATTTAGTGCATTCAGATAAAGAGCCTTTTTTTTAAACTGATCACTGTATCAGCACAGACCTTATTCGCTGATACACTGGGCAGGATTTTCTGCACTTGCGGCAAGTTAATCGATGTCTGGCTGGGGAATTGCTCGCCCGCGGTGGCTCCCACCCACGCCAGGGCCGCAAAATCCCAATGAAATTCTTTTGTCCCAACCTGTCCCCTCGAGCCCGTCTTTATCCTCTTTGCTACACTGTTCTGTTGTCCATGAGTCCATGACCCTGGATTACTAACCTGATAACATTACCATGACACTGCCATCCTATGAAGAGGCTAAAGAACCTGTTCCTGTTGTGACGTTCCCATATTCCTCTGGCCTGAGATTATCTGTTCGGACATTAATAAGGTTTTTGTCTTTTGTCTCCCATGAGGTGCTTTGACAGCTCTCTAAATAAAGCAATGAAGTGACCAGCGGAACACAGAACCAGGAAAAGGTCATCGGGCCCAAACCAACTCTTCTTAGTGAGTCTGTGGGAAAAAAAAACCTCCCTCTCAGGTGGATGCAAAAGATCCCATGGCACTGTGTCAAAGAAGAGCAGGGGAGTTACCCCCGGTATCCTGATCAATATTTATCACTCCAACTGATCGTAATCTCATGCCTGTTTGGAGACCCTTGCTCTACACCGATTAGTTGCAGATTTCCCCCTGTATTACAGCAGCGATGACACTTTGTAAGTCATTGGCTGTCAAGCTCTTTGGGATGTTTGAGAACAAGGCCTCAGCCTAATGGGTCGGTTTGAAAGCTGGAGGCTCAGCGTACACTGAAATGTCAGTCTGTGCTCAGGCCTGTGGAATGGGGATTGAAACACATAACCTTCAGAAGCAAGGGGCCGCAGCTGCCGGCTTTATATTCTATAACCCTCCCGATGTGCCTTGTTAGGTGATGAAGAAGCTCTTGGGAATGTGGAGGTGTTGCTCATTGACAGGGGAAGAAAAGCCTGAACTTAAAGGTTTTTATAGTGTCATTCCTAAGCTGCAAAGAGGCTGCTACTTCACTGTGGCACTGGCGTTTCAGTATAAAAGGCCTCCTGTGTTGCCAGTAATGACTAAATTTGCTTTGTGAACCATCGTTCCTCAGCACAACTGGTGTCCAGCCACATTGCCTAGTATGACAGACTGAAAATTTCAAAGACTCCATTGTGAGGAGAGAACATTTACCGGGAGCCGTTTAACAGGAAAGGCCTCACAAAGGTGAAGTCCAGGCTCCCTGGCGTCCTAATGAGCTAAGATCATGTCTGGTTTGGTCCTGAGTCACACAATCCACAAAGATCCAAATTCCTTAGTCAGTGCAGGGTCAACTGACCTTGGCCAGAGTAGTTGGCTTCAGTTCCTTAGTTTCTCTATACCAAGGAGGTGAGAAAAGACAAGAACAAGTTTCCTCTCTCAATTGCTGGAAAAAAAATGCATGTTTGTCGGGGAGAACAGCATCCGATCAAGCTCACCGATGATGGCCCACATAATTGAATAGTTTGCCGACAGTCCTGTGTCTAGCCTTTTTTTGTTCACCCTTGGGATGTGAGTGCTGATGCCAAGACCAGCATTTATTGCCCATTCCTAATTTCCCTTGAGAATGTGGTGGTGAGCTGCCTTCTTGAACCGCTGCAGTCTATGTGGTGTAGGTACACCCACACTGCTGTTAGGAAGGGAGTTCAGGATTTTGACTCAGTGACAGTGAAGGAATGGCGATATATTTCCAAATCAGAATGGTGAGTGAATTGGAGGGGAGCTTCTAGGTGGTGGTGTTCCCAGCTATCTGCTGCCCTTTTCCTTCTAGATGGTAGTGTTCGTGGGTTTGGAAGGTGCTGTCGAAGGAGCCTTGGTGAATTCCTTCAGTGCATCTTGTAGATGGAACATTGCTGCTACTGGGCATCGGTGGTGGAGGGAGTGAATATTGTGGATGCGGTGCCAATCAAGCGGGCTGCTTTGTCCTGGATGGTGTCTAGCTTCTTCAGTGTTGAGGAGCTGGACTCATCCAGTCAAGTGGGAAATATTCCATCACATTCCTGACTTGTGCCTTGGAGATGGCAGACAGAATTTGGGGAGTCAGGAGGCGGATTAGTCATCACATGATTCCTAGCCTCTGACCTGCTCTGGTAGCCACAGTATTTATATGGCTAATTCAGTCAGTTTCTGGTTAATGGTAACCCCTAGGATGTTGATAGTGGGAGATTCAATGATGTTAATGCCATTGAAAATCAAGGGGCAATGGTTGAGTTCTCTCTTGCTGGAGATGGTCCTTGCCTGACACTTGTGTGGCGTGAATGTTACTTGACATTGTCAGATCAAGCCTGGATATTGTCCAGGTCTTGCTGCATTTGGACATGGACTGCTTTAGTATCTGAGAGACTGCAAATGGTGCTGAACATTGTACAATCATCAGTGATGTCCTGGAGCTGAGATGACTGACCTCCAACAACCACAACCATCTTCCTTTGTGCTGGGTATGACTCCAGCCAGTGGAGAGTTTTCCCCCTGATTCCCATTGACTCCAGTTTTGCTAGGGCTCCTTGATGCCACACTCGATCAAATGCCGCCTTGATGTCAAGGGCAGTCACTCTCACCTCACCTTGGGAGTTAGGTCTTTTGTTCATATTTGAACCAAGGCTGTAATGAGGTCAGGAGCTGAGTGGCCCTGGCGTAACCCAAACTGGGCACCAGTGAGCAGGTTATTGCTAAGCAAGTGTTGCTTTATAAAACTGTTGATAACCCCTTTCATTACTGATGAGGCGCTAATTGGCCAGATTGGATTTGTCCTGCTTTTTGTCTACAGGACATACCTGGGCAATTTTCCACATAGCCGGGTAGATGCCAATGTTGTAGCTGTACTGGAACAGCTTGGCTAGGGGCGCGGCATATTCTGCAGCGCAAGTCTTCAGTATTATTGCTGGAATGTTGTCAGGGCCCATAGCCTTTGCAGTATCCAGTGCCTTCAGCTGTTTCTTGATATCACGTGGAGTGAATCAAATTGGCTGAGGACTGGCATCTGTGATGCTGGCGACCTCCAGAGGAGGCCGAGATGGATCATCCACTTGGCACTTCTGGCTGAAGATTGTTGCGAATGTTTTAGCCTTATCTTTTGCACTGATGTGCTGGGCTCCTCCATCATTGAGGATGGAGATATTTGTGGAGCCTCCTCCTCCAGTGAGTTCTTTAATTGTCCACTGTCATTCACAACTGGATGTGGCAGGACTGCAGAGCTTAGATCTGATCCATTGGTTGTGGGGTCGCTTAGCTCTGTCTATCACTTGCTGTTTATGCTGTTTGGCAAGTAGTCCTGTGTTACAGCTTCACCAGGTTAACACCTCATTTTTAGGTATGCCTGGTGCTGTTCCTGGCATGCCCTCCTGCACTTTTCATTGAATAGGGTTGATCCCCTGGCTTGATGGTAATGGTAGAGTGGGGGATATGCTGGGCCATGAGGTTACAGATGGTGTTCGAGTACAATTCTGCTGCTGCTGATGGCCCACAGCGTCTCATGGATGTCCAGTCTTGAGTTGCTAGATCTGTTCAAAATCGATCCCATTTAGCACGGTGTCACACAACGTGATGGAGGGTATAAAACAAAAACAGAATTACCTGGAAAAACTCAGCAGGTCTGGCAGCATCGGCGGAGAAGAAAAGAGTTGACGTTTCGAGTCCTCATGACCCTTCCACAGTTCTGTCGAAGGGTCATGAGGACTCGAAACGTCAACTCTTTTCTTCTCCGCCGATGCTGCCAGACCTGCTGAGTTTTTCCAGGTAATTCTGTTTTTGTTTTGGATTTCCAGCATCCGCAGTTTTTTTGTTTTCATCTCTGTGATGGAGGGTATCCTCACTGTGAAGGCGGACTTCGTCTCCACAACCCAGCCTAGCAGCTATGTAATTTAGTACTCGGCCAGCAGTAATGCTACCGAGCCACTTTTGGTGATGGACATTGAATCCCCAATCCAGAGAACATTCTGCACCCTTATCACCCTCAGTGCTTCTCCAAAGTGACGTTAAACATTGGAGGAGCACTGATTCATCAGCTGAGGGAGGGCGGTATGTGGTAATCAGCAGGAAGTTTCCTTGCCCATGTTTGACCTGATGCCATGAGACTTCTTGGGGTCCAGAGTCGATGTTGAGGAGTCCCAGGGCAACTTCCTCCCGACTGTATACCACTGTGCTGACACCTCTGCTGGGTCTGTCCTGCCGGTGGGACAGGACATACCCAGGGATGGTGAATTCTGGGACATTATCTGTAAGGTATGATTCCATGAGGATGACTACGTCAGGCTCTTGCTTGAATAGTCTGTGAGACAGCTCTCCCAATCTTGGCAATAGCTCCCAGATATTAGTAAGGAAGACTTTGCAGGGTCAACAGGGCTGCGATTGCCATTGGTTTCCAGTGCTTAGGTCGATGCTGGGTGGTCCGTCTGGTTTCATTCCTTTTTTGTGTCTTTGTAGCGGTTTGTTACAACTGAGTGAGTGGCTTGCTAGGCCACTTCAGAGTCAACCACATTGCTGTGGGTCTGGAGTCACATGTCGCCCAGTCCAGATAAGGACGACAGATTTCCTTCCCTAAACGACATTAGTGAACCAGATGGATTTTTACAGCAATTGGCAATGATTTCATGGTCATCATTGCACTTATGATTCCAGATTTTTATTGAATTCAAATTCCACCATCTGCCTTGGTGGGATTCAAACCCAGGTCCCCCATAGCATTACTCTGGGTTTGTGGATTACTAGTCCAACAACAATACCACTACAACATTGCCCCCCCCCCCACCCTCCCCCCAAAGAAGGGGCACTTGCAGGTGGTGGTGTTCCAGTGCGTCTGCTGCCCACATCCGCCTAGCTGGGAAAGGTCGTGGATTTGGAAGGTGCTGTCGAAAGTGCCTTGGCAACTTGCTGCTGTGCATCTTGTAGATGGTACATTCAAGCAATGCCAACTTTGCTTGGATGCATTCCTGGAGGTTTTATTACACAATTTCCTGTCTCCATCACCTCACTCACGCAAAAAAAAAATCCTTTACCCTTCCTTTGCCAATATTTTTAGAATTAATAAGAAGTAACGTTCTAAGTAAATAAGAAAAAACAAGAAGGCAGTTAGAATGACCCATGTGAATTTGCTCTCAGGTTGTTCACAGAAGTGGCCAGGAGGTTAAGTTTCAATTCCTTGAGACTTCGGGACAATCCTGGAAGTTTGGGAATCATCATGTCCCAGCCTCATAAGAAAAGAGCAGCCTCCTGAAGGAAACCTTGGAAGGTTTCCCAGCCCTGCAGAATAGAACCCCATCAAAGGGGGAGGCAAAGGGGGAGGCAGTGGCATCGTGCCTTTGTCACTGGGCTAGTATCCCACAGACCCAGGGTAATGCTCTAGGGATCAGGGTCTGAATCCCACCACGGCAGATGGTGAAATTTGAATTCAATAAAAATGTGGAAATAAAAGTCTAATGATGACCATGAAACCATTGTCGATTGTTGTAAAATCCCATCTGGATCACTAATGTCCCTTTGGGAAGGAAATCTGTTGCCCTCACCTGTCTGGCCTGCACGTGACTCCAGGCCCAGAGCTATGGGTTGACTCTTAAAAATGCTCTCTGAACAAGGGCACTTAGGGATAGGCAATAAATGGCAGCCTAGCCAGTGACGCCCACACCCCGTGAACAAATTAAAAAAGAGGAGCCCCACACCTCAGAGGAGGCAGAGAGAGAGGGAAATAAATCAAGGGCTTTAAAAAGTAACACAAGCTTCATTAACTGATTCATTCTGCTTTTAAAAATTCCCTTGATGCTGCATGTTTAAAGCCGGTAATTGGGGGTTTGGGAGGGGAGAGAGAATTGTTCAGCTGGTAGGAGATCGCAAGCAACCCAGGGAAAATAAAATGGATGTTCAAAGCATTTCACTCCAGTAGCAGTTCCATCTGACTGGATAATGTGAAATAAACTCAGTGACCTACTGAATAATGCATGAATCCCGCTGAGATGGTGCACACAACTAAACTTTGTTTGCGACACACTTTGCACAGAACATGCCGCTTGTCCAGTCAACCGAATAAATAAAAATTAGGTAAATAAATATTTTCAGCTAATGGGCTGTGCAGAGTTTTTCACTTTAGACTGAATCTGTTGCCCATCACAAATCAATTTTTGTCGAAAATCAAATTAGCAGTTCCACAATAAGACTCTCATTGCAGGAACCGGCTCACTATTGAATGTTGCTAGATCTATTTTTCCCTGATAGCCCAGCAGGTACAGACATTGCTCAGTGTACCAGCCATTTGATGCTTTTTTGAGATGATTAGGAGCTGTTTGTCACCATATGGCACTATAACACGGCTTACTACCTGGTGTCTAAAATCCAATTGGGTACAAATCACTGTCAGCCTTGTTATCATATGAATGTTTAATACATTCGTAGCCTCACTCTCTTATATTTTCATAGACATTAAGCCATTTATTTTAACTGGAGTGATCCATCCTCTTTCAAAATGCAGAGCAAAGAATTTGCATTTCCAAAGTGCATTTCACAAATTTCGGAAATCCTAAATCTCTTTACACTCAAGTAAGTCTGGTCACTGATGTGATGCAGGAAATTGTAACTAATTTATGCAGAGATTCTTTTGATGTTGGTTGAGAGATAAATATTGGACAGGATGCTGGGGAGAACTCCCCTACTTTTATTCAAAATAGTGGTATGGGTTTTTAGATCCACATGAAGGAGCAAACAAGGCCTTGATTTCACATCTCATCCAAAAAATGGCATCTCTGACAGTGCAGCATTTCCTCAGTACTTCATCGGAGTGGGACTTGGACCTTCATGTGACTGTGTCAAGGCTTACATCTTTGATTCAAACTTGTATCACAGTTCATCTTAGTGAGACAATAGTTGCCAACATGAAAAGGATTGTCCAGAGTGCTCACAGCTAACTGAAATTGTATGCTGCAGGGAAAAGGTGCATTTTGGTCTGGATTTTCATGGTCCGCATTGGTACCAAAGGGTGACGGGACCAGAAATAAAATGGCCACTGAGTGACATACCCAGACGTTCCACCTCCATTTCTGGCCTCAGCCATTTTCGTGAAGAGAGGGGTGAGCGCGGCTCCCAGAACAGGAACTATTAAGAAGGCAATTAATAATGTTGTGGACTCTTTGAGAGCCAAATCTCGCAAGTTTTTAAAGGAAATTTTCATGCAGATTGCTAGACTTCAGCAGCTCTAGTTTTTTTTTACACCTGCTGCTTAGAGGTATGAACCCTGAATTGGAGGCAGGAAGAGTTTATAATGTTTAAAATGGTTTTTCCTCTTTTATAGTTCATCATGAAATTTGGCAGCACGAGTGGTATCTGTGTCCAGTAAGGTGAGTGATGACAATACTGTGGTTGGAAGGTATAACTACCCATTAAACTATGGGCACGCTCGCCGACGAGTGATGACATTGGGGGTTCCCCCGACGTCACCCCGCCCCATTTAAATTTTCAGGAAGGCGGGGGCTCAGCAAAATCAGCTGTGCGCCCGCTGACCTGTCACTGGCCAATTGAGGCCATTGACAGGATCGTTTAAACAATTAAAGGACCAGCCCATCCAACCTTAAGGTTGGTGGGTCGGCCAGGAGCTCTGACGGCAAATAGAGAAAACATGAAACCTCATCCAGCGGCGGGATGAGGTTTCATGCAGGGATTCAAAAATTTTAATAAAGTTATTATGTAAATTATGAACATGTCCCATCTCGTGACATTGTCACATGAGGGGGACATGTTAGGGAATTTTTTTTTCTATTTTTAATATTTTTCAACGTGGAAGCGATCTCCCTGAGGCTGCACTTAGCCTCAGGGTGATGTGCGCCCTGTCGTGCGCATGCGCAAAAGACCCCACACTCGCATTCGAGGAATCACCCCCCCGCCAGCACAGGATGCGCATAGCACTTCCCGCTGGGCGTCACGCTGGGCGGGCCCTAATTGGCCCGCCAACATAAAATGGCGGGAGGGCCGCACCTCCGGCAGGGATCATCTCCCCGCCCGCCGGGGATTGGGTCAGGCCCGCCCGCCTGACCGGCAGAAATTTCTGCCCCACGTGTTTGCCAGATTGTTAATTCAGCCAACTGGCAAATGTCATGGTAAATGGGGAAAAGTCTTCAGATGAATTAAAAAAGATCATGGAATAGATAAAATGGTCGAGTATATTCTACAGTACTGAAAATGTAGCCTAGTATGATGACAATGTCTAATTATTTAAGCTTTCCCCATTGGTTTGATGGGCTGAATTCTTTGCAGAGTTGGGTAGACTCTACAAATCTTTAAAAGTGTTGGCTGGGACCTGATTCCGGGATTCCACAATAAGGCTTGGCTGAGGCCCCAGACACCTATTAGCCTGTTGAAATAGCTGCCCCTAAGGGAAAACATTGCTGACTGACAGCTCCTTCTCTGCGATCTATCCTGTCCATTGTACAATATTTAAACAAGACAGAGAAGTGCCAATTTGCTTGCAGTTTCAGCTATTGATTCTTTAACAGGTCTGGATGATTAATGCTTTTATAGGACTGTAGTAAAAGCAATTTATTTAAAGAAAGTGGAAGGTAATGAATGAAAGTTTTTTTGAAACTTTTTCACACATGCTATTGTTACTGTAGGGTTTATTGGTTCTATACATAGTGTATACTGGATGAAAGGGCATAAAAGTGCTATAGGTTGGCAAGGATGGTATGAGGGATCATCAGAGGTGGGTGGGGGGGCATAGGTTGGCAAGGAGGATATAAGGGGCTATAGGGATAGGTGGAGGAGAATTAGGTGGCATTGCATTAGTATAGATGGGGCATGGAGAGTGTGTGGGGGGGGTGAGGGGATATGAGGGGTGAGGGCTGTTTCTTGTTTTATTGTTTGTATTGTAACTGGGACGGAGTCCCAGAGCACATAGGCAGGCCTTTTAAACAGCCCACCTCGGCACCCAGCAGCCCCTGTGGCTGCCTCTGAACTCTTAATAGGGACAGCAGGCCTGACTCCAGTTACCTCCCACTTCCCCTGTAGGCTCATTCAGAATGGAGGGAGGCCTTTTAACCTGCCCAGTCTGGATTCACCCCACCTCCATTTCTGCCTTGGACCTACCATCTCCAGTGGCAATCTCGCCTCCAACCACTAAAGGCCTGGACCCCTGGAAAATTCCGTCCACCGGAAGTCTCAAGTTGGATGTGGGAACAAGATGTGGGATTAGTCCTGTCTCCTTATTCCAGCCTCTGAAATGATAATCCAGCCCCTATTGTCTAATTGGATTTCAGAGCATGACACGATGTGGGACTGGAATCACATGTCAGCCAGGATGGGATGAGCTGTCTAACCCCCTTGCCCTATGATTATCGGTGAAGCTTTTGTGTCCTTATGGTAATCCGACTGCTTTCGTAATAATTTCCTCTGGTGGCAGTCTATAATTTAACAACTATTCAATTGCACAACTAGACATTGGATTATGTCATCATAATTGTTGGCTTATTTGCCTAGCACTATGTTCACTCTACTGCTGTATCCATTTTATCATGGAAAATATATTTATTTATTCATTTAATGACTTTGTTGTATTGCCTAATACTTTGTCTTTTGTAGCTGTAGTGTGAAGGAATGCAGCTATATATACAAAGTTATAACAGAACCCGGATATAAATTCAGAGTTAAAGATCAAAATAGTGATTCTCCTATGAAATGAGGATTAAAATTAAAAACATAATTCACCTGGTGGATGAAGGTTAAAATGTTTATAAACATGCCTGTGCATAATTGTGTGCTCAAGAAGAACAACATCCTGTGGTGTAGGATATGGTATATCTTCCAATAAAAGGCAGTTCTGAAAAAATTAGGAACTGGGATCTACATCAACCTCAGCATTGATAAATTGTAAAATACCACAATCTAACAATGAATAACCTTACTGACTTGTCAACTGAATCCTGGAAACGTGAGTGTAGCAATAAATGACCAACATCTGCACCTCTCAGCATTCTGTTTGCTTGAAGGATGTTGACTAAAATGAGGGATGTTGATGAAAGCAAAGGTTGTTGTCCAGCATGAGCGCTCAACATGCTTCCTGCTGGTCTACCTCTTTTATGGTATAAGTATTGAACCACACAGTAGGATTTTTAGATTCTTTGAATTGACTCCAGCATCTCTCAAGGTAAATGTATTAGCTGCTATAGTGCAGTAATGATAGGTCTCCTCTTAATTGGGATAGAGGTATCTTGCTGCACTCGGTAACTTCATACTCCAGGATTTAAGATAAAAGCTAGTTTAAATATTGATGGATATCTTAAATATCTTGGATTCTCTATTAGAAACAAGAACATTCTTTCTTTTCCTAGAACTATCAATGTTGCAGTTAACATCAAAAGTGAATTGCATGTTTGGTTCTTCAATAAACTTTTATATAATTCAGAAAATATATTGTCTCATATAGTCTTCTGTATCCAATCTCAAAAACCCAACACCATACGTTCTTCAGTTGAGAGAGAGATGCCCGGATCCTTATAATATTGAGGATGTTATAAAGTGGCTAAAGCTTGGTAAAATAGCTATCTGCAGGATGGTAATATTCTCTTGTGGTTCCTTTCCTTCTGGAAGAGATAAATCAATTCTCCAGACCTATTTAAGTGTCTGTGAGGCCTGTCTTTTTCAACCTGAAGTGAGAGTCATCATCTGAGGAGTACACTTGATGATGCCTAGTCCCAAAAAGGGGCTAGGATTTTAACCCACTTCAGTTGAAATCAAATGTGATCATTATAGTCCACTGGAGTGAACACTTTTTTGAGCAAGAAAGGACCAGTTGCCACCGAGGAGATACATTATTCTGTCATAGGCTTCTTCTGAACTTACATCCTTTTCCCACCACTGCCACCATCACCACACATTGACCTCTAACTTAACAGTCAGTCAGACCCTAAAATTACAGCTTGGGATGGAAATATTTAATTTATCTGTCTGAAATTTATGCATTATTTTGTTAAACGGTGCATGTTACTAAAACAATGTCTGTGTGTGTGCATTAACATTTTACAGGAACATTATCAGACAAAAATTGACAATGTGTGAAATACTAGGACAAATGACCAAATGTTTGGTTACAAAGGTTTGCTTTCAGGAGGTTAATACAGGAGACAAGAGAGGTAAGGAGGCAGAGATGTTTAGGGAGGAAATTCCAGAACTTAAGGTCTGGAAGGCTGCAGACACAGCAGCATGAGGCGATGGGAGTGGGGATGCTCAAGAAGCCAGACTTGGAAGAATGCTTCTTGGATGGTCGTACGGCTGGAGGAAGCCACAGCGATCGGGAGGAACTGAGGCCATAGAGCGATTTGAACATGAGGATGAACATTTGAAAGTCATGGTGTCGATGTGCCGGGTGCCAACGTAACACAACGAGCACAGGGCTAATGGATATGTGAGACTTCATAGGGGTAAGGATGCAAGCAGCAGAATTTTGGAATGGTTCAAATTTACAGTGGCTACAAAATATAAGATCGGCCAGGAGAACATTGGAATAGTTGAGTAAGGAGGTTAAAAAAAAAAGCATGCCTGATGTTTTCAGCATCACATGGGCTGAGAAAGGATCAAAGATAGGCCATGTTACAGAAGTAAAAGTAGGTAGTCTTTGCGGTAGAGTGGACATGTGTTTGGAAGCTCAGCTCTTGGCATCATTTTGGGATTCAAATTCTTTATGGTGGCAAAGATAAAATCAAGCAATGCTATTAATATTTCCACAGCTCTCAACTCTCCAACTATTTTCTCTTGTTATATGCAAAAACATTAACTTGCATTTGTGTGGCACTCCTCACATTGAAGGATGTCTCAGCGTATATTATTAAAGAAGAATGGTGGACACCAAGCGGGCACTAAAGGAATAGAAGCAGAACCAAAAAGCAGGTCAAAGGGAGAAGGGTTTAGGAGGTGTTTGAAGACTGGCAGCAAGGTAAAATGGTTTAATAAAAGAGCCCTTAGGGTCAAGGGTGTAATGGCTACAGGACTAACCTTTGTCTTACTTTATGGAGAAATCTATTCTAACATTAGCTTGATGAGGCTGAATTTACGCATGGTATTTTTCTGAATTTCAATGTTAGAACCTGAAATTCCAATCAGAGTTGAAAGAATTTTGAAAGTGCACCTTGGGAGCCTGAGGCCAGCTCTTAAAACCTACTGAGAGAAAAAGAGACTCCGAGAGCTTTTACATCAGGCCACTGGACAATGTTTTGTCAGGGAACTGCACATGTGGCTGACTCCTGCCTATTATCATTGTTGCATGCAATGCCCTCAGCACAGACCATGAAGCCCATACTTCTAACCTTATCCTCTTGTTACACCACCAAAAAGCACAGCCTTGATATTATATTGTGTGAATATTACATCCTAACACAACAGAATTGAAAGGAATCCTTATGTTAGTTTAAACTGTCTATTTTATGGGAGATGGCCGGGAGGTGAAATTAACACTGCTGCCAAAATGACAGACAAAGAAATTTCAAGCAAATACATAAAATCTTTGTACGCTAATATTCAGATGGCACAACCTCGAGGTTCAAATGTTTACATCTTCTGGGCCAATGTGATCAAAATCTCGGCTAAACCGAGGTAGCAGGTCATTACAAGAAGTGATTTTCCAACTCTATAATGTATTCAATGCAAAAGGGTTCAACTTTGACTTTCCTCTTGAGAAAAATGACAAATACTGAAATGAAATAATGTTCCTGTCACTTCCAGAAGTGATAAAAGGACATTGCGATAGTGTCTTGCTAATCTCGAAGTTAAATTCCAGTGTCACGCTTTCATATAATATTTGCATTTATATAGTGCCTTATCACTTCAGAGTGTCTCAGAGTGCTTTGTGCAACAATTTATGTCTGAGATGGAGTATATGAGTGGTGCATAGGCACAAATGGTCATTAATAGTCAATTGGTTCTATCCCCAGTGTGGCCATGATGATCAGTGTTATTGAATTATAAACCAGAATAAAATGTTTTATTCCATATAGTCTCCTCCTTTCAATGCATTATGATCAATTTATGTTTTCACAAAGTCTCTGCAGTTAATCAGTTAATCCCTTCCAAGGCAAATAACTTTAGACTAAACTTTCTTTGAAGAAAAATCTTTGGAAGAGAGAATTTCAATCAAGCCAATACTCTAAACATATTAATCTAATGTTATCACCGGTTGCTTCTGACACAGATGCTTCATGGTCACAAAGGGATTAGAGTTGCCATGTTTCCTGCCACATTTGAACTCCTGCATTTTTAATCGTTTTTCACAATCTTCAGTTCTTTTCATAACTAGATGTTGGTTCTTGGCCAGGTCATTAAACACGACCATTTGTGCACTTCAGATGCTATTTCTGCAGGAGCAGATTGTCTCTTCCACCCATTGGATGTTCCCCTCCCATCAACTGATACGAAAGTAGCCTTTATACTGGCACTGAATGAATCCATTGCGTGAATAACTGCACGCTCCTGTCTGAAGGAAATTGTGAAGAAAGCTCAATTCTGGGCGGGGTGGGGTATATGTAAAACTTAAGCAACAGGTAGAGATAAAGGGGGAAAGTAATGATCTGTTAGTCTGGCAATATCAGCAACGATCGGTCAACGATTTCAGTTATGTCACCAGCACTATTCAGCTTTATAAGTAAAAAGATTTGTTTTTCAAGTGTGAAGCTGGTTGTTATTCTATGGTGGTATTCTGTAAAGAAGGGTGTGTGTGTGTGTAATTAAACAGGGGGAAGGTTAGTAAAGACAGCTTGTCTGTGGGAGCAGAGAGATGAAAGGTCAAGGAAATAGATGCATGCATTTGTAATGAGAGGCTATGATGAACATAAATGTACGAGTAAACAGGTTGAGTTTTAAAATTTGCATTTGGTGATAGGTAAGGACTTGACTTTTCAGCTGTTAAATTTCAAAGGGAGCTTAGAAGTGACAAGGGACTTTTACAACTTAAAATGGTTTTATAAGTAAACAAGGGAAGGATTTTAAGTTTTATTTTACTCAAAATGGAGGCAATAGAAAACATGAAAGATTTTTATATTTTGGAAAAATTGAGTTCAAAGAGGTGCTTAGGACAATGGAGCCTAAGATCAAAAGGGAAAAGGATATGAAGAAAAGCTGTTTAGTTGAGTTGTGTTGACCATGTGGGATAGATGGCCTGAAACCAGGGGAAACATTTTGCCCCCATTAGCGGGGGGGGGGGGGGGGGGGGGGGGGTGGGTGGGTTGTGTGGGGGCAAGCAAGGGCGGACATGAACCCGATCGAAGTTCCCAGTTGAGTGCGTGCTGCCATTTTACATAGGTGGGCCAATCAAGACCCACCCAACGTGACGCACACCCAGAAGTGCTGTGTGCTCCCTGTGCAGGCGGGGTGGGATTCTCTGAGTTGCGTTGTGGCCTGTGCTCTTTCGCCCGTGTGCGTGAACGAGCACGGGAATCTCCCTGGGGCACAGAGCTGCCTCACGGAGCTCAGTTTAAATTCTGGAATATTTAATAAAAGTGAAAAAAAATCAAAGGACAGGTCCCCTCACGTGAAACTGTCACATGAGCTGGGACATGTCCATTTAACTTCCTCAAAAAAGTTTATTTGAATAATAAACACTTCATGAAACGTCACCCCACCCGTGGATGAGGTTCCATGAAAAATGCGAAGGCTGCCTGGGCTCTTGGCCTGCTCCCCCCCACCCGCCCCCCCACCCCCGTCAACCTTAAGGTCGGACAAGCAGCATTCTTTAAACAACTTTAATTACTTTGTTAATGGCCTTAGTAGGCCTTTGACAGTTCGGCGGGTGCGCAGCCGGCGCGGCTGACAATCTGAATTACGCGTGCTGACATCAGGACGCCCCCCCCCACCCCACCGCCCAACGCCCCCCACCCCCACCATATTACCGCATGTCAATTTAGGCGTCGGCCAGCTGGCCCCGCCCCCGATCGCCGACGGGAAAATTCTTCCCCCGGACCTGTGCTGTGAAAAGTTGTGAATCTGAAGCAGCCATCCAGTTTCAAGCCAGAAAAATTCTTTGTTTTCGGAAAGCGGCCTGGTCCTGAACTGCCTTTGGCTCCATAGCAGAGTGGAAGAGAGTGAGAAGTTGTGTATTATATCTTTCACTAAAGTGACAGCAGTTTTGCCTTGGGTAATATTACTGGATTTTGATGGTTAAAACAACTATACCGAAGCTGTTGCCAAGTCGTTTACTTGTGTGTTCTGACCAAGTGGGTTGTTTGGGGAGTGTTTTGTAAGACTGTTTTAGCTGTGTGATTTTACTCTTGGGTGTTTAGGGTTTTGTTTCCTTCTTATTAATAAAATCTCTTTAACTTTAAAATCCTAAAAGTGTTATTGAGATTCTATGGGCAGAATTACCTGTGCCCCCTGGTGATCGGTGGCATGCAGGGCTAATATGGTGTGCTTGGTCTCACAACGGAGGAAAGGCAGGTCGCGATCATCCGATGGGGGTGTCCACGTTTCCTGCCAACAGTCGTCAACGTGGACCTCATTGTAATACATCAGCATATCACTAAAAGGCCATCTCGCCAGGCTCTTGGAACCCCCGCTGGATCGTCAGTCCACGTTGGCGGGAAAGCGCATCGAAGTGTTTCACAACAGCGCGCAGGTGACATACACTTGGCGGCCTTCACTTTGGGGGAGCTGAGGTGAGTGAACAGCATCGCTCTGCGGAGCTCGCCAGGGTCGCTCGTTGCTTTGCAGGCTTCAGGGGCGCCAGGGGGATTGGGTGAAGTGCCGCCCTGACTCGGAGGCGACTGTTGTTGGGGGACGGGGGTGGTGTCCGGGGGCAACTGCTGCCTTGACGTTGGATCCCGTGCACAAGAAATCGAGGTGGTGGTGGGGCGGGGGGGGTGGGGGGGTGGTGGGGTGGGCAGGGTAAGCGAGGGAAGTGGCCACGCAGTAGGGACACCTGTATAAACTGACCATTCCTCTGCAGCTGAGACAGTTCAGGGTTCCAAAACTGACCCCACCCCATCCACACACCCCTGGAACAGACTGTGAGTTTGTGACCACTTTACTGGGCAGTGGAGCAGCTGGATGGTACAAACTCCTCTCCAATGCTGGCCACGTAACAGTCACTGCAGCAGGCACTCGCATCTGCCACTTACTGCAGGACTTGGCACCAAGGGGACACAAGGGGACATGGAGGGCATCTACTGCCAGTGGCTGTGAAAGTGTCTGTGGGGCTCAATATTTATGCCAGTGGCTCCTCTCAGGGCTCCACAGGTGTGACCTTTGTGGGAAATCACAAGCCTCCAGGCACAAATGCATCCGTGAGGTCACGGATGCCATCTTCTCCATGGCACACAACTTTGTGAATTTCGCCTGGGTCTGCACCATTGGATTCTCCTGGATCTTGGGATTCCCACAGGTGCAGGGTGCGATTGACAGCACTCATGTGGTGCTCAGGTCTCAGTCACTAGACACGGTGGACTACATCAACTGCAAGGGATTCCACTCACTGAATGTGCAACTGGTGTGTGACCACCAGAAACTCATCCTGCAGGTGTCTGCACAGTTTCCTACATCTTCAGCCGGTTACAGATTCCTGGAGTCTTCCAGGGTCCACAGAAGCTGCAGGCATGCCTCCTCAGAGACAAGGGCTACCCGCAGAGGCTGTGGCTGGTGACACTTGTGCAGCAACCTCAGACTGCATCAGAATGATGGTATAATGAAGCTCATGCAGCAGCTCGCACCATCGGGATGCTGAAGATAAGGTTCCGGTGCTTGGACGGGTCTGGTGGGGTCCTGCAATACAGCTGCACGTCTCTTCCGATGAGGAGGACCCTGATGGGGATGAGACTCCTGACTGAGGAGGTCCCCAGAGGTGACGATGATAGGGATGAGGCTCTCTCACTGGCCAGATGAGGCAGGCATGCTCAGGAGATCCTTATAACTGCTAGAATTGTGAAGGGTGATGACGATATGTAGTGACGTGATCCCACGGACCTTCACCTTGCCTTTGTGAACATTTGACTCCAGTCTGGCATATGGCAGCACAAATACTCTCTGTGAGGATGTCCTGTCATATGGATACAGTGGAGGCCCTAACAGTCACTCGAGTGCAGGAGGATGATGACAACATGCAGTGAGGACACTCCATAGATCTTCACACAGCCTCTGAGAATGTCTGACTCCTGTCTGGCCGAGGGCAGCTCATATGCGCTCCGTAATCAGGGTTGTATCATAGAGATGCAGCCATGAAACTTTAGAAGTTCTGATGCTTTGTCCATTTTCAGCATCAGAGCGCTTCAGGAGCTGGAGCACAGCATCACTGGTCACAGATGCTGGTGTGATGGGGACCAGCCCCTCCTTAAAGGCACTAAGAGCACACCGAGAGAATGAGAGAATCCCGTGGTGCCTGCCCACTACATTCTGGCAGCAATGACCAGCACCGCCGAGGTGCAAGAAACAGTAATATCTCCAGGAAATGTGAGGCCGTGCAGTCACTTTGGTCTGAAGGCTGCACAGAGCACAGTGAAGAGACCCTGGACTGAGACACCTGCCTTTATCTTGTGCAGAAAGGCTTCACATCTGAGTGACAAGAAACAGCGCTCATCAGAACAAGGGGATCATAGGCAGGGAGACATCCTTATGGGTTTATTGACAATGGTGAACATTATGTACAAGTGATTAACACCCATGCCCAGGCTGTGCAATTAATTCTCCATAACTTTCCTAATCCTGCCGCTACATCTTGGAGCTCCCCAGACATCCACAGCGGAGTTGGGGGCAGCCTGCTGACTGCGACGCCCTGTCTGTGATGACTCTGGCGGGTGTCCTCTGGAGGGCCGAGACTTGGAGGGCCCCGGCCTGCTTTCAGTGTCCTTCTGTGCGGCAGTGGCATTGGCCTGTGGAGCTGGAGCTGCTGAGGTCAAGAGGAAGAGGGGATTCAGATTGGCCGGACGCTCTAGGAGTCACCTGGATGGAGGGTCCCGGAGTGTGCACTTGCTGATACTCTTCCCTATGGGTGCCAGGAGGCCACAGTTCTGACTCCTTGAGGAGAAGGGGTAGCGGGAGTGAGATCGAACTGCCCCGTACCCCTCTCGCGTACACACTGTTAGAGGCAATAATGGCATCAGCGAAGGAGTTGAGCCCGTGCAGAAGTGCAGGAGCAAAGTCCTGTACCAAGGTCTTCATGGCGGCCGCTATCCTACCAGCATTGACCTTGGTGCATTGACATGCCAGCGCTATCACCTCAGACTGAAGGTTGACGGACTCCTCCATAATACTTTGCAATCTGAGGAGTGCAGCTGACATCCCTACCTGATGTTCCCGAGCTTATCTTTGCAGCTCCAGCAATTGTGACATGAGCAAGTCCAGAGGCTCATCATCTGACTCAGACTCAAGAGTTTTCTCACCTCCAGCAGTCCTTCGAGTGCCGGACATCTGAGAAATCCCTGCCGCCGCCTTTTGTGGATCAGACAGTGCGATGTGCTCACCAGATTGTGATCCCAGGGCTACTCTAAGGCACGTGTCTCTGCGCTGGTGGAGGGGGTGGGTGAGTGCTGTGATGGGACTTCAGGAAGGGATCTTCCAGATTCCTCTCCAGAGGTTTCTTTGGGGTTTGATTGGAGGCCATGGGTCATGGACTCTGTCGGCTGTTTGGCAGGTGTGCCTGTGAAAGCAAGGGGAGACAATTAGTGCTTGGCAGCGGCCTGTGAAAGAGGACACATTGCTTGCAGCATGATTGCCCAATGGATGTTGCACTGCTGTGTCCTCACTTGGTAGAGCAGCACCAACCTCACCGTCAGCACAGGACCAGCCCACATTGTGGCCAGTCAGCTGGACAGCTCTGTTTTCAAAGTCTGTGAGGACCTTGATTTCAGGCATTCCACCACCGGTCTGCAACCTCTCTCTCTTGTTGTGTGCCGGCTTGTCCTGCATGGATAGAGATGAAGAAAGAGTCAGCAAGACTCCCACCGGGCCTGTGTGGGCAGTGAGTGGTCCCATGGACGGGCTGAGGATAATGAAGGTGTGTGTGAGAGAGTGAATGGTGATGTCCCTTGAGCTGGCAGTGAGCAAGGGTCTACCTGGACTATAATGATACAGAGTGTTTTGTCAGGAACAGCAATGAACGCGTACGCTAGCTTATCAGAGGAGTAATCTGCAGACTACGAGGTAGTAAAAAAGTCGATACTAAATGCTTATGAGCTTGTCCCTGAAGCTTTTCATTTGAAGTTTAGGACTGTAATAAAGAGACCTAATCAGACATTTGTAGAGTTTGCAAGAGAAAAAGAATCTCGCTGGGATGAATGGTTTAGGGCATTGAAGTTACACAGGACTTTCGAAAATATAGGAGAAATTATGATTATGGTAGAGTTTAGAAATAGTATTCCAGAAACTATCAAGACATGTTTTTTAGATGAAAGGCCAAGTAAAAAGATGAGGGAAGCTGCTGTTTTAGCTGATACTTGTGATATTTCACACAGACAGTTGAGTGTAGGAAAAGGATCAAATGGGGCTGAGCAAGGAAATTGGAGGTATAGAAAACCTAGTGATAGTAAAAGTATTAATAATAAGGAGCCAGTTGAAGGATGCTAGTGCATTAAAGATGGAAAGGTAGAAGGAAGAAGTAGTATGTTACCATTGTAATAAGGCTGGACACACAAGATCAAATACAAAACAGAACATGCTAGAAAAACCCAGCAGGCCCGCTAGCATCCATGGAGTGAAAACTGAGCCAACACCTCGAGCCCACGTGACTCTTCTTCAAAGCTGGAGGTTAAATGGGAAACCGATTGCAGTGATAGGAACTCAGAAGAGTTATGTAAGTAAAAGAGCTGTGGGCCCTGAGATCAAAGTATAAGACAGGCCAGTAGCCTTTACACAGCTAAAAAAGGAAGAGTCAATATTATCCAGAGCGGTGGGAATATGTTCACAACTTATGCAAGAAAGTTCTGAAGGAAAAGTTAGAGATGTTTAAAGATTTTATATCTGAAGGGAAAGTATAATCATGTATTCCAGGAAGAGCAGGAAAGACTGTTATGATATTGAGATACTGGGGCTAGCTAGTCATTAGTGTAATGGGATAATGCTATCTGCTGTCCAGAAGGGTTATTACAGGAGAAATTGTTAGTGGAATTCACGGGGGCCAAAACTATTTTTGTTATATAAACTAAATTTAAAATGTGATTTGAAAACAGGAGAGGTGATTGTTGGAGTGGTGGAGAAATTGATCTTTGCAGGGGGTTCAGTTTATCCGATGAAATGTTATGGCTGGATTACAAATACTGACTATGCCTACTGTAGTAGAGAAACTTGTTGAGATGCAATCAACAGAGATTTTACGGAAGGAGTATCCCGGATTGTTTCCAGATTTTGTGGTGACGAGGTCAAAGGCACACAAGTTTAAATAGGAAGAGGAAGAATCCAAAGGATAGGAGGAGGATATTGAACCTCAGTTGGCTGGATTCACCTTTGAAAATATTACACAGGAGGAAAAGATTGAAGAGGATGAGGTTGAACTGCTTAGTTCATTGAAGTTAGTGGAGTTACAGCCATAGGGGCCAGGATTCAAATAGTTATACTTTGATAGAGAGGATAAACAAAGGAGATACTGGCAGTGGTCGGTAAGGAGGACGAAGCAGCAATTAAAGATTCTGAAATTGACCTTCCTCTGATTAAACTGGAAAATGAGGAGGTACATAAGAATCTAAGTGTCACATTAAGTTACCTGCCAGAAAACTGTAGGAGTCATTTTCAAGTGCTGCTGCAGTCACACAAAGCAATTTGTGGAAATAGACCAGGGAAAACAAAATTCGGCTTTGCATGGTGTTGATGTGGGGGCTTCAGTTTCAATAAGGCAACACTCATATAGATTAAATCTATTGAAGTTGGCTGACGTGCGGACAGACATTAAATTTATGCTTGAAAATGACATCATAGCTCAGTCACGGTAATTGGAGTTCACCCCTTGTAATGGTTCCAAAGCCAGACGGATCACAAAGACTGTATTGATTATCGGAAAGTAAACACAATAGCAAAGGTGGATTCATATCGTATTCCATAATTGGAGAATTGTATCAAGGGAGTGGGACAGAGAGCGTTTATCACAAAAATCGACTTGCTGTGAGGATACTGGCAAGTACCCTTATTGGAAAGGGCAAAATAGATATCAGCTTTGGTGACATTGGGATGATTTATATCAATGCAAAGTGATGCCGTTTGGTATGAAAAATGCACCAACAAGATTTCAGAGTCTAAAAAAAAAGTAATTGAAGGACTGAGCAATTGTGCTGTCAATATTGATAACTTAGGGCAAAATTATCCCCCACCCCTCAAGTTGGGGGGGAAGTGTGTGTGTGTGGGGGGTGGGGGGGTGTGGGCGGACGGCCCTCCAATCGGCGCCCCCTATCGGAGAGGCGCTGCCATTTTTTAGTGAGCAGGCCAATTAAGGCCCACATAGCATGACATCCACAGGGAAGCCTATGCGCTTCTTGTGTGGTGGGGGGAGGGGGGAGGGGTTGGGCGGGATTCCTGAAATCGGAAGTGCGCTCTGATCTCCCTGAGACGAAGTGCTGCCTCAGGGAGATGGGTTCCCAAAGTAAAAAAGTTACTGCAGTGAAAATTTCATTCACCATCCATGTCCCCCCATGTGACAATGTCACATGAGTTGGGACATTGATATTACGTTAATTAAAAGCCTCCCTTAATTTTTTGATTCAGCAATGAAGCCTCGTGGGTGAGGTTTCCTGCCTTTTCATGCGGCCACCAGAGCCCCAGACCTGCCTGCCAACCTTAAGGTCCGCTAATGAGATTCATTGTTTTTCGAATGGCCTAAATAGGCCGCTGACAGGTCGGCAGGTTCATAGCTGACTCGGCTGCGCCCCCACCCACCTGAAGATGCAAATGAGGTGGGACGATATCGAGAGTTCCGTCCGACATCATTCTGTCTCATCTTACGCGTCGGCAAGTGGACCCTGCCCCCGCTCACCAACAGGAAATTTCTCGCCTTCGTGATATTCAGTCAATCCCGGGAGGGACTTCTATGACATTTAAAGGAGCTGTTTGTCCGACTACAGGAAGACAACTTGCTGATAAGTTTGGCTAAAAGTGAATTTGCAAAAGCAACAGTTATATATTTGGGCCACACTGTTGGAAATGGTCAAGTAGCGCCACAAGATACAAAATTAAAAGCTGTTGTTGAGTCCCAGCGCCTACGACAAAATGGGAGGTTTTGAGGTTTCTGGGCATGAGTGGATTGTATCAGAAATTTGTGCCAAATGTCAGCACCGTAGTTGCTCTACTGAATACAGGATTATTGAAAAAGAGCAGGAGATTCCAATGGACACAGGAGTGTCAGACTGCATTTGACAGCTTGAAGGCTGTACTAGCCATGACGGCTGTTCTTGCAGCACCTGATTATGCAAAGCAGTTTATAATGGCTGTTGACACCAGTAATGTGGATGTTGGTGTTGTGGTGCTGCAGGAAGATGAACTAGGACTTGATAAACTATTCGGGTAATTCTCATGGAAGTTGAATGTGCGTCAGAAGAAATATTCAACTATAAAAAAGGAGACTTTAAGTTTGGTTTTAATGCTGCAGCATTTTGAAGTGTATGTTGCCAACAATTCTTCAGAGACGGTTGTATATATGGGCCACAATTCTTTGAAGTTTCTGGAAAAGTGTCAAGATAAAAATGTCAGGCTGTTCCGTTGGGGTTTGCTCATGCAACTGTTTAATTTTAAAATCATAAATGTGGCTGGACGAAAGAACTTAATTGCAGAGGAGTTGTCAAGCGCTTTAGTTCAAAAGGACTTGGATGTTGTGGAATTGACTGGAGTGAACTTTATCCTTACAAAAGAATTGTATATATTTTCATGGTTAATTCATATACACCATAGTGTAATAGATTTTTTTTAAATATAAGTATAATAAGTGATACAAAGTAGATAGGGAATATGAAAATGTCTCTTTGAAATATGACATTTCATTTTTTTTTCCATTGAAGGAGGTGTGTAGATATATGATATTTTTAAAATATTTTTGGGAATACGGTGGTATTCTGTAATGGTGTGTGTGTATGTGTGTGTGTATGTGTGTGTGTGCATAGTTAAACTGGGAGTAGATTAGTAAAGACAGCTTGTCTGTGGGAGCAGAGAGATGAAAGGTAAAAGGTAGATGCATGCATTTGTAATGAGAGGCAATGGTGAAGTTGAATGTATGAGTAAATGGGTTGGATTTTAAAATTTATATTAGGTGATAGGTAAGGACTTGACTTTCCAGCTGTTAAATTTCACAGGAAGTTTAGAAGTGACAAGAAACTTTTACAACTTACTAAGATTTCTTAAGTAAACAAGGGAAGATTATTAAGTTTTATTTTACTTGAAAATGGAGACAATAGGAAAACATGAAAGATTTTTATATTTTGGAAAAATTGAGTTCAAAAGAGGTGCTTAGGACAGTAAAATCTAAGATCAAAGGGGAAAAAAGATATTGAAAGAAAGATGTTTAGTTGTGTTGGCTGTGAGAGAAGATGTCCTGAGATCAGCTCTGTGCTGAGAAAAGTTATGAATCTGAAGCAGTCACCCGGTTTCAAGCCAGAAAAAGTCTTTGTTTTCAGAAAGCAGTCTGTTTCTGAACCTTTTTTCCGTGGTTTCTACAGCAGAGTGGAAGAGAGTGAGAAGTTGTGTGGTGTACCTTTTACTAAAGTGACAGCAGTTTTGCCTTGGGCAACATGGCTGGATTTTTATGGTTAAAAATCTATAAGGGAGCTGTTGCCAAGTAGTTTACATGTGTTTTCTAACTAAGTGTGTGTTTTTTTTTCTGGGGAGTGTTTTGTAAGACTTTTTACTGTGCAATTTTAATCTTGGGTGTTTAGGTTTGTTAATACATCTTGTTAATACATCTTTTAATTTTAAAGCCTTAAAAGTGTTACTGGGACTCTATGCTTCTGGGATCAGAAGTTTTCCCCTTGTTTTCAAAATACTAAAAGTAAGCTATGACCAGCAAGACATGTTTCCCTCTGGGATTTGGCTTGCTCATCGAATAACATTCTCTGCAGTCGTAACACAAGTCATATAAGTTCAGGGAGGAAAATAATTAGATTTGGAATACCTATGTTTGTTTAAAAGAATGGACATTTCAAAAAAAATAGTCGGCACAGTCCTTACATCAAAATAAACCTGGAATATTGAACTGGTTGCAGGTGAAGTTAAGGTGTTAGCCAGAAAGCGCAAGGGGATTGGATTTGTTCTTCTCTAGGTACACTGAGGGTTTAATTGAATTGCCAAAGTGATTTCATCACGTGACATTTTAATCAGCTTCAGCGGATGAAAGAAAAACTTTCCGAAATAAGCTTCACCATTCATTTCTGTATAGTTTGTTCATTTGAGCTGCTTGTGAACTCGTAACATTGTTTTGGATGGTTCACCTGAGAGCTTTAGCATGAAAGATCCCATAGCGCTATTTTGAAAAGCAGGGGAGTTGTCCCCAATGTCCCAGCCAACATCTAACACTTAACCGATGAATTATCTGGTCAGTATCTCATTGTTTTGAGTGGGAGCGTGCTGTGCACAAATTGACTGCCATATTTCCTACGATAACAACACTTCAAAAGTACTTCATTAGCTTAAAGAACTTTGGGACATCCTGAGATTGTGGAACCTGCTCTATAAATGCAAGATTTTTTTTTCATTTTCATCCCCACTTGTGGCTCTTGGGTTATTTGTTGTAAATAATCTATTAGATCAGGGAGGATTGCTTAGTGGGCCAATCACTGTATACCATGAAAGCCAGAATTTTCTGGCCCCATCATGGACTGGGCCAAACTTTTGGTGGGAACGGACAATCCTGGTGGTGGGCGGGGCCAAAAAACCTCGTCCAAGGTCTCGTCCCTATGTACAAAACTTAAATTTCTATTAGTTTTCATCTATTTTAAGTTGTTGATACAAATACACCTTGGTATTCTACATTTATAAACACAAAAAAAAGCCCTTTCTTATCCCCAGGAAGGAAAAAAATAGACAGACCTGTATTAATAGAGCATCAGGACACCTCAAAGTGCTTTTCAGCCAAATGAAGTATTTTGAAGATCTGGTCACTGTTGCAATTTAGGCAGTATGGACTCAAATATGACTGAATTGTCTGGGTTTCAAGGGTCTGAATGCCAGAGATCAGAGGCCACTAGAGCCAAAGGATGGATAGTCACAGCTGCATTGAAGCCGAGATGTGCAATCCTGCAATGGAATGGAGTCACTCTCAACAACTTGTTGGTGTTCCATTTGTCCTGCTACCTTGCCAGCGTTTTAACCTTAAAGCTCCAGTATGTCCACATGGCCATAGGGTCAAACCTAATCCACAAAGTTAACACACTTCACCCATCGATAAGCTTATAGAAAAGTGACCATGGTTGCAGGGGAGGGGTTTAGGGTGAGCTTGCTCTTCCCGTAACATTGGCACTGTATGATATTCAGTCTGAATGACAGTCTGAAATGTACAATTGTTAAGAGGGTTACTGCACAGATTGTTTTAACAAGAGGACTGCACATGCTGCTCTAATTTAATTATATTGCATTAATTATTAATGCAAGTATTTTCTATGAGCTTCCTGGCATGCATTTATGTATGATCCCTTGTGAGATTGTCCTTTGAGGATGACACAGTTTTTTTTTCCTACACGACTATTTGCCTCTGTTGAATTATTTTTCTCTCTCTCGTTTTTAATTAAGCATGCCGTCTGGATTTAATAGATGGATTTAATGAGTGGCTCCAGGTTGAGATGGATACCTGAACAGCAGGCAGGTCTGTGCTCACAACGCAGCATTGCAACAAGCTATCGAAAAAAAAAAATTGAAGGCATTTTACCTCAGCATTCCCAAAACTGGCTGAGAAGCCTCGAGGCTGCTTCATGTCGTTTTGCGTTGAGGCCTCTTGTCAAGGTTTTAGCCACTTTGAGAAAGTGGCTAAGCTGCCAAGATGATATAAAGGTTCAGATCTGTCATACCCGGGGTGACGATGATGGTGGGGTTGGGGGCTGCTGTGGGTGGGGGAAAGGGGCAGCATAACAATTTTGATGTTGCTTGAAAAACATCAGGTTTTTTTTTTAAAGAACTGCAAGGCTATAACGTTTCTTTCTCTTCGCTTCAACTTCCGAATAAGGCAAAAAAAAACCCATGTGAATACATGAAAGAAGGAATTTGATGAAAATAATAAAACAGTTAAGGCTTGTTAATTGGGTGTCCTGCGTTTGTCAGATCACCCTCATTAAGCAAAGCCCCAACAGTTCCTATTTGAGGACACAAAGAGACATTCGGCATCTCAGAACATTTCTCCCATAAGAAGAATTTCTTTTGAGCTGCATCCATATAGAGTAGCCTTGGTATAACCACAAGTTATTGGAAAGATCAAATAGAAGCCTCAAACGGCAGGCCTGTGCATGAGTTGCCTTTTAACTAAAGGCTGTGGTTGTCATGAACTGTTAATAGCCTGGTGTTTGTCTGTGTTCTCTGTGGACTGGAAAGTATGTGCCAAGCCTTATCATTGGGTAACAAACTTTACCCATTTATAAATGTATAGAAAGACTCATGAAACGATTATGGTTGGTAGGGTGGGGTGGTGATAGGGAGGAGTGGGGGGGGAAATTAGAGCCTATCTCTAAGTTTTATCCGTGCCAGATAGAACTTCATCTAGTCTGCGAGCTGGGAAGGGCATCTTCTGTAGTCTCAGTAAGAAAGAGAGGCTTGCATTTATATAGCACTTTACGTCAATAAGGTACTTTTGAAGTCTCACTGTTGTAACGTAAGAAACATAGCTGCCAATTTGTGCGTAGTAAATCTCTACAAACAGCAATGTGATAATGACCAGATAACCTGTGCTTGTGATATTGATTGAAGGAAAAATATTGACAAGAGTACCAGTGCTAACTCCCTTGCTACTCAATTAAAATAATGTCATAAATCGTTTATATCCACCTGGAAGGGCAGATAGGGTCTCAATTTAAGTCTCAGCACTGTACTGGGAGTGTTAGTCTAGATTGTTTCATTCAACTTATGCAAGGGGACTTGAACTCACAATTTTCAGCCTCAGAGACAAGAACTCAACCAATTGAGCCATGCCTGCTCTTTGCCTCATCATGATTGATGCTAAATAGGCACTTGGATCAGTTGCTAGCAGTCCTGTCACAGAGTGGCTCAAACTGCATTTCAGGATCCTAGCACATGGTTAAAGCTGAAAATTCAGTGTAGTACTGAAGGATTGCTGCACCGGTCTTTCAGGTGAAATGTTAAACAAAGGCTTTGTCTGCTGATGAGGTGGATGTAGAAGGGATCCAGCAGCACTCCTAAAAGGAGCTTCATTTTCCCTCAAAAAACAATCAGATTTGCCAGTCATTAGTCGTATTTATTTGTTACAATGGGCAGGAAGTTTCCTACGGCTGGTGGGTTGGGCTGGAGCGGGCTGGGGCAGGCTGGGACAGGGTGGGGTGGGCGCGGAGCCAATCACCACCTGCAATCGACTCCGCGCCGCCATCTTACGCAGGCAGGCGAATTAAGTCCCGCCCAGCGTAATACGTGACCAGTAGCACTCAGTGCTGCCTGCGCAGGCTGGGTTGTGGGCGGGGGTGGGGGGGGGGGGGGGGTGGTGGTGGGTGGCAGGGGGAGAGTTGGACCAGCACTCTACCAGCGCTCAGCAATCTCCCTGAGGCACGGAGCTGCCTCAGGGAGATTGAATGGATATTAAAACAATTCAATAAATGATTTAAAAATGTATTTAAACATGCCCCCTCATGTGACACAGTCACATGAGTTGCGACATGTTTTTAAATTTATTCATTTGTTTGATTTAAAAAAAGCTTCAGGAAACCTCATCCCGCCCGTGGATGAGGTTTCCTGAAAAACGCTAAGGCCGTTTGGGCTTTTCACCTGCCCCCGCCCCCCCCCACCCCCCCCACTCCAGGTTGGAAGGGCAACCTTCACAAGTGGTTCAATTCATTTCTTAATGGCCTGAATAGGCAATTTACTAACATCTAGCTGGAGCTGCCCTCTGAGATGTTATTCAGACATCTTCTCCTTGTGTGACATCACTGTGCCATCGTTCCTTTTGCACATGCTCAGTATGCCCTTAATGGAGTTAACCTTTTACTCTACAATTTGTTTGTAAGATATTGCTGTGTGCAAATTGAATACCCTATTTACCTATGTACCACCAGCAATTCACAGTTGTGTGTGTGTAATAATACTAATTTACCAATATGCAAAGCTTCCTTCAATTTATTGACCATTTCTCCTCCTGCCATATCTGATTCTTTGGACCATCTTTCCCACTTGCAGTTTTCTTTCTCCCCCAGTGTTGCCTTCAAAAAATGTAGTTTTTCTCCTCTTGCTTTTCCAGACAACCCCCATCACTTGCTTCAGTCCTCAAAACCATATCTAATACTTTATTCACCGATCAAGATTATACTTTTGTACGGTAAATTCAGCGAAAATTGCTTTTTCATAATGACTGCTCACATCAAAATGCCTGAAAGTGCTTTTTCACAATGAATATTAGCCTGGTTCTGAGATCCATGCACAATAGTGTTGAGTGGAAAGTGATTTGATACATGGAAGTGTATGAGAAATGGATTTATCTAGCATCAGCCTTAGTATGTCTGAGTTTATTTCCCACACATCCTGGAAACTGTTATTAATCAGAGTACAATCAGTGATCTATCACATATCACCAGATTACCATGTCGAGCCTATTCAAAAAATGAATGAATGAACAAACATGAGTAAATTTCAAAAAGCTTCTAATGATAAGCAGATAGTGCATCCTACTGAAATCGCTCAACCAATCTCGGTTGAAACCCTGCAGAAAATAGCCCACGTTTTATAAGCCTAATAGAAATTAGCCCGATGGAAGCAAAGGTAGTACTGTTGGAATTTCAGCACAGAAGGGAGGCCATTTGGCCCACAATATCTCCGCTGCTAGATCTGCACTGGAACTGTCTATTCTAATCCGAGCTAAAATTCCACGTGGCCAGAATGGGGCAGGAAAGGAGTGATAAACTTTCTATTCCATGTTAACTGGTCTCACTGGCTGATCTCCTGGTTTCTTTACCTGGTTGTTTGGCAATGCATCTTGGGACTTTACTCCAGGTTAACATTACTTTTTAAATACAAGTCCTTTGGGACTGAGCACTTCCTATCCACCCCCCTTCCTGAATATACTAACTGATTAAAGCTATGGTGGTGCAAACAAAATTAGTGATTATGTGAGCAAGCGCTGAAAGCAAAACACCTGCATTTATATAGCACCTTTCATGACTTCAGGATGTCCTAAAGCACTTTACAACCTATTAAGGACTTTTGAAGCATAGACAGTTTTGTAATGTAGGAGGCATAGCATAGCAACCAGTTTGTAGATAGCAAACCGCAAAGTGATAATGATCAGGTAATATGTTTTAGTGATGTTACTTGAGGGGTAAATCTTGGTCCCACACCATCCTGCTCTTCTACAAATACAATCATGGGATCTTTCACATCCACCTTAAAGAGCCTGTTTATAATCTCTTCTGACCTGATCTGAAAGACAGGATCCCTCCCTCAGCGTTGAAGTGTCAAATCTGGGTCGGGCATTGAAGTTTCTAAGCTGGGACTTGAGCCCGCAATTGGAGCTGTTATTTCACTGGGCCACAGCTGGCACAGCTGGATGCGGTCACTAGTGGTCCTGCAGGTTGCCCCCAGAATCACTTGCTGATAAAGCTACTTCAAAGGGCTAGCTTATTATTTATTGCATTATGTTCACCGTGAATAAAGACTGACAGGAATCTCTCTAATAAATGTCTGAAAGTACTTTTCTTGCAGTGAATTGTCGTGAAGCATTTTGACTGGTACGTGCTTCAGACAGTAAATAAGACGTTTCTTGGTCAAGGAAGGAGTCCACATGGGAGAGAGGGGAAAGGCGAGAGGGAGGCAGTGGGAAAGCGGGAGAGAGTGTGGGAAAGGAAGAGGGAGAGCGTGTGGGAAAGGGAGAGGGAGAGAGTGGGAAAGGGGAAGGGAGAGACTGGGAAAAGGGAAAGAGGGAGGGAGAGAATGGGAAAGGGGGAGGGAGAGAGCAGAACAGGAGAGAGGTTGAGAAAAAGACAGGGTGGGAGAAGGGGGAGAGTGAGATCAAGAGTGGGATAAGGTGGAGGACGAGATAGAGAGAATGGGAAAAGGGGAAGATTGAGAGGGACAGAGTGGGAAGGGAAGGGGGGATTGCGGGAGACAGGACGGGGAATTGAAAAGCCCTGCAATTCTATACAAGTCTGGGAAAGAAAATATTGTGAGCAGGCTGATGTGGGACCAACAATGGCGTTGGAACATTGGGGCTGAGGGAGTTGGGGTTGCGGGGTGAAGTCCAACTCTGTCCATTGGGGTGTTCTGGTTTGGCGGCATCACACAGGCCTGGCTGGGGGCCACGGGTGCTCTGAGGATCAGCGGTGGCCAAGTAGGCCCAAGGCTGGGAGGTCAGGTCAGGCACATAGGCCCATACAAGTATGCTTCTGGCCGGCATGAAGAGGATGGTAGGTGAAGAGGCATAACAGGATGCATCATGGGATTACTCAGGCATGGCCAAGTTGTGGATATAAATTTTAAAAGTGTCTGCGGTTAAAAAGAAACTAGAATGAATATGACCTTTTGGCCAGGCCCAGAAGCTAATGACTAGCCCATGGAACAATCCATGATAAAGCTAAAGGAATGTGACCTTTGGGTCATGTCAAGAAATTATAATATTTTTCCTAATATTATTAAGGAATATTTTAAAGCAGGTTTGTCTGTGTGTGTATGTGTGTGTGTGTGTGTGTGTAGTTCTGTCTATGCAGCTAAATTAATTAATCTAGAGGTGATTGGACTGCAATGTTTAAGTTATCAAAGAAATGACGTGTAAAACAAGCATTTGAAATGGAGATGAGTAAAGCTAGAGTGAGATCAACAGATATGGTATGAATTAAGTTTGCATTTTAGGTAAGTGGTAAAATGTTTGATTTTCAAAGGGACATGGAAAATATTTACAACCAGCAAGATAAGTAAGGCAAGGTTATCACATTTATTTTCCCAAATGTGCTGGCCATAATGAGAACATTAAAGATTTTTATCTGGGGAAAAGTATTTTCTAAAGACAAGTGGAAACAATGGGATTTACAAATCAAAAGGGATAAGATATATTTAAAGAAAGACGGAAGGCTGTGTGGGATGTGGCTGTGTGAGATCTTGAAAAGTGACTGTGTGAAACAGACTTGGGGAAAAAGCCTCTAGCCACCCTGCAGAAGTTTGCTATTCAAGGAACCAAAGTGATGTTAAAATCCTTTAGAATTCTATTGTCCAGTAAATTGGTAAAATCATTGGATGGCTTTATAGCTTTGTAACCTATTTGGACTGTTGCCTTAAAGGAGGTGTGTAGTTGGGAGTTTGGTTAAGTAGGAATTTTGGGAGCTGTTATAATTGTGTAACTGTAATCTTGTCTGTGTTAGAGTTTTTTCTTCTTTTGTTAGTAAGTGTTTTAATTTAATCTTTAAAATCTCTAAAAGTGGTAGTGGACTCATTACTTCTGATTTCAGTGCACAAAGCTCCTATTAAGAAATACAGATTGCAGAATTGTTGTGATAGCGTGGCCAAGTTTCCCTTGTGGATTTGGTCAGCCTGGCAAATATTACCTGCCATATCATAACGGTCAGGATAAATTAAGTTGATGAATGGCCAATGAATTATACAGTAATGAACTAGATTGCTTAACCTCAGGGTCAAGCTGAGATATGCAGATGAATTGGCACAGCAGCAAAATATCAGGATAGGTAAGCAACATTTACGTTTTGGAGTGAACTATGAACACTGTTTATGCCAAAGTCGGGTCATTCAGTGTTTGCTTTACAAATTCCTCCAGAACTGCAGAGATGATGAACAGGTCATTCCTTTTTTATGTTGTAAACTCATTTGTAAATAAGGATATAACAATTAGACATACAAGGTAAAAATGTTGTGACTTAATGATGAGTTATCCCAAAGATGATATATCTATACACATATAACCAACAGACACTGTGGAACGTTGAACTGCCTTTTAGAGCAAAAACAGAATTACCTGGAAAAACTCAGCAGGTCTGGCAGCATCGGCGGAGAAGAAAAGAGTTGACGTTTCGAGTCCTCATGACCCTTCGACAGAACTAGGTGAATCCCAGGGAGGGTTGAAATATAAGCTGGTTTAAGGTGGTGGTGGTGGTGGGGGGGGTTTGGGTGGGGGGAGAGAAGTGGAGGGGGTGGTGTGGTTGTAGGCCAAAGCAGTGATAGAAGCAGATCATCAAAAGATGTTACAGACGGCAGAACAAAAGAACACATAGGTGTCGAAGTTGGTGACATTATCTAAATGAATGTGCTAATTAAGAATGGATGGTAGGGCACTCAAGGTATAGCTCTAGTGGGGGTGGGGGGAGCATAAAAGATTTAAAAATATTTAAAAATAATGGAAGTAGGAAGGAAAAAGAAAAATCTATATAAATTATTGGAAAAAAACAAAAGGAAGGGGGAAGGAACAGAAGGGGGGTGGGGATGGAGGAGGGAGGTCAAGACCTAAAATTGTTGAATTCAATATTCAGTCCGGAAGGCTGTAAAGTGCCTAGTCAGAAGATGAGGTGTTGTTCCTCCAGTTTGCGTTGGGCTTCACTGGAACAATGCAGCAAGCCAAGGACAGACATGTGGGCAAGAGAGCAGGGTGGAGCGTTGAAATGGCAAGCGACAGGGAGGTTTGGGTCGTTCTTGCGGACAGACCGCAGGTGTTCTGCAAAGCGGTCGCCCACTTTATGTTTGGTCTCTCCAATGTAGAGGAGACCGCATTGGGAGCAACGAATGCAGTAGACTAAGTTGGGGGAAATGCAAGTGAAATGTTGCTTCACTTGAAAGGAGTGTTTGGGCCCTTGGACGGTGAGGAGTGAGGAAGTGAAGGGGCAGGTGTTACATCTTTTGCGTGGGCATGGGGTGGTGCCATAGGTGGGGGTTGGGGAGTAGGGGGTGATGGAGGAGTGGACCAGGGTGTCCCAGAGGGAACGATCCCTACAGAATGCCGACAGTGGGGGTGAAGGGAAGATGTGTTTGGTAGTGGGATCATGCTGGAGTTGGCGGAAATGGTGGAGGATGATCCTTTGAATGCGGAGGCTGGTGGGGTGATAAGTGAGGACAAGGGGGACCCTATCATGTTTCTGGGAGGGAGGAGAAGGCGTGAGGGCGGATGCGCGGGAGATGGGCCGGACACGGTTGAGGGCCCTGTCAACGACCGTGGGTGGAAAACCTCGGTTAAGGAAGAAGTCAGAGGAACTGTTTTTGAAGGCAGCATCATCGGAACAGATGCGATGGAGGCAAAGGAACTGAGAGAATGGGATGGGGTCCTTACGAGAAGCGGGGTGTGAGGAGCTGTAGTCAAGGTAGCTGTGGGAGTCGGTAGGCTTGTAATGGATATTGGTGGACAGTCTATCACCAGAGATTGAGACAGCGAGGTCAAGGAAGGGAAGGGAAGTGTCAGAGATGGACCATGTGAAAATGATGGAGGGGTGAAGATTGGAAGCAAAATTAATAAATTTTTCCAAGTCCCGACGAGAGCACGAAGCAGCACCGAAGTAATCATCGATGTACCGGAGAAAGAGTTGTGGAAGGGGGCCGGAGTAGGATTGAAACAAGGAATGTTCCACATACCCCATAAAGAGACAGGCATAGCTGGGGCCCATGTGGGTACCCATAGCCACACCTTTTACTTGGAGGAAGTGAGAGGAGTTGAAGGAGAAATTGTTCAGTGTGAGAACAAGTTCAGCCAGACGGAGGAGAGTAGTGGTGGATGGGGATGGTTCGGGCCTCTGTTCGAGGAAGAAGCTAAGGGCCCTCAGACCATCCTGGTGGGGGATGGAGGTGTAGAGGGATTGGACGTCCATGGTGAAGAGGAAGCGGTTGGGGCCAGGGAACCGGAAATTGTTGATGTGACGTAAGGTGTCAGAGGAATCACGGATATAGGTGGGAAGGGACTGAACAAGGGGAGAGAGAAGGGAGTCAAGATAACGAGAAATGAGTTCCGTGGGGCAGGAACAGGCTGACATGATTGGTCTACCGGGACAGTCCTGTTTGTAGATTTTGGGTAGGAGATAGAAGTGGGCCATCCGAGGTTGGGTGACTATCAGGTTGGAAGCTGTGGGAGGAAGATCCCCAGAGGAGATGAGTCAGTGACAGTCCTGGAAACAATGGCTTGATGTTCAGTGGTGGGGTCATGGTCCAGGGAGAGGTAGGAGGAAGAGTCTGTGAGTTGACGCTCAGCCTCCGCGAGGTAGAGGTCAGTGCGCCAGACAACAACAGCACCACCCTTGTCAGCAGGTTTGATGACGATGTCAGGGTTGGACCTGAGAGAATGGAGTACAGCAAGTTCAGAGAGAGAAAGATTAGAATGGGTGAGAGGAACAGAGAAATTGAGATGACTAATGTCGCGCCGACAGTTCTCAATGAAAAGATCAAGAGAAGGTAAGAATCCAGAGGGAGGGGTCCAGGTGGAGGGAGAATATTGGAGGTGGGTGAAAGGATCTGTTGAATGGGGAGAGGACTCCTGCCCAAAGAAGTGAGCCCGGAGACGAAGACGGCGGAAGAAGAGTTCAGCATTGTGCCGAGCCCGAAATTCATTAAGGTGAGGGCGTAGGGGTATGAAACTAAGTCCTTTGCTGAGCACTGAACGTTCAGCATCAGAGAAGGGAAGGTCAGGGGGTATAGTGCCTTTTAGAGCATTCTGAAAGACAATTTCCCATGTGTGCACACTTGTACCAGTAAAGAACTGCTGCTGAATCTACCTACGGCTGACTCTGCGTTGAGTGTGTTTTAGATACTCCACAAAAGTGGGAGTCCTGGTCAGCATGAGGTTTGGGTATCCTGCTTCTTTTTTCCCTTCATGCCATGTGGTCAAGTATTTGTTGCCCATCCCTAATTGCCCTTGAACTGAACATTTCAGAGGACAGTTAAGAATCAACCACATTACTGTAGGTCTGGGGACACACGTAGGCCAGGCCAGCTAAGTATGGCAGATTCCCTTCCCTAAAGGACATTAATATGCCAGATGATGATCATTGATAGTTTCATGTTCACCATTACTAAGACTAGCTTTCAATTCCAGACGTATTACTTAAATTTAAATTCCATCAACTATTGTGGTGGGATTTGAACCTATGCCCCCAGGACATTCTCCTGGGCCTCTGGATCATTGCCCAGTGACATTACCATTATGCCACCATCTCCCCAACAGGGGAAGGAGGACCGGAGGAGGATTGTGAGGGGATGAATCGCAGACTGTTCCACTGGTCTCGCCAGTGTTCGAACTGCTCCTCTGGGAAGCCTCCCTGAATTTTCCCTCAAGATCTGGTCACCCCTGCAATGGTGGAGGAGGCTGAGCTGCGGGTTGCAGTGCTGGAGGCACAGGCAAAGATTGTGACACCAGAGGATGCAGCAGAAACAGCATCAATGATTGGGGTAGGGGGGGCAGCAAAAATGGATGTCAGGGTAGCAGAAATGGAGGCGAAGGTAGTGGTGGAAACAATGGCAGAGGAGGTGGAGGAGGCGGCAATAGCGGTGGAGGCTGAGGTGATGGAGGCAGCAGCTGTGGCAGCAGAGGAGGAGACAGCGACAGAGGAGGTGAGGAGACGGTAAGAGACTAGAAGTAGCAACAAAACCTACCCAGCTGTAAGGCGCAGGGCAAGATGGTGACTGAGTTGATATCTGGTCCTCATGCCATACCCGGCAGCTCCCTGCGTGTCTCTGAGTCAGCAGTGTACCGGGCCAGGTAGCCTCTGTCCAATTAGTGCTGTGGTGAGTGGAGTCCAGCCACAGCCCAGTCACAACCAACTCACATTCCCAAGGACAGGTGATGGGACATACCCAGTGCCAGGAGGAGCTGCGGGTAAGGATGGGAAGTTGGAAGCAAAGAAGACAGCCCTCCAGGAAAGGGTGGAGGACATTTCCCACTGAATGGCTGCCCCCGAGAAGAAACTCTATCAGCCTTCAGGTAGTGCCGGGACTTGTGAATCCCAGTTGCACACCTGTGGTGGGCTGACTGAGTTGGTATTATAGATAGAGTTGATCAGCAGAAGCCCATTAGGTGAAACACATTCTTTTTATTTACAAAGATACTCAGCAGCTACACATATGTGCTTTTACAACAAACCCTATCTCCATACATCTGACTACTGACTACAGGGGTAGCCCATGCTACTCTTCTATTGGTTACACAAGATCATGTGATCTTCCATTATAACATCCTTCTTAAAGGTATACTACACATCACATAAAACCATAACTACCACATCCCTCCCTCCCCCTTTATTGGGAAACACATTTCACATTTACAATTACAATTTTCTCAAAATAGCAAAATATTTACACAGATAAATAATTTACAAATTCAGTCTTTCTTTCACCACCCTTTGAGTGAAGATGTTTCTCCTCATCTCAGTCCTAAATGGCCTACCCTGTATCCTGAGATTGTGACCCATTGTTCTACACAACACTAGCGCCCCCCCGCCCCCCGCCCCCCAAATACCCAGCTAGAGGAAACATTATCCCTGCATCTAGCCTGTCCAGTCCTGTCAGAATTTTATACATTTTAATGAGACCCCCTTTCATTCTTCTAAACTCCAGTGAATACAGGCCTGGTCAACCCAATCTATCCTCATACGACAATCCTGCCATCTCAGGAATCAGTCTGGTGAACCTTCGCTGCACTGCCTCTATGGTAAGTATATCCTTTCTTATGTAAGGAGAGCAAAATCGCACATAATACTCCAGGTGTGGTCTCACCAAGGTCCTGTGCAACTGCAGTAAGATATTCTTGCTCCTGGACTCAGGTCCTCTTGCAATGAAGGCCAACATACCATTTTTTAAAAATTGCTTGCTATACTTGCATGCTTGCTTTCAGTGATTGCTGTGCAAGGACAGCCAGGCCCCTTTGAACATCAAAAGGAAGTATACAGGAGAGGAAGGGTAGAAGTTTGTACTGATATGGTGAGATGAAGTCAGGTAGGAAAAGGCTTGTGTGGACCATAAACGCTGGTACACACAAGTTTAGGTAAATGGCCTGTTTCTATGCTATGCATTCTATGGAAAAGTTAATAACACTCCTGTAAAATATATAGAACATTTTACTGTGCTAAGGGTGCTAAATAATGCAAGCTGCTGTTCCAAAAGGGGAAAGAAAAGCATAATTCAGTCCAATCTTGTCTCATGGACAGCCTTAAGATGTATCTGAGAAAGAAATTAAGAAAAATTTAGTCAGCGTCCCTTCACACGATTGATTTGGGTTGAGGGCACTGCAGAGAATAGTCCAGGTGGAAAAGATTGGTTCTCATTATGCACCAATTGCAGGTCAAGGACATTGAACAAATTCATTCTCAAAACACGTCCATTCCTGCCTCCTGTTAGAAAAATACAAGTGTGGTTTATTCTGTTTTCTCGACTTCTATAACTGAGTCACTCAGCACAAGTCCCCAACTGCAACACTATACATCTCTGATGTGCTTCCTTCTCTTGTCTGTTAAAGTGCGAATAAAACATCAGTTATGTTATTAAGTGAAATAAACAAAAAGCTTACATTTATGTGACGCTTTTTATGGTTCCAAAAAGCTCCACAGCTGAAGAACTACTCCTGAAATGTAGTCACTGTTTTTAATGTAGGAAACATGTTAGCCAATTTGTGCACAGCAAACTCCCACACCACAACAACGAGAAATAATTAGATAATCTATTTTAGGGATCGGTTAAGGGATAAATATTGGTTAGGACATCAAAAAGAATGCCCCTCTTCTTCCAATCAGTTCCAACAAATATTTTGTGTCCACTTGAGGGGGCAGACAAGATCTCAGTTTAATGTTTAAGTAGAAAGAGCACAGCAACACAAGAACATAAAGAGTAGGAGCAGGAGTAGACAACAACACCCATTGAGCCTGCTCTACCATTCAATATGATCTTTGGCTTCAACTCTATTTCCCCCCCTGCTACCCGTATCCCATAGTTTCCGGACAGACCAACAACCTGTCCATCCCAGCCTTAGAGGTATTCATCAATGGAGCATCCTCAACCCAATGGGGTAGGAGATACCAAAGATTCACAATCCTTTGGGTGAAGCAATTTATCCTCATTTCAGTCTCAGGTGGTCAGTTCCTTATCCTGCGGCTGTACTCCCCTGTTTTAGGATCTCCAGCCAATGGAAACAATCTCTCAGCATCCACCCTGTCAAGCCCCTTCAGGATTTTTTAGGCTTCAATGAGATCTCCTCCCACTCTTCTAAACGTCAGAGAATTGGAGACAGCTGGTCTGGAGGTTTGGAAGTATCCAAAAGAAGTTAGGTAGAGAGGGGTTTGAAAGGCTAAATACATAAACATGGCTGAAGTCTCAGAATGAAGATGCAAAGAGAATTTGCATTTTTAGATAAATTGGGACAGATTGAATTTCAAAGAGATGGTAGGGTGTTTACATTTAGCCAGATAAGCTAGGCCAAGAAGTGTGTTTATTTTTCCCCAAAGGTTACTGACAATATGAGCACCATGAAAAGCTTTATATTATGGGAAAATATATTTTCAAAGACATATGGGACAATGGAATTTACAGATTAAAAAGAGAGAAAATGTATTTAAGGGAGAATGAAAGGCTATGTGGGAGAGGCCCTGTGACAGGAAGCAGAAGCATGCAAAACAGCCTCAGAAAAACACCTCCAGCCATGTCAGCATGAGTCTGCTGCATTCAGCCCTTAAAGATGATAACTGTGCTGGCCTGTCTTTCTAACTTGAAGATCTATTTTGGACTGTTGCCTTACAGAGGGGTGTATCTGGGAGTCAAGTAAGGTTGGAATGTTAGTATTTATTATAACATTAAGTAAACGGAATCCGATGGCCAGAATTTTCCCGTTGGTGTGAGAGGGCGCGATGATATCCGGTGTGCACCCGCTATTAATTAACAGGCCACTTCAGGCCCGTGAGGCGCCAATCAATGGTGATTTATCACTGTGCAATCTTTGGGTTGGCACACAGGCACAACGGGCAGGCAGGTAGGAGACATTTGTATAAACCACATCCACGGGTGGGATAAGAGGGCTCAGTGAGGTCACGAGTGTGCTCTCTCAAGTATTGATTTTTCAAAGTTACTGAAACTTGCCTGTGTGATCTGCAATACTTCAAAACGCATACCAGCTGCTTGGTCTGGACTCACAACCTTCAGGTCGGCACTCTGCACTGAGTTTGGGAGGACTGGCACAGGCACAAGGGGTGCAGGGCCAAGAGGTTGTCCAAGGTGGAAGGGACCGCAGAAGAAGCCACTATCCCGTTGCCAGAGTATACAGGCGGTGAAGCAGCTACCTCAATATGTCTGAGGGGCAGTGCCAAAGGAGGCTCAATCTCTCAAGGGAGACAGTCAATTATTCCTGCCAGATGATTGTGCCTGAGATCTCTGTTAACTGTATAGGTGGACACACCGTCAAAGATCACAGCTGCCTTCAACTTCTATGCTTCTGGCTCCTTCCAGGGCTCGGTGGGTGACCTTTGCGGTGTCTCCCAATCAGCTGTCCACACTAGTGTCAAGCAGGTCACAGACGCTCTGTTCAGATGGGCATTGACCTTCATTCACTACTGTTGGAACCATGCAAGCCAGACACAGTGAGCCAGAGGCTCCGCGTTGATTGCTGGCTTCCCCCGTGTCCAGGGTGCTATAGACTGTACACATGTGGCCATCAAGGCGCCAGCAGGTGAGCCTGGTGCCTTCGTCAACTGGAAGGGCTTCCACTCCATGAACGTGCAGATAGTGTGTGATCACAGGATGCTGATTCTACAAGTCTGTGCAAGGTACCCAGGCAGCTCCCACGACGCCTACATCCTCAAACACTCCCAGGTGCCGGGGCTCTTCAGTGCTCCAGCCCGGCTGGATGGATGGCTGCTGGGTGACAAGGGCTATCCCCTCAGAAGGTGGCTCATGACGCCTCTCCGCCATCCAAGAACAGAAGCTGAGCAGCGGTACAATAGGAGCCAGGGCACCACAAGGGCTGTGGTGGAGAAAACCATCGTACTTCTCAAGATGTGCTTCTGATGCATGGACTGCTCAGGGGTTGCACTCCAAAACCCCCCAGATCATGTGTCGGTGATAGTGGTTGCATGCTGCACTCTACACAATCTGGTGCTGGAAAGGGGAACGCAGTGTATGAGGAAGACGTGGACACAGTTGCTCTGGATGCACACGATGAGTCCAGCAGTGAGTCCGAGGATGAGCACGTACAGGGAAATGCTGAGGGGGTAGACACTGACCCAGGCATACTCCAGAGAGGCAGGGAAACCCAGCAAGCTTTAATCCAAAGCTACAGCTAGCCCGACACAGATGGACCTCCAGGACAAGCCTGGGCTGCAGGCTCCACACTCGATATCTAAGTGCAAAATCTGCCTGGTTAGGAACATTAACTAAGGGGAATGTCCCACAAATCACTCAGAACATTACTGGAAACCATCCACCTGCAGAAGAAAAGAGGCACCCTCAGCCATGGTGACATGTCTGAATTTAATATTACAACCAAAAGAACTTAAGAAAACAAAATGACAAAGTTTTTAAACATCACACCAACTCATAAAGCCCTCATTGCGGGCCAACACAAAAGCAGCAGTGATAAACCCATGGTGTGCCTAATGTGCCTTATGCTTACGTTTTTGGGTACTACATTTTGCTGCTGCCCCATTGCTGGGAGTGGCATCTGAGCCAGCCTGCTCACCCTGCCATCCTGTTGGCTTCGATGACCTTGGCAGTCGTGCTCTGGGCCGTGGAGCCTGTGCTGGCCCCGCCTGGGAGGGAGCTGCCAGTTCCACAGCTGGCATCACCCCAGTCGTCGCAGCCTCACCGGATGCTACGGTCACTGGCAAAGGGGCGGAGGAGCTGCTGCTCTCAGTCAGAGCACCCTGAGAGGAGCCCGCAGAGACAGGCAGTTGCTCCACTGATGTGAGGTCGCTTTGGACCTCCCTGCTCACGGTGGATGGGGCACCGAGCTGGGAAACTTGGTGCCCAGACCATCTCCCACACTGGCACTGACCAGCTGAGATCAATGCCGCTGTGAGGGCTTGCTGGTCAGAGCGCATCCCCATGAAGCTCTGATGGGTCTCCTGGAGGACCCTCTCCACAAGAGTCACCACTCTCTCCATGGAGGATGCATGGCACTTGGACATGAGGCTCATTGCATCGGCGGTAGTCCGTGTAGACTCCTCCACCATGGAGACCCAAGCCAAGCACAGCCTCATGTATCTCCCCCAGATGCTCCTGCACACCTGGCCACATTTCCTGCCCCTACTGCATAGCGGACAACTCCAGAGGCACATCATCAGGCACCGACTGAGCATGTGCCTGGTCCCCTACAGTCCTCCGACTGCTGGCGCCATTGGCACACTCTGTCTCTGCCAGCTCCACCAGCGGCTGCGAAGTGCCCTCACTGCTCTGCCCTGGGACAATAGCCGATGGTCTAATTCCCACCGAGGTGCTAGTGCCTGCGCTGGTGCCTGCCTGGCAGAGATGGTGTGACACTGGTGAGTCCGTGACTTCAGGGCCCTCAGGTGTGAGAGGGGGTCCCTGCTGCTCCTCCTCCTGGCCCTGCCCCACTGATGCTGAAAGGAAGAACAAGGACATTGGATCAGTTAAGGTGGAGACAATGACAAAGTGCATCCCTGTCCCCCAGATCATTATGCGCTCATCCTTCCATAAGCAATGGTCAAGCATGGTGCAAACTCCAATCACTGAACATTCAGCACTGCCATGGATGTTGGGAGAACAATGCTGACCTCACTGCTTGGCATACATAACTGCCCGAGGCACCCCAGCCTCACCGACATCAGTGAGCCTAGGCACACAGCGCCTCTCCAAATCCAGGACCTCCTGCTCGAAGCAGCTGGGACTTGCCAACTGGGCCAGACCTCCGCCAATCCTCACCCGCTCGGCGGCATTATGTGCATTCTTCTCCTGAAAAGGAGAGAAGAGCATTGATTAGTGCTAATTGTACCTGGACTCTCTTTGCGGACGGCCCCACCCCAACCAGAGTGGGACATTGCAGGGCTCCAGTGCCTCCTCACCCCGCTGCATCCACACACTCTCACAAAGACGCTAGGCCTGTCCCCACCCTTGGCTAAATGCTGCCTACATTACATCAGGCACCACACGGTCTAACCTAACAAAGCAAGGAGGCGCAAGCATGTGGAGCGCAGCAGATTGATCGGTACCACGCCACCTTGAAGCTCCCCCCGCCCCTCTCCAGCAGGTCAGCACCCTGACTTTGACATGTCCTGGAGTTCCAGAACTGCGCCTGGGGGCAGCTCCCCCAGGTTGCCCCCAAAATAGTAAATGCGGGTCTCAGTGCACCACTTTCTGCTGCACTTTCACCACCCTCTCATTGTAACCTCGGCATGGGCAATATCTGCTGGCCAAACCAGCCAAGGACACATGCTGTCAATGATTCAATGCAGTCAGTACACTCAGACGGGGGGAGGGGGGAGAGCCTACCTGCTGTGTTAATTCATCAATGCCAACATGGTACTCACCCTTCCTGAGCACAGCAAGTTGTTGAAGCGCTTGCGACACTGGATCCAGGTGCGTCGCCCAATGTCATGGGAGCTCACAATTTCCGCCACCTCCTCCCAGGCACGTTTGGTCCTCCTCCTCCTCCTGCCCTGGGGCATGAGCACCTCCCGCTGTGCTGCCACCTCCTCGAGGAGGGCAGCAAGGTAATCGTCAGAAATGCGAGGGGCACAGTGTCCCCCCACCACCCCCCCCACTCCGGCCCTACCCTCCTGCCTGGCCTGCTCACCAGCAGCGCCCTGGGGAGCCCTTCCAAGGCCCTGATTCGCAGCCTTTGAAGGGCTGTAGCAGCTTTTTAAAACAGGCCGCCCGGGTCGCTATTGGATCCAGCAGGCATTGCAGACCCGCCGCCACCCACCCACCCCCGCTGTCCTCGAGAGCCACGGTTCACACTGGATGGGCCTTAGTTGGCCGGTCCATGTAAAATGGCGGCTCGGACCTGATCGCGGGCGGTGATCAGGTCCGCGCCCGCTCCCGCACTGCCCGACAGGCAGAAAACTCTGCCCTATGTACGTGTTTGAAACCTTTTCTTGTGTTAGTAAATATTTTAATTTATTTTAAAAAAAAAACCTCTAAAAGTCTTGGTGGACTTGTTACTTCTGATTTCAGTGCGCACATCTCAAAATAAATACAAATTGCAAAACTATTGTGATAGCGTGATCAAGTGGATTTAATCCGCCTGGCACACATCATCTTCTGCATCATAACAACCCTCTCATAATTGGGAACTTCTACTGCAGAACAATGAACTCAGGCCCATATTTGACCATTCGGGGCACTGTTGGGTATATTAGCCAACTTCAGGTGCAAGTGCACTTGGGACATGGTGCTATATGTACTAATCTAAGGCAGTGTAATCAATTTAAATACACAGAGAGGAACATTGAACAAGTGCATTAACCAACCAAACCTAAAATTCACAGATCAATGCTGCACCGTAACAATTCTCCAATGTCTTTCATTTTTCCGCAGTGTTGCAATGGAATGAAGGGAACATCAGGCTTTGGGGAGAGGTAGAAATTATTGTGCACGGCTAGAGGTAGGGAGTCCTCAGTGACTATACTTTAAAAGTACTTTGTTGGATATAAGGTGCTTTATTCCCACATTTCTGTCTCGGCTACTTGGCCAACACTTAACCCTCAGCCAACATGCCGAAAACAAATAATCTGGTTGTTATCATATTGCATCTTGTAGGAGCTTTCTGTGTGGAAATAAACTGCTACACTTCCAAAAACAGTGGCTCCACTTGAAAAAGAACATCATTGGATGTAAAGCGCTTTGGGGCATCCTTGAGTTGTGAAAGGCACTGTAGAAGTGCAAATCTTTCTTTTTTCTTGAGTCATCTTGACGGGCATGCACAAGAAAGACACTTTTATTATCAGAACCTTTCACTTACAAATTACATTACTGCTCTGTCCTTCAAAGATAACCGGTGCTAAATATTAGAACAACAAATACTGTTGTTTGCCTCAAACTTAATCAGGAGAATTATCGATCCCAGGCTTTTAAAATAGCTGTTGCTATTGTGTAATATAGTTTTTGTTGACTTCTGATTCAATAAACCATTTCATTGAATATCAATTGATTGGCTTTTTTTTTTCCCTTTTGAAATCATCTTATGTTGGCGATGCAGTTGTCACAGTTATTTCCCATCACTGCCTTTGGGGTTTCCAGGGAAATGTTTTTTAACAAGCCATCATCTTTCATTTTCGTACACAGTCAGCAAATCCCTTGGGTCTTTGGTGTTTTTTTTAGCTATATTTTTCACAGTGATGAATACGGATTTCCGAAGAAAGCCTTTTGATGCTGTTATGATTGTTCTCATTATGAAATCTGTGAGACTTTTTTTTTACCCTCACTGCCCCCTGTCGACCCCTGAAGGTGCCTCCCAATCACTGAACTCCATATTGTCCTCTCTCCAGCTTTGGCATCCTGTGGGCTCATGTCTATACTATCAAACACCACAATTACTTTGACAGCACCGTTCTCCCCAGTGACAAATATCACCAAGAAGGAAGGGCAGTTTGCTGATGCAAACATATTCCCTCCAAGTCATGCAACATCCTGTCTTAATTAGCTAGGTATTGTTATTCCTTCATTACCATTAGGTCTGAACCCTGGAACTCCCTACCTCGTATCGTCACTGCATGGATTGCAGTGATTCACAGAGAAGGCCCACCATCATCTTCTCATGGCCACTAGGGTTGGGGCAATAAATGTGATCTTGCCACACAAGCACCAATGTTTAAAAGGACCTCTCCTTAAAGAAAAACAAGTTGAATAATTTAGTTGCTCTTCTTAAAGGCCCATTGTTGACCTGGAAACAGTAAATACTTTAAGTGTGCGATATAATGTTTTCTTCCAGTTACAACTCAAATAAAAAAATAATAATTTTCATGCAAAAAACTGAAGACCGAAGATGGGAAAGACACGCAGAAAAAAAAATCAATCAATCCGTGGCTAAAGTTTCTTTGGCATCCTGCACAGCAGTTTTACAGCAAGAGTCGATTTGGTCTCAAACCAACCCCCCAATCCAATAATATACCACGGCCCCTTTTAAGAAAGGATTCTTCTGAATCCACGTTTTATCACATCTCCCATTGTGCAAAGTATTTGTCCCTCTTATCCATGGCAATTACCTTTTGTGGTGTCTGTGTCTCATTATTTTACTGGCATCCAATTTTGGTCAACAAAAGGAAGAAGAAATAATCAAATGTTTGATGCACAAGGACATAAGAAACTGGTCTATTCCTGCTCCTCTTAGCCCTTTCAGCCAGCTCTGTCAGTCAACACAACCGTGGTTGTTCTTCTACCTCAACTTCACCTCCCCCCATTATCCCCATATTCCTTAATTCTCTTAATATCCAGAAGAACTATTAACCCCTCTCTACTCAACCATTGAGCATCCACAACTGTCTGGAATAGAGAATTTCAAAGATTCACAATCCCCTGATTGAAGATATTGCCCTTCACCTCGGTTCAAAATGGCTGACTCCTTATCCTGAGACTGTGAACCTTAATTGTGGACTTCCCAACCAAACATCCTCCCAGAATCTACTCTATCAAGTTGGAATGTATGTATTTCAATAGTGTCATGCCTCACTCTTCCAAATTCTCGGTAATGAGCGCAATTTCTTGTCATAAAACAATCCCCTCATCCTAGGAAACAGTCTTGTGAACCTTCATTGCACTCTCTGTTGGACAAGTGTAAATTTCCTTAGGTAAGGGAACTAAAGTCATACACAATAACTCCAGGAGCAGAATTTTATGGGGGACAAGTGGGTGATGTGGGCAGAAGCAGAAATGGGCGTATCATTCGCTTTTGCTCGGCTCCAAGTTCCCATATCAATCATGCACCAGTGGGAAAGCTGATGACAGAGAGGACCAGACCAGGCTTGGAGGCAGCAACGGGGCTAGCTCATTGGTGGAAGCTGCTGCCAGCAGGAAATTTAAAAGGATGCCGGCATTAAGATTCTGCTCAAGGGAGAGATGGCCAGAGGGCAGTGAAGAGTAAGGCAGTGAAGGGCAGCTGAAGACAAATGGAGTAGCCTGATCCAGTCTGCCTCACGTCTCCTGATTGACTGGCTGTCAAACATTCCCAGCAAGTTTGACCCGGAAGACCCTGGCTTATGACCGATCAAAATGGAGAAGGCTCATCGGGAAGTCACTGAACACATCAAGAGACGCTGAGCATACAGAGGCAAAGTTGAGGCACCAGAGGGGGTGCATAATTATCCAAACAACCCATCTACCAAACTCTTCAAGCACCACTTGCCCCACATGTGGCAGAATCTGTCAATGGTGCATTGGAGTTATCAGCCGTTTCAGAGTCCATTGTACCAGAGTGGAACCTCTTTCATCCTTGATCCTGAGGGACTGCCTAAGATAGAGAGAGAGATTGACTGTGAGCCACTAGAGGCTGAGGCCAGAAGCTCACACACTACAAGGGCTTGAAGAGAGTCAACCTCAGCCTTCACCCATCATCATTAGCACAGCAACATTCACGGACAGCCCCTCAGTTTAATGATGACTCCCTGCGTATCCTCCTGCAGGACGTCAACGAATGGCAGGAGGTTTTCCTCCCTTGGAATGGCAAGAGGAGACCTCCCCAACCGATAAAAAAAGCCTGGTTGGAAGGCAGCAGAAGTGGTCAGCAGCTGTGGGACTGGCCGTATGACCTGGCTGCAATGCAGGAAAAGAATGAATGACATTGTAACGGTGAATGAGGAAGCTAACTATCATTGTGGTCACACAATAATGGGAGTGTATGCACATCATGACACTCATGGGAGGTGTTTGCCATGGATTTGGATATATGGCCTCCTTATGCCTACAACGCCAACTGATGGAGTCTCAACATCCTGCAAGGTTCTAGGGGGCTGCTGAGTGATGGGTCAGAAGGTTGCCAGCAAGGAGGGCAGTGCCTCAATGTGCAGTGTAGAATTAGCTTTCTTGCACTACACACCATCTCTTAGGAGATACTGGCTTCCCTCCTGAGAAGTTGTTCCATTCAGATATGGAACTCATCAATCGTCCCATTGTCTTCACAGGAGAAGGTGGTGGAGTGCCAAATTTGGCAGTTGTGATGAAGATAGAGGAGGAAATTCAGGATCTGACCCTTCAGCATGGGACCTGATTAGTTGGCAGTAAAGAGGCCGGAGTTAGTGCTGGGGTCAGCGAGTTTCATATGGACCCTCTACTGACAATGACAGTGATGGGATAGGTGTGTGTGGTGCAATAGGTGAAGTCACCATATCTGTGCCATGCATCATAAGTTGTGTGTCTGTGGCTGCATGAAGGTGCTTTTACTGCAGTGTCCTGCCTCATTGTTTAGTTGCACTTATCTGTCATTTTCCTTCAGCAAGTCCCTCAGCAGCCTGACAAGACATCGACCCTGAGAGACCGGCGTTAACCCCGGAAGAGAAGTAAAGCTCGAAGGGCCACCATCCTATCTTTGCTCCACACCAAGCACCAGCTCAGATACTGGCAGCTCGGTGGGTCTGTGTGCGCCAGCCAAAGTAGTTGCACCTGCTAGTTTGAGCATTATTAGCCCTTATTCGAAAGGAATTGGAGTATAACGTTAAAGAATCCTAACTAATTTTTTAAGGCCTTGGTAAGACCACAGTGAGGGGAGGGCTGTTTGTCCTGCATTTGGCTCATTCACCTCCTGTGTATATAGGACTCAAGTGTGATGATGCTGGGGACCTTACCCAACATCCATCACACGCGATTTTACAGCAGAGTGGGGAGGGGGAGGCATCCACCCACTTCCCAATCACCCCCTCCCCCCCTCCCCCCACTGTGGTCTTACAGGCCTTAAAAAATTAGTTAGGATTCTTTAAGGTTATACTCCCAATTCCTTTCGAATAAGGGCTAACATAACATTAGCGTTCCTATTTGCTTGCTGCTCCTGCTTGCCAGGAGATTCTGTGATTCATGTACGAGGACATCCAGCTCCCTGTGAGTACTGACATTTCCCAGTCTCTCACCATTTAAAACATATCCTGCTTTTCAGTTTATTTTTTTGATGCTATGCTAATTGGCCTATGGTTCCCTGGTTTCTCTCTTTTGCTCTCTCTTTTCTTGAGAAGCGGGACTAAACTTGTTATTTTCCAATCCAAGGGGAATGTTTTAGAATCTAGGGAATTCTGGAAACCAATACATTTGGGAATTTTGGTCCATCAACTTTAGAGAACCAAAGAGAATTGAATGAAGGGAATGAGGAGCTTGCGTGTGGTTTGACGTTCTTGGGACTGAAAAACAAACGTTTGCATGCAGAGGGAGAGAGAGAGAGAGAGAGAAATGACATTTTGATCACAGAGGATTGATTGTTACTTTTTGCAAAGGAGTGATAGGGGAGTGAGTTAGCCCTTGGAGGTGACACATGAATGGATTTGAGTGAGTAGTAGCTCGTTGTTACGCCATGTCCAATTTTGTTTATAGTTTTTGTTTTTAGTTAACTTCAATGATTCACTTTTGCCTGAGGCTGGTTTCACTCCGACACCTTTTTGTAGTTCACGCCGATTGCAGCTGTGCTTCCGCTGTCTGGGGAGTCTCGAATGCAGGGGTCACAGATCCAGCGTTATAGGATCAGCCATTTAGGGCTGAGATGAAAAGAAATCTCTTCACTAAAGCGGATGTGAATCTTCAGAATTCTCTACCCAGAGAGTTGTAAATGCTCAGCCTTTAAGTATATTCAAAGCAGAGTTGGAAACAAAATCTATCAAACTCTAAGGCCAGGATTTTATGGCCTCTCCTTACAATCCTGCCGAACTGAATGGAGGTTTAAATGGCTCGCTGCATCTGCCGGGGGGGTGGAAGGAGAGAGATACACCCCTGCGGGGCTGTAAAATCCTGGCCTAAGGGAATTAAAGGTTGTGGGGATAGTGCAGGAAGGTGGAGTTAAATCCAGAGCTTGCTTAAAGGGTCAAATGACCTACTCAATCTCATATTTCTCCTGTTCTTTGGATTTAAAAACCCAGCTGCTAAGTATTTTACTCTGGAAAGCCAGTTGGTGAAGATAGCACTGGAGCTAATCTTTGAGCTAAACAAGTAGGGACATGAGAATCCCTCAGAGTCTCACTTATAGGCCCAGAATCTTACTCTGGACGTATCAGGGATGAATGACTCAATACCAAATAATGTGTGAAAACAGCACGTTTTATTAAACAATTAATGATGATTAAAAAGAGAGGAAGATAACTTTATTAAAAGAAAGGAAGGGAAAAAACATTTTGTATATATTTTAAAAGGGAAGGAAGAAAGACAACTTTATTGCAGCGCAAATGGTAACCCCAAATTGGTCTCTTCAAGACAGTTCACCAAAATGGTAAACAACCCCAAATTATATTGTTTGAGACAGTTTTCTAAAATTGTACAATTCCCCTTGGTTCATACATCACCAAGTCTCCAAATAACCTTGCACTGGGGTGGAGTCTCCAGTCAGTAACTCCGCCGACATCCCTTTCCTCCATAGTCTTCAGTGGTTGACTAAGCTACTCCGACTGTAGCCTCAAATGTTGATTGTTGTGCCCGTTTAAGTACAATTTCTGGCTCCATTCCAGTCTTCCGAGTCCTCCACCCAGATTTTCCCAAAAAAAGGGTCTTTATCAAATTCTCCTCATGGGCACTGCGAAGCTGACAAACTGTGCAATATTCAGGCTTTTTACACATCTTCACTGGTGTCTCCCACCTTCCGTCAATTAGGTTATACTGTCCATCAATCAAACTCCATCTCCTGATTCCACACCATAGTTGATCACCCCACATGCAAGGTTACCCATTGTCCTGGTTTGTAGTTCAGGGGTTAGTGAATGCAGTAAGAATTGATTCCTGTTAAATGCATGGAAAACAATTTTTATTTGAGCAGATCTAGCACAAAAAAGGAAATCAAAAGTTTAGGCAAAAGAACAGCTGCGAACAGGATGAAATCAAAGCCTTGGGAGAAAACAAGTCCACAGTTAATAATATCGCAACTGATTACTATAGATCTTTATTTTTTGTTCATGGGATGTGGGCATCACTGGCTAGGTCAGCATTTATTGCCCCATGCCCTTGTTCATACAGCATTTAAGAGTCAACCACATTGCTGTGGGTCTGCAGTAGGATGTAGGCCAGACCAGGTAAGGACAGCAGATTTCCTTTCCTAAAAGGACATTAGTGAACCAGATGGGTTTTTACAACAATTGATAATGGTTTCATGGTCATCATTGGACTTTTAATTCCAGGTTTTTGTGGAACTCAAATTCCACCATCTGCAGTGGTGGGATTTGAACCTGTGTCCCTTGCAGTGGTGGGATTTGAACCTGTGTCCCCAGAGCATTATCCTGGCTCGCTTGATTGCCAGTCCAGTGACAATAGCACTACCCCACCACCTCCCTTGTTGATTAATCGCTTGACCAAAGCACAATTACATTGAGTTTTAAATCAAGGTCTACAAAGTAACTTCTAAAAATTCAATACAGATTCTCTTAAAATCTAGAGCAAAGCAGAAATTGTGGTAATATGATGTGTAATATGCCTTTAAGAAGAATGTTATAATGGAAGATCACATGATCTTAGTATCCAATAGCAGAATAGCATGGGCTACCTTTGTAGTTAGTAGTCTGTGATTAGTAGTTAGTAGCAGCAAAAGAGTAGAGATAGAGTTTGAAGAGTTAGCACATGTTTAGTTGCTGCTGAGTACCTTTGTAAATGAACAGAGTTTCTACCTGTGAAGTTTCTGCTACTCAACTCTATCATTAGTACCAAATCAGCCACCACTTACAACAAGCGTGCGAACAGGATCCAACAAACTGGCAACGAGGATTAAACAAGTTAAACAGAAGCAAGAAAGAAAAACAAAATCGGCTCTGTACCTCGCACAGCAATTGTAAGTAGAAGTTCCATTCAAATCGTCGAAGTAACTCCCTCACAGCATGCCACAATTGAGAAGAATTTATCCTTTCGATCCAGCAACGGATGACTGGTTCTACTAAATTAAACGCCTCTCGTTCTTTTTCCAAGCAAATGTGATTATGGGGGAAGAGAAGAGGTGAGCAATCCTCTTAAGTACATGTGGGAATAAGACATATGGCTTGATTTTTAGTTTGATGGCACCCAGTGCCGCAGACTTGAGAAATTTTGGTGAATTAGTGGACCTGGTGAAGGGCCATTACCAACCAAAGCCCTCAGTAATGATGCAAAGTTCAAGTTTTATTCAAGAATTAGAGCCCCGAGGGAGAAAGTTTCAAGCTATGTGGCAAGCTTGAAGCAATTAATGGAGCATTGTGAGTTTGGTACATATTTAAATGAAATGCTTAGAGATCATTTAGTATGTGGTATGAATGTGGAGACTATTCGGAAGCGACTTTTATCCGAAACAAATTTGGATTTTAAGAAGGCACTAGAGATAGCACTGGCCATGGAAAGTGCAGAAAGGGATTCGAAAGCCAAGCAGGGAGCGCAAAATGACACCATCCTCCACAATGGGCGGGAAGACCCGGCCAAAATGGGTGCAAAAATCCAATACTCTGAGAGGCGGGAAACAGCCATCGTTAGCAGGAAAATGATAAAAAAAAACAACTTAGCAGCAAAAACAAGGAGCAATATCAATAGAGGTGGAAACAGACAATCTTTTAATGGTTGGCATTGTAAAAAATAGGATGTTTTTATGGTCACAAAAATGGTCACATAATGAGACAGTGTAAGGAAAGAGTCAAACAGATTTTTAAACTAAAGAAAAGATCTACAATGTAGAAGAGCCTGAAGCAGATTCACATATTTATTCGTTGTATAACTTGAAGGTTGGCAGAACAAAACCTATCTATGCAACAGTGAAAGTGAATGGTGGACCTGTTAGAATGGAAGTGGACACAGAAGCTTCCACTACAGGAATTGGGGAACATGCCTTCAATTATCTGACTAATGGGGGACATCAATTACATTTGGAAGAAACAACTGCCCAATTAAAAACCTACAAAGGTGAAGACATCCAAATCAAAGGCATAAGTAGTGTAAGTGTTAATTATAGGAGCCAATCGGTAAAGCTACCAGTGTTGGCATTGAGCGGCAGAGGACGAAGACTCCTAGGGCAAAACTGGCTAAGGGAAATCAACATTGAGGGGCCATTGAGATTCCAAAAGGAAGCATTTATGCTTTGGAAAAGGAGTGTGTAAAAACTCAACACACTGAAGAACTGCAGGCTGTCTTGAACCAAAACATGGCAGAACAACAGAAGGAACTCAAAGAGATCATGCTTAAGGACAGAGTTCGAGATGAGGTGAACAACCTCTGAAAGGAAAAAGAAAACCTTCTGAAAGACCTTCACACACAAGATTCCCTTGGGTCAAAGTTTGTGCTGTTTGAAAAGTAGGAAGAGAAACAAAGAATTCAACACCACTCTGACCAATATGAATGATAAGTTGGCGGAGAAGAGACAACAATGCTTAATTTTCAAGGGGGCAGCAAACAAATACAAAAGGGCAGTGGAAGAGCTGAAGAATCAGTTATGTGAAGCCAAAGAGCCTTTGGAGGCAAAAGTCGCAAAATTTTCTAAGCAGCAGACAGATTATGAAATTCTGGGAGACTCAACCACTGAGTTCACTCAAGTCGAACTTGCATCTGAGATTAGTTGGGTCAATATTGAAACCAAAAAGAAGACCGAGATTAAAGTCAGCGCTAGAAAAAAGGTGGCATGTAAAAAGAAGACACAGAAACACAAATAAGACTTTAATCTTGGCAGCATACGAGTATACTTTCATACATAGGCCTAGTAGTGAAATTGCAAACGCTGATGCACTTAGTCATTTGCCTTTACAAGAAAGAATGTGGAAGTCCTAGTTCCACAAGAACTTATTTTGTTGTAACATTTTTTGGATATATCGCCAGTATGCGTTCGACAGATCAGAGACTGGACAAGTCAGGGCCCAGTACTATCACAAGTACAAAAACAAGTGCTTCATGGTTGAGCCTGTACCTGACAAAATGAAACCATACTTCAACAGAAGGCATGAAATAACCAGCCAGGGTGGTATCTTATTGTGGGGTGCACGAGTGATAGTACTTCCAAAGGGAATTGAGCTATTGATAATTGAACTACACAGCGCACATCCAGGAATATCTTGAATGAAGGCAATAGCTCGCAGCTACTTATGGTGGCCTGGGATGGATGGTGAAATAGAGAGTTAGTGAAGAATTTTGTGCAATGTCAGCAACTGCAAAAGTTACCTTCAACAGCTCCATTACGTCCCTAGGAATTGCCAGGAAGACCATGGGTGCATTGACTATGTGGGACCTTTCATGGGAACAATGTTTCTGCTCATTGTTGATGCCTGCTCAAAATGGATGGACTTTTGAGGTGAAATCACCAATGTCTTCTACTACAATTGGGAAGTTATGTCAAAGTTTTGCCATTAACGGACTACCAGAAGGAATCGTTTCTGATTTCGGCTCAGCATTTACGAGTGCTGAGTTTCAGCAGTTAATCAGCCTCAACGGTATCACTCATGTGAAAACTTCACCATACCACCTTTCCACAAATGGACTGGCCAAAAGGGCAGTTCAAACATTCAAGGCTGGCATAAAGAAATTAACTTCAGGTTCCTCAGCAACAAAGCCATTATAGGATCACCCCTTACACAACAACAGGTCCCACACCTGTGAAAATATCAATGAAACACTGTCTCAGGTTGAGATTGAGCTTAATAATGCAAATTTAAGGGGCGAAAGGTGGAAAGTGGTCAGGGAAATCAGAAATGGTTGACATAGACATGAAAGGAAATTTACTTTGAGAGAAACGGTATACATGAAGAACTTTGGAGAAAGGCCAAAGTAGTTACCGGGTAAAATAAGTGGTGATTAAACCTCTGTCTTACTATGTGGAGGTGGAAGGCTGAGTCATGTGGGGACATGTGGATCATCTAAGGAAGAGAAAGACTATGTACCAAGAAGTGATTCCATCAGTGTTTGCAATGAGGCCAGTGTTTCCTGTTGAGTGAAATCAACCCAGTACAGACACATCTGTTGTTCTTTCAAGAGTTGAGGATACAGAACTGCAAGTGCCCCACTGAAGCACCTGATGTTCAGGCACCTCCAGAAAAGGAGGTTCCTGACGAAGCATCTGAAGTTGTAGAGCTGAGATGCTCTATACACATAAGGAACCCACCCCACCTCCCAGAATGACTGAACTTGTAAATTACTTATCAATGCAAATATTTTGCTCTTCTGATAAGATTGTAAATGTAAATATTAAGTGGATTTCTGAGTAAAAGGAGAGGGATGTGGTAGTCTGATGTGTAATATACTTTTAAGAATGTTATAATGGAAGATCACATGATCTTAGTATCCAATAGCAGAGTAGCACGAGCCATCTCTGTAATTAGTAGCGGCAGTAGAGTAGAGATAGAGTTTTAAGTGTTGGCACATGTTTAGTTGCTGCTGGAGTACCTTTGTAAATAAACAGAGTTTTGATCTACGAAGTGTCTGCTACTCAATTCTATCATTAGTATTAGATCAGCCACCCTTTGCAACAAGCATGTGAACCGGATCCAACAAACTGGTGACTAGATCCAACAGAAATAAAATGCAAAAATATGAAAAAATTAGTGAATTCAGGCCAATAAAATGTACAAGCATACACCTCCTAACTCAACCAGTTTCAATAAGAGTCTCTTTATATGCTCTTTTCAAACCAAATAAAAATAAGCCAATTATCAAATTAAAAGGGGTGATAGCCCCTTAAAGGGGCACTATAACAAAAATAAATCTTTCAAATGAAACTTCGCTAATTCAGTCAAAATGGGTGCAAGATATTGTATTCAACAACAAACCTGAACTATGGAACTTTTCTCTCACTCCGATAAGTAAGTTTTGATAATGTTTCTACCCAGTTTCAAACTGGGGACCTTTCACATGTCAGGCAGATAACACTACAGAAACAGCTGGAAGTATCTCTTTATATGTGTGTAAGTGCAACTCCACATAATGCCTACCACCTGCATACAATTACTCAATTAATATGCAATTAACACTACTACTTGACTTTTGTGCCAAAGAGGTGGGGCCCATGTGGTTTAATGTACCCCTCACCAAACACTGCCTTTTGTGTTTCCCCCTGCCTCTCTACATGCTGTCTCCCACTTGCTTGTTTTCATTTCTGGCCTAAAACAAACCAACTCCTACTCAATTCTCCTCCCAAGGCCTCAACACTGTGGAGTTCCTTATGTTTGAAATGAATCTTCTTTACTTTGCTTCAGTCATGTGTCGAATTTCTAATGATGCAGATGCGACTCTATCCATGTCAGTTAATGGATAGACAGACAAAAACACCTAAGTAAAAAGCTGGCTCCCCCTCCATGCTGTGAAAATGAGTCAATAAATTGAAAGATCCTGAAGCTTGTTGTAAATCATACTTCCTCAATGCACACCTTCACCACATTGCCTTAATGCCTACTAATTAATCTTATCTTGTCCAAATTATTTCCAGTCATACTTCTTCATGTTTTGCAGATGTCAGAGATGAAATTCTTACTGGCCTTTGTTAACCAGGCTTTTGTGTTTATGTGGACAAATAAGGTGACATCAAGTTAAAAAAAAAATCTGTCAATTGTGATGCCATGCACAAAGAGCACCTTGGTGTTCCCAAGGCGATTAATTTACATGGTTGCAAATCAAGTTTACAGAAGAAAGGCAGGAACATCTTGCTCGGTGGTGGGGAGAGGTGGTGGTGGTAAGAAAAGCAGGAGTGTTCTGGAAACAAATGAAATAATTAATTTCTGCAGCAAGCGAAAATGCAAGATGGAATGTCACACTCTGCCAGCGTAAATCAAATCTAGCCGAAAACTAAGACATCAAGGATTTGAATATTGCTGAATACAAACGTGTTGTTGAAGCTTTTCATCTTGCACACATCAGGACAGATGCAAGAATGCCACATTTCAAACTAACACAACAATTTATACTACAGGAGAAAAGGATGCAGATTAGTTGGCTGATTGACTGAGCTGTTGCTACGGAGAGAGCAACAGTAAACTATAGGCTCCCCAAGATCCCAGGTAATTCAAAAAAAGGTGCAAGGCTTGAATATACTTCTTTTGTTTGCAGAGAATGAGTCCCTGCTGTATGAATGTATGTCACTTCCAGCAAGTGTAAATGAGCCACGTTGCAAGCTCAACTGGTTATCTTAAAATGGTTGCTAGTATAGCTATTGGCACACTCAGGATTGTTCAACCAGCAGTGCCCAATCGAGGAATCACATCTAACAGTAGACATTTTGTTTTCAGTTTTGTAGCGCGTTGAGGTTGAGTATGGTCTGTACTCTTCCTATTACAACCAACTGAAGGAACATGCCATTTGATTCGATCAGCCAGTCACTGGGATGTATAATGTATGTACCCGACATTGCACCAGCACTGCAATTCACACACAACGTTGCTCAATTGTGTGGTAGTCAGACTGCCTGTTTAGACTGATGGCAGCATCCTGTTAGTAGAAAATACCACAGCATAGTAGCAGCATGAAACAGTTTGCTTAACCTGTGGTTCATATTTGCCGTTTCAGGGTAATTTGAGGTAGACCAGGCACTTTTCAGGTTCAAAAGTGTCAATCTTTGGCCCACTTGCACGATACCCAGTGAACAATGATCTGATCAGGATAGCCATTGTCCCGCAGGATGGCTTTGATGTGCTCTATCCCTGTGTCAAGCTTACAAGGTGAGCAAAGGGCTATGGCCCCATTTACAAAATTAAGAGGTGCTCAGGGCCAGACTCTGAGAACTCACTTCTCTGGTTATCCACTTCCACTGTCTTCACAGGGTCTCATTCCTCTTTGTGGAACTATAACCTCTCTCCTGTTATTGACCTCCATCACTCAGGCTTCCAGCACTGCAGCTGAGAACCTGGCAGCTCTCTCCCTGCTTTGCTATTTCATTAGCCTCTTTCCAGCAAAGCCTTCCTGACTGCTTGGGTTTTGAAATACAATCGGTCTGTATGTCACATACGGCTTTCGGTAGTCAGGTGACCTGTCATGAGGCAGTCTCTCTGTAAGCAGCCACCTTCGAGCAGTTCAGTAAAGTCTCTCGGAGAAAGGCACTGAGAAGCACTGTTGTCCTTAAACTTGAAATGTGGGGCAGGACTTTGGGCGGGCGCAGCGGACAGGCTCGGGGGAGGCTGGGGAAGGGTCCGATGCCAGCGACCAGCCCCCCCCCACAATCACGAATTCACACTGGCCGACCAAGTGGCGGCCGGTTTAAGAACAGCCCGGGCAGCCCCTGGAAGGCTTCCATGGAAGAACGTCTCCTCTGCGTTCCCGAACCGACGTAATGAAGTTGAGAGCCGGTGGACATGGCAGGTGGGAGGGCAGCCCGGGGGGCGGGGGGGTGGGGGGGCACTCAGCCCCTACTTTTTCGACGAGTGCCTCGCGGTCCTGCTGGAGGAGGTGGCTGCCAAGAGGGACGTTCTCGTCCCCAGAGATGGGAGGAGCAGGCCACTGCACCTCACAAAAACATCATGGGAGGAGGCGGCAGCGCTGGTGAGCAGCTGTGATGTGGTGCAGCGCACGTGGGTGCTGCAGTGCCGGCAGTGGTTCAATGACCTGCTGCGCTCAAGAAGGGTGAATACCGTGTTGGCATAGGTCAGTGTGCAGAAGTGTTAAGGTGTGGCCATCCCACCGTGGACCTCAGGGGTGCTAGAGTCTGAGTGCCAACAGTCAGTGACGCCAGAACTGGCCAAGGAGGTGAGCCCTGTCTGCTTGGACTGAGTGCCTTGTGGCTCGAGGGCCACGACTCGGATGTGCCCTGCAAGGTGTTCCTCAGCTGGGGTTGGCCAGGCTGCAATGGTGCTGCAGGTAGAGAGTGGACTCATCAACGCTCCTCTGTCCTTTCAGGGGAATATAAGCCATAACAAAGCAGAGAGGACACGTATAGGCGGAGGCCTGTCCAACTCCTTGAACCCCTGTTGCTCAGCAGGTTCAAGCAAGGCACTCTGGAGTTCGAGAGTTGGCAAGCTCCATGTTCAACCAGGCATGGAGAGGTGGGGGTGCCAGACGAAGGTAAGAGCGCAGTGCACAGATGTGAGACTTTCAGATTGTGCCACCATTCTTGTGTAGTTTCTTCATTGATGTGAGCCTCAAACCTGGAGTCCCCATATTTCATTGAAAGATGATGGCACCATGATGCAGATTTTCATTGTCTCACCAGGCATGCAAAGTGACAGAGTGATGACTTAACTAATGACATGTCCTTGTTCTCCCTTTTAGAGTCTCCAGCACCCACTCAATTTCTGGACCCTGAAGGGCCACCCCTGATGTCGGAGGACCACCGGGCTTCAGTTGCACCTGCGTCACACCCGCTCTCTGAACCAGGCACCAGCGCAGATACCAACACCTCGATGGGCTAAGACGAAGAGGTTCAGTATTTTATAGTAACACAATGAATCAATATGCTATCCCATTCATTGGATCTGATGCTTCTGTAGTCAAACGCACACAGCATTACCTGTATGAGAACTTACAGGAAAGTCCTGTCCAGTATGGTGCATATTCTGCTGTCGGAGGAATTGGCTCAGTCATATTGCTGATGATAGCTGTTTTTTTCTTCTGGTGTTTCACAAAGTTTAGATTGGGGAGAAACCTCCTAATCAAATACCCAGAGTTTTACTCATTTGGATATATTTTTGGATAGACTGATGACTAGTATCTCAGTGCACGTTGGTGAGGGCACTTCACACTTGCTTGAGGTGCAGGCGAAGGCAGAGAGTAGGCACCAGTGGTTGAAGGGCTGCTGGGAACTAGGATGAAGGCAGACGAGTCTCTAGAGTCGTCCATTAGGCAGCAAGTGCTGGATGTCCAGCGACTTGTGCAGGAGAAACGAGCTGATCTCAGGTCCTACCATCTGACAAATGGAGGCCATTGCCTCCCTTGAGAGGTGGAGCCTCCTTCAGCATTGCACCTCAGACATATAGAGGTAGCTGCATCATTGCCTGTAAACGCTGGCAGCGGGATAGTGGCATCTTCTGCAGCCCCTTCTGCCCTAGATTTCCTGCTGGCCCTGCACCCCTTTTCTCTGTGCCTCTCCTCCCACAGGTACCTCCCCTAGAAGCTGCAATGGGACACCTGGCCTCCTTTCCCTTCTGCCCCTTTGTTCTTCCTTAAAGGAGGTGCCACCAGAGGAGACCACAATCCCCATTATCAGGGTAATGGAAGGCTGTCTGATACCTGGACAGGTCCTAATGGCCTGAATCCTCAGGGGTCCTTGGAGACACCAAGGAGTCCTGAAATGAAGCCCCGTACGGAGATGAAGGTGGCAAGTACCAATAAGTCAACAGCAACAAACTATGTACCAAACTCCCCACTACTCACACTGGCAATGCTGCTGACCTCTTTTATCTCGCACGTGGATGAGGTTTTTGAAAATGTCAGCTGGCCGCCTGCCCATTTTGCCCATGCGATGAGCGCGAAATTGCACAGGTAACGAAAAATCACCATCAGTTGGATTGTTAATGGCCTCAAGTGCCCTCTTAATTAATGGCGGGCATGGCTCTGGCACCCACTCACCAAGCAAAATATCATGCGTGTGTGCGATGATGTCGTGTGTGTGTGCGATGATGTCGTGTCACTCACCTGACGTCATTGCGCGCTATTTTACGCCCGATCAGGTCTGGCCACACCCACCCACGGGGACATAAAATTCTGCTCATCATATCAGAAGTGGAGAAAATGAAATAGGTTTTAGAACCCTGAAACTTTGAAAGAGAAGCCACGGGTCAGAAAGATACACAAACGTCCAAATCTACAAAAAAGTGCTGCTAAAAAAGGAGTTAAGGATACAATACTAAAGAAGCACAAAGCTACTGAAAACAACAAGGAAAAGCAAAAATAAAGTTGAGGAAAAGCAAACAAACTGAAGGTTGCAAGCAAAATACTGAGTGAGTAACACGGCTGCAATAAATTTTCCACTCCCTTCTCCAATAGAAATGCAAGGAAATCCTTGACAAAAATGGTAGCTTTTCCACTTGTAATGGCAAAACTACGAGATTGCAACAGACTTAATTAACAAACCTGAACCAACAAGAGTAGCTACACTCCTAACACTGCTGGGGAGGGACTGCTACAAATTGTATACCTCCTTACATCTAACCAGAAAACAAAGAAAAAATACAGCAGAGGTTTTGAAGGCCTTGAACGAATGCTTTGAACCCTGAGTGAATGTTCCATATGAATGCTATGTCTTCAACACTAGAGCTCAGGGTGAAAACAAAACTATTGGAAGTTATGTTATGGCAGTAACACGGCTTGCAGAATCATGTGAATTTGAACAGCTAAAAGATGACCTGATTAAAGATAGATTAGTCTTAGGTGAGGCACCCCGGTGAGAAGAATTCTACTGAAAGATGAGAAATTGACACTAAAGAAGGTGATAGACATGTATTAAAATGTGGAAGTTGTGAAATGTCAGCCAGAGCACATGTATGGCAGAGATGACCAGAAGATACATTATGCTGAGAGAAATTCCAGGCTGAAAGAGCAGAACAATCACAGACAAAAAGCAGGATGCAAATACTGCACAGGACATCATACAAAGGAAAAGAAAGATTGCCCATTATGGGGAAAGCAATGTTTTAACTGTAAGAATCAGAATAATTTTGCACACAAAATGTTTGGTCAGGAAGAAGCAAAACAAGCCTATACAGATGGCCACTGAAGAGATATCAGCAGAAGGGTCTGATGAAAAACTATACACAATACAATGGGTTGGTTCCATTAAGTTTATAGGTGGCAAATGGCTTGTGACTGCTACAATGATGACTGCAGAGGGAGAGTATCACATGAACAAGAAACGTCAGACATAATGACCTCCACAGACCTGTGCCAAGTGGCATAACATGCCAATCTGAAAATGAAACCCCCGAGAGTAAAGTTGAGGCTTTATGAAGGCATGATACTCATACCTAAAGGACAAATTAGTCTGAGAGCACAATGCAATGGCAAGAATGAATATTTAGAGTTCCAAGTCATAGATGGGATGCAATGGCCACTTATCTCAACAGAAGTAAGTCTAAAGCTTGGGCTGGTAACCCTGAACGTGCCATCAGAGAAAAGGCAACAAAAGATCCCAGAGCGAGGGAGACAGAACATCTCAGAGAAAGGGAGACAATATTCAAGAAAACCACAAGATGGTTGCCAACCAGTTTAGTCTAAAGAAATCCATGAACATAAGGTAAATGAAGCTGTTTCACAGGAAAATGCTCACATCAGAGCTGAACTTGAAGATTTGAAGCGCAAGACTTCAGCTGAGTCTATACTTTTGAACATGCATGATAAACTGAAGTCTTCAATGAACGAAGCTGTTTGAGACCTGAACAAACACATTTCAGAGACAACACAAAGTACCAGGAGGAGATAATGACCACAATTCCACAGCTGGCAAAACAAAGCGGGAGTTGAGAAAGCTCAACCAAATGTACAGCCAGGCAAAATGGCAGGCAAAAAAGGCACACAAAACAGTTGCAACTCTGAAAGACTTTGTGAAGAATCAATATGTAGCCATAAAAAAATCACGAGGAGCTACCGACATGATCTAGAAGTCATCAACCCAGCAGAGACTGACTAGTAGAACAAATAGTTGTTATTGCAGGAGAACAGTGTGTGTGCAGTGGGTAACCTGAGTAAGTCACAGTCACACATGATCGTGCATGCAAATATGTCTTCTGTTTGTTAAGAAAAGGAGGATGTTTGCATCTTTTGTTTGTTATGAAAAGGGGATGTTTTGGTTTTCAAATGCAATCAGTCTACATGTCACATATGGCTTTCCATAGTCAGGTGGCTTCTGCCATGAGGCAGTCTCTCCGTAAGCAGACATCTTAGAGCAGTTCAATAAAGACTGTCACTGAGAAAGGCACTGAGAAGCACTACTGTCTTTAAAGTTGAAACACTGGCACTGTTGCAGCAGTTGACATAGCATGAGTGCATCTCCCCTTTAAGTGGGGAAGGCTTTGCTCAGGAAGTGCAGACTGACTATGCACCATGCTAGCCAGAGAGAGAGACCCAAAGAGCTTTAGCATTGGAAGTCCAGAGTGTGGGGCCTAGGCAGTTGTAGGCATGTTGTCCAATGAAAGAATGATTAAAATCGGAGATGCGCAAGAGACCGGAATCAGAGGAATGATGAGATCTAGGGAGATTTAGATTTGTAGGAGGTTTGGAGGGGCAAGATTTGACTTAAAGGATTGTGTTAAACTGGAAATATGTGCAGAAAACTATGAAGATTTTATATAGAAACAGGCTAATCAGCAGACGGGGAATCAAGGTGCCAGTGCTCACAACTTTGAGACTGGAGCGTGATTTCGGAAAACCAACATGACAACATTTACCTTCACACAGACAGACATGAAAAATAGTATCCAGTCAGTGTTTCTTCAGCTTTTACTCCATTACACTGATCAGTCAATGGAAAGATCTTCACACTCATGGAAATTATATTGGGGGTGATTTTGGCCAAAGGGTGAAAAATGAGCACCTCCAGCAAGAGAGAATCTAACCATCTTCCCTTGGCATTCAAAGGCATTACCATTACTGACCAGAAATTGAACTGGACTGGCTACAGAAATACTGTGGCTACAAGAACAGGTCAGAGATTAGGAATTGTGCAACGAGTTACCTACCTCCTGACTCCCCAAAAAGTCAGGAGTGTGATTGAATAATCTCCACTTGCCTGGATGAGTGCAGCTTCAAAACAACTCAAGAAACTTGACACCATCCAGGACAAAGCAGCCCGCTTGAATGGCACCCCATCCACCATCTTAAACATTCACTGCCTCCACCACCGACGCACAGTAGCAGCAGTGTGTATCGTCTACAAGATGCACTGCAGCAGCTCATGAAGCTCCTTCAACAGCACCTTCCAAACTGGCGACCTCTAGAAAGACAAGAGCAGCCGATGCTTGGGAACACCACAACCTGCAAGTTCCACTCCAAGCCACACACCAACCTAACTTGGAATTATATCACCGTTCCTTCACTGTCATTGAGCCAAAATCCTGGACCTCCCTTCCTAACAGCTCTGTTGGCGTACCTACACCACCATGGACTCCAGCAGTTCAAGAAGGTGGATCACCACCATCTCCTCAAGGGCAGTTCAGGATGGGGAATAAATTTTGACCTAGCCAGCAATGCCCACATCCTGTAAAATAATAAATAACAAAACAGGCGCTAAGTGGGTGCAGTGGTAATAAGACATGCCTGTTTGAAAGTATGTCTTTAGCATACAATTTTGGTTTTATTTGCCGGTTACCATAATTTGAACTAGGCTGGAGGTGCTTAACCAGAAACATGCAGGTTTAGCACTCAGGTGCTGATTCAGCATAATTTTCGAGGGGAAGTACAGGTGGGTTTCCCCACACACATTTCCATTGAAGATGTGGCTGACACACAATGGCAGGCTGCTGGATGGCTCAGGAATTGAAGGGGAGGGTGCACAGGTTTCAGTCACCTACTGGAGATCCTTGTTGAAGAGATCCAGAAGAGCAGGGATGTCCTGGATCTGCAGAGAGGGGAAGACACCACTTGGCTCTCTTGTCCCTCTTCAGCTGAAGCAGTAGATGCTGCTTCGTATGTCCCCCCTCCCATTCCTCAATAAGCGAGGCAAACGCCCAGCAACATGTTGATGAGGAAACTTTCCCTTTCTCCTGGTGGATCTGAGGGGATTTACTCTTATACTTACTCATTTTAGGTGAAGTCCTCAGGCAAATTGTAGAACAAAGGCTTCTCGAGCATTGGTAAAGCCTTGACAAAGTGTCTCAGAAAGTATCCAGATGTGGGTCAGATGTTCTCTTCACAGCTCCAGCAGGGACAACCATGAAATGGTGAGTACTCCTTTACGTGATGAGTATCCCTTTAAATAGCACTTGGAATTGATATCGGTGCCATATTTACTCTCAAACAGCTGCTATTTAGGAGATGACGTTAGTTGAAATGCTAACCATGGAAATACCATGCAGCATCTTTAAATGAGTGTCACAGGCAATTTAATTGGCAATTGTTTAACGCGCCTTTAGATGACTAGCCCTGGTGCTGCTTTCCATTCCTTTACCATGATGGTGTATAATGTAGGTTAAACCAGTGTTTCAGTTGAAGAAGCCTGTTTGGGTCGTAATTATTTGGCAAAAAATTGCCCACGCTGTGGTTAACATTCTGGGACTGAATGGGATTGTATGAAAGAAGCTTGCTGCTAAATCAGCATTCCAGTCAAGTACAGGAGTACAATGCATTTTAGTTTTTGGAGTAAGAGATCGTTACTTCCCAGTGGGATGATAATTCCCACAAGTGAACAATTAAAACAATCATCTGCACATACAATTTATCACTTGACAGTTTCCAGCTGCACACAGCAGTCTTCAATTTAATGCAATGACCACCTGAGACTCGAGGGATTGTAATCTCCCAGAGAATAAATAGACCTTCTTTTTGATGACAGTAGTACTGGTGTTCTTTCATTAATACTAAAGACTGTCATAGTTCTCTTACACTCCACTGCTGCTTGAGTTATAGGTCATTCACATCCATAAAGTAACGCCAGTCACTCATTCTGCTTCTTGACCTCTCCGCCGCCTGGTAAATACATTGTTAAAAGGTTATAAGACTTGCTGTGCAGTGGTAGCATCAATTCAGCAATAAAAAAAAAGCCCAACTGGATATGAGGGAGCAATAAGATGGAGGAAAGGCATTGCACCCCCGGAGAGAAGATTGACTTGGATTTCAGTTTCACCTTCTGCACAGAACAACGAAAGAAATGCATTTCTATAGCGTCTTTCGCAACATCCCAAAGCACTTTACAGACTTTAAAAAAAATTCTTCGGTCATGGGATGTGGGCATTGCTGTCTGGGCCAGCATTTATTGCCCATGTTTAGCTGCCCTTGAGAAGGTGGTGGTGAGTTGTCTTTTTGAACCGCTGCAATCCATATGTTGTGGGCACAACCCACAGTGCTGTTAGGAAGGGAATTCCAGGTTTTGACCCAACGCCAGTAAAGGAATGGCGATATATTTCCAATACAGGATGGTGTGTGGCTTGGAGGCGAACGTCCAGGTGGTGGTGTTTCCATGCATCTGCTGCCCTTTTCCATCTAGGTTGTAGAGGTTGTGGGTTTGGAAGGTGCTGTCAAAGGAGCCTTGGTGAGTTAGTGCAGTGCATCTTGTAGATGGTACACACTGCTGCTACTGTGCATCAGTGGTGGAGGGATTGAAGGTTGGAGGTGTTGGATGGGGTGCAAATCAAGTGGGTTGCATTGTCCTAGATGGTGTTCAGCTTCTTGAGTGTTGCTGGAGCTGCACTCATCCAGACAAGTGGAGAGTATTCCATCATACTCCTGACTTGAGCCTTGTAGATGGTGGACAGGCTTTGGGGAATCAGAAGCTGAGTGACTCACCACAGAATGCCCATCTTTTAACTTGCTGTTGTAGCCACCGTATTTATATGGCTAGTCCAGTTCTGTTTTTGGTCAATGGCAACCCCAGGATATTGACAGTGGGACATTCAGCAATGGTAATGCCATCGAATGTCAACTGGGGAGATGGTTGGATTCACTCTTGTTTGGGATGGTTATTGCATGGCATTTGTGTGGCACAAATGTTACTGCCACTTATCAGCCCAAGCCTAGATATTGTCCAGGTCTTGCTGAATTTGGACATGGATTGCTTCAGTATCTGAGAAGCTGCAAATGGTGCTGAACATTGTACAATCATCAGCAAACATCCCCATTTCTGGCCTTATGATGGAGGGAAGGTCATTGATGAAGTAACTGAAGATGTAGGACACTAGGAGGAATTCCATCAGCAACGTCTTGGGAGTGAGATGATTGATCCCCAATAATCACAAACATCTTCCTTCCTGCTAAGTATGACCCATAGATCTTTTGAAGTGTCATCATTCTTGTACTGAAGTAACTGCTCTACCTGGAACTCCGTTGTGGCAGGAGACTCACAGAAGGAGGATGGAAACCCTTTAGGGATCTCCTCAAAGCATCCCTGAAGAGGCCCAACATTCCCACCAACTGAGAGACAGAGGTGAAGCCGAGCAATTGGAGAGAGCGCACAAACCTCCAAACAACTAATCTCCCCACCTTCAGGCACACAATGCCTTGCATGTGGCAGAGCACACATTGGACGTATCAGCCATCTTAGAACCCATCAAGTCAGAGTGGATGCAAGTCATCCGTGATCCTGAGGGACTGGCTAAGAAGGAGGAAACATCCCAGCCAATTTGTACTCAAGGTCCCAAACACAGCAATGACAAATGGCCAGATGATGTGCTTTTAGTTATTAATTGGGGGATTAATATCAGCCAAGGCACCAACATGAACTCCCCAACACTTCTTTTTTGTGAATCTGAGAGTAAAAGGGGCCTCCGTTTAATATCTCATCTGAAAGATGACATCTCTAACAGTGCATACTCACTCAATGCTCAGGCAGGTGTATCAGCCTAGATTTTTGTACTAACTCTCTGGAGTGTGACTCCCAACCTGCAACCTTCTGACCAGAGATCTCATAGAGCCAAAGAGTTTTACAGCATGGAACCCTTCAGCCCATCATGTCCGTGCCAGTCATCAAGCCCATATCTACTCTGATCCCATTTTCCAGCACTTGGCTCATGGCTTCATTTGCTATGGCATTTGAAGTGTTCATCTAAATACTTCTTAAGTGTTGTGAGTGTTGCCACCTCTACCACCCTTTCAGGAAGTGAGTTCCAGAAACCGCCAACCCTCTGGGTGAAAAAAGTTTTCCTCAAATCCCCTCTAACCCTCCTGTTCCTTACATTAAATTGATGCCCCCTGGTTATTTTCCCCTCCACTAAGGGGAAAGGCTTCTTCCTATCTACCCGATCTATGCCCCTCATAATTTTGTACACCTCAATTAGGTCCCCCTCAGCCTTCTCTGCTGTAAATAAAAGAACCCTACTGTCTCTTCATAGCTCATATGCTCCAGCCCAGGCAACATCCTGGTGAATCTCCTCTGTTCCCTCTGCAGTGCAATCACATCCTTCATATAGTATGGTGACCAGAACTGCACACATTACCCCAGATATGGCCTAACTAACATTTTATTCAGCTCCATCATAATCTCCCTGCTCTAGTATTCAATGCCTCAGCTAATAAAGATAAGTATCCCATACGCTTTCTTAACCACCTTATCTATCTGTCCTGCTACCTTCAAGGATCTATGGATGTGCACACCAAGGTCCCCCTGATCCGCTGTACTTCCTAGGGTCCTACCATTCATCATGTACTCTCTGGCCTTGTTAGTCCTCCAAAAATGCATCACCTCACACTTTTCATGATTAAATTTAATTTGCGACTATTCTGCCATCTGACCAGCCCGTCTATATCATCCTGTAGTCCAAGACTTTCCTCCTTGCTATTTACCACACCGCCAATTTTTGTGTAATCTGCGAACTTACTGATCATACCTCCTACATTCATGTCTAGATCATTAACGTACACTACAAACAGCAAGGGACCCAGCACTGAACCCCGCAGTACGCTACTGGACACAGGCTTCCAGTCACAAAAACAACCTTTGACCATCACCCTCTGCTTCCTGCCACTCAGCCAATTTTGGATCCAATTTGCCAAATTGTCCTGGATCCCATGGACTCTTACGTTATTGTCCCAAGTGAGACCTTGTCAAAAACCTTACTGAAGTCCATGTAGATGACATCAACTACATTACCCTCATCTACACAATTAGTCACCTCCTCAAAAAATTCAATCAAATTTGTTAGACATGATCTCCCCCTGACATACCCATGCTGACTATCCTTGATTAACCCTTGCCTCTCCAAGTGGAGATTAATTTTGTCCTTCAGAGTTAAAGAACTTTGAAACAGCATGTGGTGCCACATTTGTGCCGGGAGTGATGTGAACACTTATAGTTTCATAAAATGTATGTTCATTTTACTGACTAGGTGTTGATGCTGGGGTACTTAATGATGTTAATAGCATTGAATGTCAAGGCAAAATGGTTAAGTTGATACTTGTTGAAAACGATCATTTGTGTGACAGGAATGTTACTTATCACTTTTCAGCCCAAGCCTGAAAGTTGTCCAGGTCTTGCTGCAGGTGGGCACAGACTGCTTCAGCAACTGAGGAGTTCTGAATTGCATTGAACACTGTAAACATTCCCATTTCTGACATTCTGAAGGAAAGAATATCAGTGATGAAAGTGCTGAAGATGGTTTGACCTCAGACACCGATGTGCCCTCTCAGGTGGATGTAAAGGATTCTGCGTCACTATTTATTCTGGGAAAGAGCAGGAAGCTCTTCCTGGTGTTGCGATCAACAATTATCCCTCATCCAACATCACTAAAAAGATTGGATCATTATTGCATTGTTATTTGTGAGAGCTTGCTGTGTGGAATTGGCAACTGCATTGCTCTCCATAACAACTGTAACTACAATTCAAAGGTTTTTCATTGGCCGTAAAGCACAATGGACCATCCTGAGATCATGAAAAGTCCTACACAAATATAAGACCTCTTTTTTTTTGTCTATTTTCCAAAATACTTAAATACCAATGTAAAACTGGATTCACTATTCCCACGCTTTGTTTTGTATTTGCAGTCTTGCTGTCAGTCCATGGGGAAGGAGTAATGGACTGTACATACAACAAAAGCACAAGAAGTATCTTCTGTGCTGTGGCATTCTATGATTGTACGAGAGACAAAGAACATGTATTCAATAGGCGATGTCTGATCACAATCTGAAAAATTGCCTTTATTGGCAGCAGTTCTGACAGGTAGGTCTGGTTATGGATAACCTTTAACGTGAGTTTTTTTTGGCCACAGTTTTGTTTCATCTGGCAAAAAGGATTGTTGTACAGGGATTTTACGAATATGGACACATTTCGCACTTACTTGCCCAGTGAATACCACACAAGTTCCCCTTTCCCAAGAGTTCTCTAGACCTGTACAGGCATTCCCTTTGCTGAAAAGTCGATCTGTGAATGGTTCTCCAGCCTCTGCAGGTGCCAGCTGCTTCTGTTACCAAGTTGACAAGTGAAAGTGCAGGTCCCCTTACCCCATTCCTGTGAGTTAAACAATGGTGGGATCAGATTTCCGATTTCCACAATGACCCACTGCAATGGCAGAGTGCTTTAATTGAGTTGCTTGCATTTCAAGAAAAAAAAAAATTCCAGTTTTTTTGCTTTATTCACAGCATTTGGGCATCACTGGCAAGGCCAGCAGTTACTGCCCATCCCTAATTGCCCTTGAGAATTGGGTCACGATGAGTCAACTTCTTGAATACAACTGAATGGCTTGATAGGCCATTTCTGAGGGGAGTTAAGAGTCAACCACATTGCTGTGGGTTTGGAGTCTAGTTTTTAAAAGGAAATTTATGAACTAGATGGGTTTTTACAGCACTCCAGGAGTTTCATGGTTAAGATTACTGGTACTAGCTTTTCTAAGAAAAAAAAACCTAGATTTTTATTTAATTAAATTTAAATTCCCCGGCTGTTACGGTGAAGCTTGGATTTATGTTTTCCAGGTCACAGAATCACAGAATCGTTACAGCGCAGAAGGAGACCATTCGGCCCCTTGCGTCTGTGCTGGCCCTCCGAATGAGCAGCTCACCTAGTTCCATTCTCCTGCCTTCTCCCTGTAACCCTGCACATCCTTTTTCTTTTTCAAATAACAGTCTAATTTCCTTTTAAATGCTTCAATTGACCCTGCCTCGACCACACTCTCAGGCAGTGCATTCAAGACCCCAGCCGCTCGCTGAGTGAAAGAGATTTCCTTCGTGTTACTCTTGCTTCTTTTACCAATTACTTTAAACCTGTGCCCTCTTGTTCTCGATCCTTTCACGAGTGGGAACAGCTTCTCCGTATCTACTCTGTCCCATTAGCCTAGGTTTTTGGATTATCGGTAACATAACCTTTAGGCTACCATACTATCATGTACAAGAATGTACTCTCAAAAATCAACAATTACATTCTGAAGACGGAGACCAGATACTTTGTGTTTTGTGATCGGCAGCTGTCAGCTGCCACCCCTCCAGGATCATCCTTGAATCTCAAGATATTAAAGTTTATCCCAAGGACACTGCTGTGCAAACAACCCAGGAGAAAAAATCATCAAGGCGTTTAAAAAAGTGTTTCCTTCATGCTTGCTTTGAAAACTTTTGTTTTAACTTTAAAAAATATAAACAGTTGTTTGATGACACAGAACTTGAGGATTGCTGAGATAAATAGACATACTGTTGAAGCTTTTTGTCTTGCACTCATGAGGACAGATTCACAAGAACACCATAAAATAATAATACGTAAATATAATATTAGTACAGTCAATATGATTGTGCTAAGAATTACACTAACAGCCAAATTAAGGTTATCATTCAAGCTCGCAGTGTGGCTCATTTACTAGTGCTAGAAGGTACATATATTCAGATATAGGGCGCTGCCCTTTGCAAACAGAAAGAACATGTCCACACATTACCATTTTTCAAATAAACAAAAGCTTAGTGGGGGTGGTGGTTGGCAGCTATTCCCTGGTTCATTTCCCATGGCAATGCCTTGACCAATCAGTGTTGACTTGCCTGGTTTGAATTTAAACAAAAGCTTGGCGGTTAACTGTTCCCTGGTGCATTCTCCATGACAATGCCTCTGCCAATCAGAGTTCACTTGCCAATATAAGTATAACTTCCATGTGAGATTTGGTGTTTTTCTAAGTCTGTCCTGATGAGCGCAAGACAAAAAGCTTCAAAAGCATAAAAACAAAAAAAACTGCGGATGCTAGAAATCCAAAACAAAAACAGAATTACCTCGAAAAACTCAGCAGGTCTGGCAGCATCGGCGGAGAAGAAAAGAGTTGACGTTTCGAGTCCTCATGACCCTTCAACAGAACTGAGTGAATATTAGGAGAGGGGTGAAATATAAGCTGGTTTAAGGTGGGGGTGTGGGGAGATAAGTGGAGGGGGGGTGTGGTTGTAGGGACAAGCAAGCAGTGATAGGAGCAGATCATCAAAAGATGTCACAGACAAAAGAACACAGAGGTGTTGAAGTTGTTGATATTATCTAAATGAATGTGCTAATTAAGAATGGATGGTAGGGCACTCAAGGTACAGCTCTAGTGGGAATGGGGTCGAAAGACTTGCAGGGCATACAAGATTTAAAAATAATGGAAATAGGTGGGAAAGGAAGGGCCCAAACACTCCTTTCAAGTGAAGCAGCATTTCACTTGCATTTCCCCCAACTTAGTCTACTGCATTCGTTGCTCCCAATGCGGTCTCCTCTACATTGGAGAGACCAAACATAAACTGGGCGACCGCTTTGCAGAACACCTGCGGTCTGTCCGCAAGAATGACCCAAACCTCCCTGTCACTTGCCATTTTAACACTCCACCCTGCTCTCTTGCCCACATGTCTGTCCTTGGCTTGCTGCATTGTTCCAGTGAAGCCCAACGCAAACTGGAGGAACAGCACCTCATCTTCCGACTAGGCACTTTACAGCCTTCCGGACTGAATATTGAATTCAAAAACTTTAGATCTTGACTCCCTCCTCCATCCCCACCCCCCTTCCATTTTTTCCCCCTTCCTTTTGTTTTTCCAATAATTTATATTGATTTTTCTTTTCCCACCTATTTCCATTATTTTTAAATCTATACCTTTTATGCCCTGTTAGTCTTTCCACCCGCACCCCCACTAGAGCTGTACCTTGAGTGCCCTGCCATCCATTCTTAATTAGCACATTCGTTTAGATAATATCACCACCTTCAACACCTCTTTGTTCCATTGTCTGTGACATCTTTTGATTATCTGCTCCTATCACTGCTTGCTTGTCCCTACAACCACACCACCCACCCCCACTTCTCTCCTCCACCACCCCCCCTCCCCCGCCACCTTAAACCAGCTTATATTTCACCCCTCTTCTAATATTCAATCAGTTCTGTTGAAGGGTCATGAGGACTTGAAAGGTCAACTCTTTTCTTCTCTGCCGATGCTGCCAGAGCTGCTGAGTTTTTCCAGGTAATTCTGTTTTCGTTTTAGCTTCAAAAGCATGTCTATTTTGTCAGCAATGCTCTGAAAATATATTCGTGATGGGGGAAAAGGCTGTTTAATCATCCAGTCAGGTAACAATGAGTTTCTTTGTCTTCCAATTGGGTGTCCAGTGTGAGAATGGCGACCAATGGTGGCTCCATATGGCAGGATGGTTGGAGGCGAGAGGTCACATGATGAAATCTCCAGGAGTACGTCCAACCAGAGTTGACAATCTAAGCTGTGCTGATTCACCCTACACTGGCCACAATGGCCGACATTTACAAATGGTTGGTTGGACACCACCTTGGATGGAGAGCCAGGATTTCTCGAGGAATAAGCTCACAATAATTTCTCCCAGAGACATCAAGTACCCTTTGTCTATGTTCTATATGATACCAACTAAGGATCTGATTTAAGAAACTCAATACTGACGATCTTGCATTACAGCACTGCATGATAGCAATAATACCTCAGTGCAAAGTTCATTGTGCAGTAGCACACCAGAGTATCTTGTAATTTTTAAAAATTTATTTGTTGGAGACATTCCTTCATTTCTGGGGCAATTGAGATATTGTATAATGCATTAATCAATCTGTCTTAATTTGTAAAGGTGTGAATTAAGATCTGAAAGAAGCAAATTACAGCTGTGTAGAAGAGTCAGTCATCCTATTAAAGCTTTTTGACCATGGTTAGTTGCTCCAACCTCTGACCTTGAAGCTTCACGTTCAGACAGAAAATGATGGGAATTGTTTAGTCTCTCAGAAGTGATCAAAAAATTCCTTGTTAACGAACCTAGTTTAGCTGAACACAATCTGTTTTCATTTTGTCTCGTATCATTCTGGGTGCTTTGATGCTCGATCTCTCTACAGCGATGACAGTATGCCCATACATAATGCATTTCATGTAAATTTCATAAAATTCACTGGATAATTCCACTGCGTCTAAAGCCTCACCGAGGAGCTGTGCACAGTAGCATTCCATCATTTATTTTTCTGCATGTTGCGTTCCCCCAACTGTGAATAAACATGAATAAAGAATTACTGGAGAATGGACACTGAAGTCTCCACCCTATGGCATTCCTGAATTAGTACAAAGAATGCATTGCGTCAGTGCAACAGCCTGAGGTAACGGCTAAGGCAACCAAGAAAAGTCACTAAGAAAGAAAGGGAATTTGATTTTACCTGGTCGGTCTTGTGTTCCTTTCTCAGTTTATTTTTGCCTTCCTTAGATCAGCAGGTGTTCGAGGAAGGCTTGACGGATCAGCTGTTATTTTTTTCCATCTTGGTAGTTTTGTTTGTTTATATGTTCATATGTGATTGTCATGGAGTCATAGAGTTATACAGCACAGAAACAGGCCCTTCGGCCCATTGTGCTACTGGAGAAATTGTTTAATAAAACCAGAAAACAAGAAAAACGTAAAAATTTGTCACACTTTACAGTGCTTTACTTGAGAGCAGAGGTGGGCTCCGATCGGGTCTATGGGGTGTTTTGTTGTCGGGGTCATGGGGAGTTCACAGAATCACAGAATTGTTAAGGTGTAGAAGGAGGCCATTCGGCCCATTGTGTCTGCACCGGCTCTCTGAGCATTTTAACTAAATGCCAATCTCCTGCCTTTTCCCTTTAACCCTGCATATTGTTTCCATTTAAATCACGTCAAATGCCCTCTTGAACACCAAATTTTCCTTGGTTTCTTGTTTTGTTAAACAATTTCTCCCATAAATGTATCTTTAAACTCATTTAAAACATAATTTTTATTGCCTTTGATCCATTGTATATTTAAAATTTTAGGGTGGCTGGAACTTATCTACTTGAATCCCATTGTAAAGAATGTCCAAGGTTCACGATTTCACCGTTTCTGAGGTTGGCGGGAATGTCACGCCTTGTATAAATGGTAGGACGTTACTGTACATCAAGTTAAATCAGGGAAGCAGTAACAGTGGAATCTTTAAAAAGGCAAAAGATGCTTCACAGCAATGTAATAAAACAAAATTCGACTTGAAACCACATAAGGATTTCTTGTTCTCGGGGGACACAGGGAGTTCTTGTTCCAGGGGGACACAGGGAGTTCTTGTTATCGGGGACACAGGGAGTTCCTGTTGTCAGGGACACAGGGAGTTCTTGTTGTCGGGGACACAGGGAGATCTTGTTGTCTGGGGACACAGGGAGTTCCTGTTGTCGGGGACACAGAGATTTCCTGTTGTCGGGGACACAAGGAGATCTTGTTGTCGGGGGACACAGGGAGTTCTTGTTGATGGGGGACACAGGGAGTTCTTGTTGTCGGGGACACAGGAGTTCTTGTTGTTGGGGACACAGGGAGTTCTTGTTGTTGGGGACACAGGGAGTTCTTGTTGTCGGGGACACAGGGAGTTCTTGTTGGGGACACAGGGAGTTCTTGTTGTCGGGGACACAGGGAGTTCTTGTTGTTGGGGACACAGGGAGTTCTTGTTGTTGGGGACACAGGATGTTCTTGTTTTCGGGGACACAGGGAGTTCTTGTTGTTGGGGAAACAGTGAGTTCTTGCTTTCGGGGACACAGGGAGTTCTTGTTGTCGGGGACATAGGGAGTTCTTGTCGGGGACACAGGGAATTCTTGTTGTTCGGGGACACACGGAGTTCTTGTCGAGGGCACAGGGAGTTCTTGTTGTAGGGGACACAGGGAGTTCTTGTTGTTCGGGGACACACGGAGTTCTTGTTGTCGGGGCACAGGGAGTTCTTGTTGTCGGGGACACAGGGAGTTCTTGTTGTTGGGGACACAGGGAGCTCCTGTTGTTGTCGGGGACACGGGGAGTTCTTGATGTCGGGGACACAGGGAGTTCTTGTTGTTGGGGACACAGGATGTTCTTGTTTTCGGGGACACAGGGAGTTCTTGTTGTTGGAGAAACAGTGAGTTCTTGCTTTCGGGGACACAGGGAGTTCTTGTTGTCGGGGACATAGGGAGTTCTTGTCGGGGACACAGGGAATTCTTGTTGTTCGGGGACACACGGAGTTCTTGTCGGGGGCACAGGGAGTTCTTGTTGTCGGGGACACAGGGAGTTCCTGTTGTCGGGGACACAGGGAGTTCTTGTTGTCGGGGACACAGGGAGATCCTGTTGTCTGGGGACACAGGCTGTTCCTGTTGTCGGGGACACAGAAATTTCCTGTTGTCGGGGACACAAGGAGATCTTGTTGTTGGGGACACAGGAGTTCTTGTTGTTGGGGACACAGGGAGTTCTTGTTGTCGGGGACACAGGGAGTTCTTGTTGTCGGGGACACAGGAGTTCTTGTTGTTGGGGACACAGGAGTTCTTGTTGTTGGGGACACAGGGAGTTCTTGTTGTCGGGGACACAGGGAGTTCTTGTTGTTGGGGACACAGGGAGTTCTTGTTGTTGGGGACACAGGGAGTTCTTGCTTTCGGGGACACAGGGAGTTCTTGTTGTCGGGGACATAGGGAGTTCTTGTTGTTGGGGACACAAGGTGTTCGTGTTGTTGGGGACACAGGGAATTCTTGTTGTCGGGGTCACAGGGAGTTCTTGTTGTGAGGGTCATAGGGAGTTCTTGTTGTCGGGGACACAGGGAGTTCTTGTTGTCAGGGTCATAGGGAGTTCTTGTTGTCGGGGACACAGGGAGTTTGTGTTGTCGGGGACATAGGGAGTTCTTGTCGGGGACACAGGGAATTCTTGTTGTTCGGGGACACACGGAGTTCTTGTCGGGGGCACAGGGAGTTCTTGTTGTCGGGGACACAGGGAGTTCCTGTTGTCGGGGACACAGGGAGTTCTTGTTGTCGGGGACACAGGGAGATCCTGTTGTCTGGGGACACAGGCTGTTCCTGTTGTCGGGGACACAGAAATTTCCTGTTGTCGGGGACACAAGGAGATCTTGTTGTTGGGGACACAGGAGTTCTTGTTGTTGGGGACACAGGGAGTTCTTGTTGTCGGGGACACAGGGAGTTCTTGTTGTCGGGGACACAGGAGTTCTTGTTGTTGGGGACACAGGAGTTCTTGTTGTTGGGGACACAGGGAGTTCTTGTTGTCGGGGACACAGGGAGTTCTTGTTGTTGGGGACACAGGGAGTTCTTGTTGTTGGGGTCACAGGGAGTTCTTGCTTTCGGGGACACAGGGAGTTCTTGTTGTCGGGGACATAGGGAGTTCTTGTTGTTGGGGACACAAGGTGTTCGTGTTGTTGGGGACACAGGGAATTCTTGTTGTCGGGGTCACAGGGAGTTCTTGTTGTCAGGGTCATAGGGAGTTCTTGTTGTCGGGGACACAGGGAGTTCTTGTTGTCAGGGTCATAGGGAGTTCTTGTTGTCGGGGACACAGGGAGTTCTTGTTGTCAGGGTCATAGGGAGTTCTTGTTGTCGGGGACACAGGGAGTTCTTGTTATCGGGGACACAGGGAGTTCTTGTTGTTGGGGACACAGGGAGCTCCTGTTGTTGTCGGGGACACAGGGAGTTCTTGATGTCGGGGACACAGGAGTTCTTGTTGTCGGGGACACAGGGAGTTCTTGTTGCTGGGGACACAGGGAGTTCTTGTTGTTGGGGACATAGGATGTTCTTGTTTTCGGGGACACAGGGAGTTCTTGTTGTCTGGGACATAGGGAGTTCTTGTCGGGGACACAGGGAATTCTTGTTGTCGGGGACACTCGGAGTTCTTGTCGGGGGCACAGGGAGTTCTTGTTGTCGGGGACACAGGGAGTTCCTGTTGTCGGGGACACAGGGAGATCTTGTTGTCTGGGGACACAGGGAGTTCCTGTTGTCGGGGACACAAGGAGATCTTGTTGTCGGGGGACACAGGGAGTACTTGTTGATGGGGGACACAGGGAGTTCTTGTTGTCGGGGACACAGGAGTTCTTGTTGTTGGGGACACAGGAGTTCTTGTTGTTGGGGACACAGGGAGTTCTTGTTGTCGGGGACACAGGGAGTTCTTGTTGTTGGGGACACAGGGAGTTCTTGTTGTTGGGGACACAGGATGTTCTTGTTTTCGGGGACACAGGGAGTTCTTGTTGGGGAAACAGTGAGTTCTTGCTTTCGGGGACACAGGGAGTTCTTGTTGTCGGGGACATAGGGAGTTCTTGTCGGGGACACAGGGAATTCTTGTTGTTCGGGGACACACGGAGTTCTTGTCGGGTCACAGGGAGTACTTGTTGTCGCGGACACATGGAGTTCTTGTTGTTCGGGGATACACGGAGTTCTTGTTGTCAGGGGCACAGGGAGTTCTTGTTGTCGGTGGCACAGGGAGTTCTTGTTGTTGGGGACACAGGGAGTTCTTGCTTTCGGGGACAGAGGGAGTTCTTGTTGTCGAGGACACAGGCAGTTCTTGTTGTTGGGGACACAAGGAGTTCTTGCTTTCGGGGACACATGGAGTTCTTGTTGTTGGGGACACAGGGAGCTCCTGTTGTTGTCGGGGACACAGGGAGTTCTTGATGTCGGGGCGACAGGGAGTTCTTGTTGTCGTTGACCGAGGGAGTTCTTGATGTCGGGGACACAGGGAATACTTGTTGTCGGGGAAACAGGGAATTCTTGTTGTCGGCGACACAGGGAGTTCTTGTTGTTGGGGACACAGGGAGTTCTTGTTGTCGGGGTCACAGGGAGTTCTTGTTGTCAGGGTCATAGGGAGTTCTTGTTGTCGGGGACACAGGGAGTTCTTGTTGTCAGGGTCATAGGGAGTTCTTGTTGTCGGGGACACAGGGAGTTCTTGTTGTTGGGGACACAGGGAGTTCTTGTTGTCGGTGAAACAGTGAGTTCTTGTTATCGGGGACACAGGGAGTTCTTGTTGTTGGGGACACAGGGAGCTCCTGTTGTTGTCGGGGACACAGGGAGTTCTTGATGTCGGGGACACAGGAGTTCTTGTTGTCGGGGACACAGGGAGTTCTTGTTGCTGGGGACACAGGGAGTTCTTGTTGTTGGGGACAAAGGATGTTCTTGTTTTCGGGGACACAGGGAGTTCTTGTTGTCTGGGACAGAGGGAGTTCTTGTCGGGGACACAGGGAATTCTTGTTGTCGGGGACACTCGGAGTTCTTGTCGGGGGCACAGGGAGTTCTTGTTGTCGGGGACACAGGGAGTTCCTGTTGTCGGGGACACAGGGAGTTCTTGTTGTCGGGGACACAGGGAGATCTTGTTGTCTGGGGACACAGGGAGTTCCTGTTGTCGGGGACACAAGGAGATCTTGTTGTCGGGGGACACAGGGAGTACTTGTTGATGGGGGACACAGGGAGTTCTTGTTGTCGGGGACACAGGAGTTCTTGTTGTTGGGGACACAGGAGTTCTTGTTGTTGGGGACACAGGGAGTTCTTGTTGTCGGGGACACAGGGAGTTCTTGTTGTTGGGGACACAGGGAGTTCTTGTTGTTGGGGACACAGGATGTTCTTGTTTTCGGGGACACAGGGAGTTCTTGTTGGGGAAACAGTGAGTTCTTGCTTTCGGGGACACAGGGAGTTCTTGTTGTCGGGGACATAGGGAGTTCTTGTCGGGGACACAGGGAATTCTTGTTGTTCGGGGACACACGGAGTTCTTGTCGGGTCACAGGGAGTACTTGTTGTCGCGGACACATGGAGTTCTTGTTGTTCGGGGATACACGGAGTTCTTGTTGTCAGGGGCACAGGGAGTTCTTGTTGTCGGTGGCACAGGGAGTTCTTGTTGTTGGGGACACAGGGAGTTCTTGCTTTCGGGGACAGAGGGAGTTCTTGTTGTCGAGGACACAGGCAGTTCTTGTTGTTGGGGACACAAGGAGTTCTTGCTTTCGGGGACACAGGGAGTTCTTGTTGTTGGGGACACAGGGAGCTCCTGTTGTTGTCGGGGACACAGGGAGTTCTTGATGTCGGGGCGACAGGGAGTTCTTGTTGTCGTTGACCGAGGGAGTTCTTGATGTCGGGGACACAGGGAATACTTGTTGTCGGGGACACAGGGAGTTCCTGTTGTCGGGGACACAGGGAGTTCTTGTTGTTGGGGACACAGGGTGTTCGTGTTGTTGGGGACACAGGGAATTCTTGTTGTCAGGGGCACAGGAAATTCCTGTTGTCGGGCGACACAGGGAATTTAGTAGTCGGGGGACACAGGGAATTCTTGTTATCGGGGGACACAGTGAGTTCTTGTTGTCGGGGGCACAGGGAGTTCGTGTTGTTGGGGACACAGGGAGTTCTTGTTGTTGGGGACATAGGATGTTCTTGTTTTCGGGGACACAGGGAGTTCTTGTTGTCTGGGACATAGGGAGTTCTTGTTGGGGACACAGGGAATTCTTGTTGTCGGGGACACTCGGAGTTCTTGTCGGGGGCACAGGGAGTTCTTGTTGTCGGGGACACAGGGAGTTCCTGTTGTCGGGGACACAGGGAGATCTTGTTGTCTGGGGACACAGGGAGTTCCTGTTGTCGGGGACACAAGGAGATCTTGTTGTCGGGGGACACAGGGAGTACTTGTTGATGGGGGACACAGGGAGTTCTTGTTGTCGGGGACACAGGAGTTCTTGTTGTTGGGGACACAGGAGTTCTTGTTGTTGGGGACACAGGGAGTTCTTGTTGTCGGGGACACAGGGAGTTCTTGTTGTTGGGGACACAGGGAGTTCTTGTTGTTGGGGACACAGGATGTTCTTGTTTTCGGGGACACAGGGAGTTCTTGTTGGGGAAACAGTGAGTTCTTGCTTTCGGGGACACAGGGAGTTCTTGTTGTCGGGGACATAGGGAGTTCTTGTCGGGGACACAGGGAATTCTTGTTGTTCGGGGACACACGGAGTTCTTGTCGGGTCACAGGGAGTACTTGTTGTCGCGGACACATGGAGTTCTTGTTGTTCGGGGATACACGGAGTTCTTGTTGTCAGGGGCACAGGGAGTTCTTGTTGTCGGTGGCACAGGGAGTTCTTGTTGTTGGGGACACAGGGAGTTCTTGCTTTCGGGGACAGAGGGAGTTCTTGTTGTCGAGGACACAGGCAGTTCTTGTTGTTGGGGACACAAGGAGTTCTTGCTTTCGGGGACACATGGAGTTCTTGTTGTTGGGGACACAGGGAGCTCCTGTTGTTGTCGGGGACACAGGGAGTTCTTGATGTCGGGGCGACAGGGAGTTCTTGTTGTCGTTGACCGAGGGAGTTCTTGATGTCGGGGACACAGGGAATACTTGTTGTCGGGGAAACAGGGAATTCTTGTTGTCGGCGACACAGGGAGTTCTTGTTGTTGGGGACACAGGGAGTTCTTGTTGTCGGGGTCACAGGGAGTTCTTGTTGTCAGGGTCATAGGGAGTTCTTGTTGTCGGGGACACAGGGAGTTCTTGTTGTCAGGGTCATAGGGAGTTCTTGTTGTCGGGGACACAGGGAGTTCTTGTTGTTGGGGACACAGGGAGTTCTTGTTGTCGGTGAAACAGTGAGTTCTTGTTATCGGGGACACAGGGAGTTCTTGTTGTTGGGGACACAGGGAGCTCCTGTTGTTGTCGGGGACACAGGGAGTTCTTGATGTCGGGGACACAGGAGTTCTTGTTGTCGGGGACACAGGGAGTTCTTGTTGCTGGGGACACAGGGAGTTCTTGTTGTTGGGGACATAGGATGTTCTTGTTTTCGGGGACACAGGGAGTTCTTGTTGTCTGGGACATAGGGAGTTCTTGTCGGGGACACAGGGAATTCTTGTTGTCGGGGACACTCGGAGTTCTTGTCGGGGGCACAGGGAGTTCTTGTTGTCGGGGACACAGGGAGTTCCTGTTGTCGGGGACACAGGGAGTTCTTGTTGTCGGGGACACAGGGAGATCTTGTTGTCTGGGGACACAGGGAGTTCCTGTTGTCGGGGACACAGGGAGTTCGTGTTGTCGAGGACACAGGGAGTTCTTGTTGTTGGTGGCACAGGGAGTTCCTGTTTTCGGGGACACAGGTAGATCTTGTTGTCAGGGACACAGGGAGTTCTTGTTGTTGGGGACACAGGGAATTCTTGTTGTCAGGGTCACAGGGAGTTCTTGTTGTCAGGGTCACAGGGAGTTCTTGTTGTCAGGGTCATAGGGAGTTCTTGTTGTCGGGGACACAGGGAGTTCTTGTTGTCAGGGTCACAGGGAGGTCTTGTTGTCAGGGTCATAGGGAGTTCTTGTTGTCGGGGACACGGAGTTCTTGTTGTCGGTGAAACAGTGAGTTCTTGTTATCGGGGACACAGGGTGTTCTTGTTGTTGGGGACACAGGGAGCTCCTATTGTTGTCGGGGACACAGGGAGTTCTTGATGTCGGGGACACAGGGAGTTCTTGTTGTCGGGGACACAGGGAGTTCTTGTTGATGGGGACACAGGGAGTTCTTGTTGTTGGGGTCACAGGGAGTTCTTGTTGTTGGGGACACAGGGAGTTCTTGTTGTCGGGGACACAGGGAGTTCTTGTTGGGGACACAGGGAGTTCTTGATGTCGGGGACACAGGGAATTCTTGTTGTCGGGTTCACAGGGAGTTCTTGTTGTCGGGGACCGAGGGAGTTCTTGATGTCGGGGACACAGGGAATTCTTGTTGTCGGGTTCACAGGGAGTTCTTGTTGTCGGGGACACAGGGAGCTCTTGTTGTCGGGGACACAGGGAATTCTTGTTGTCGGCGACACAGGGAGTTCTTGTTGTTGGGGACACAGGGAGTTCTTGTTGTCGGGGACACAGGTAGTTCCTGTTGTCGGGGACACAGGGAGTTCTTGTTGTTGGGGACACAGGGTGTTCGTGTTGTTGGGGACACAGGGAATTCTTGTTGTCAGGGGCACAGGAAGTTCCTGTTGTCGGGCGACACAGGGAATTTAGTAGTCGGGGGACACAGGGAATTCTTGTTATCGGGGGACAGAGGGAGTTCTTGTTGCCGGGGCCACAGGGAGTTCGTGTTGTCGGGGACACAGGGAGTTCGTGTTGTCGAGGACACAGGGAGTTCTTGTTGTTGGTGGCACAGGGAGTTCCTGTTTTTGGGGACACAGGTAGATCTTGTTGTCAGGGACACAGGGAGTTCTTGTTGTTGGGGACACAGGGAGTTCTTGTTGTCGGGGGCACAGGGAGTTCTTGTTGTCGGGGACACAGGGAGTTCTTGTTGTTGGCGACACAGGGAGTTCTTGTTGTTGGGGACACAGGGAATTCTTGTTGTCAGGGTCACAGGGAGTTCTTGTTGTCAGGGTCATAGGGAGTTCTTGTTGTCGGGGACACAGGGAGTTCTTGTTGTCAGGGTCACAGGGAGTTCTTGTTGTCAGGGTCATAGGGAGTTCTTGTTGTCGGGGACACAGGGAGTTCTTGTTGTCAGGGTCATAGGGAGTTCTTGTTGTCAGGGTCATAGGGAGTTCTTGTTGTCGGGGACACAGGGAGTTCTTGTTGTCAGGGACAAAGGGAGTTCGTGTTGTCGAGGACACAGGGAGTTCTTGTTGTTGGGGACACAGGGTGTTCGTGTTGTTGGGGACACAGGGAATTCTTGTTGTCAGGGTCACAGGGAGTTCTTGTTGTCAGTGTCATAGGGAGTTCTTGTTGTCGGGGACACAGGGAGTTCTTGTTGTCGGGGTCACAGGGAGTTCGTGTTGTCGAGGACACAGGGAGTTCTTGTTGTTGGTGGCACAGGGAGTTCCTGTTTTTGGGGACACAGGTAGATCTTGTTGTCAGGGACACAGGGAGTTCTTGTTGTTGGTGGCACAGGGAGTTCCTGTTTTTGAGGACACAGGGAGTTCTTGTTGTTGGCGACACAGGGAGTTCTTGTTGTCGGGGACACAGGGAGTTCTTGTTGTCGGGGACACAGGGAGCTCCTATTGTTGTCGGGGACACAGGGAGTTCTTGATGTCGGCGACACAGGGAGTTCTTGTTGTCGGGGACACAGGGAGCTCCTATTGTTGTCGGGGACACAGGGAGTTCTTGATGTCGGGGACACAGGAGTTCTTGTTGTCAGGGTCACAGGGAGTTCTTGTTGATGGGGACACAGGGAGTTCTTGTTGTTGGGGTCACAGGGAGTTCTTGTTGTTGGGGTCACAGGGAGTTCTTGTTGTTGGGGACACAGGGAGTTCTTGTTGATGGGGACACAGGGAGTTCTTGTTGTTGGGGTCACAGGGAGTTCTTGTTGTTGGGGACACAGGGAGTTCTTGTTGTCGGGGACACAGGGAGTTCGTTTTGTCGGGGACACAGGGAGTTTGTGTTGTCGGGGACACAGGGAGTTCTTGTTGTTGGGGACACAGGATGTTCTTGTTTTTGGGGACACAGGGAGTTCTTGTTGTTGGGGAAACAGTGAGCTCTTGCTTTCGGGGACACAGGGAGTTCTTGTTGTCGGGGACATAGGGAGTTCTTGTCGGGGACACAGGGAATTCTTGTTGTTCGGGGACACATGGAGTTCTTGTTGGGGGCACAGGGAGTTCTTCTTGTCGGGGACACAGGAGTTCTTGTTGTTGGGGACACAGGAGTTCTTGTTGTTGGGGACACAGGGAGTTCTTGTTGTCAGGGACACAGGGAGTTCTTGTTGTTGGGGACACAGGGAGTTCTTGTTGTTGGGGACACAGGAAGTTCTTGTTGTCGGGGACATAGGGAGTTCTTGTCGGGGACACAGGGAATTCTTGTTGTTCGGGGTCACACGGAGTTCTTGTCGGGGGCACAGGGATTTCTTGTTGTCGGGGACACAGGGAGTTCTTGTTGTTCGGCGAAACATGGACTTCTTGTTGTCAGGGGCACAGGGAGTTCTTGTTGTCGGTGGCACAGGGAGATCTTGTTGTTGGGGACACAGGGAGTTCTTGTTGTTGGGGACACAGGAAGTTCTTGTTGTCGGGGACATAGGGAGTTCTTGTCGGGGACACAGGGAATTCTTGTTGTTCGGGGTCACACGGAGTTCTTGTCGGGGGCACAGGGATTTCTTGTTGTCGGGGACACAGGGAGTTCTTGTTGTTCGGCGAAACATGGACTTCTTGTTGTCAGGGGCACAGGGAGTTCTTGTTGTCGGTGGCACAGGGAGATCTTGTTGTTGGGGACACAGGGAGTTCTTGTTGTCGAGGACACAGGCAGTTCTTGTTGTTGGTGACACAGGGAGTTCTTGCTTTCGGGGACACAGGGATTTCTTGTTGTCGTGGACACAGGGAGTTCTTGATGTCGGCGACACAGGGAATTCTTGTTGTCGGGTTCACAGGGAGTTCTTGTTGTTGGGGACACAGGGAGTTCTTGTTGTCGGGGACACAGGGAGTTCTTGTTGGGGACACAGGGAGTTCTTGATGTCGGGGACACAGGGAATTCTTGTTGTCGGGTTCACAGGGAGTTCTTGTTGTCGGGGACCGAGGGAGTTCTTGATGTCGGGGACACAGGGAATTCTTGTTGTCGGGTTCACAGGGAGTTCTTGTTGTCGGGGACACAGGGAGCTCTTGTTGTCGGGGACACAGGGAATTCTTGTTGTCGGCGACACAGGGAGTTCTTGTTGTTGGGGACACAGGGAGTTCTTGTTGTCGGGGACACAGGTAGTTCCTGTTGTCGGGGACACAGGGAGTTCTTGTTGTTGGGGACACAGGGTGTTCGTGTTGTTGGGGACACAGGGAATTCTTGTTGTCAGGGGCACAGGAAGTTCCTGTTGTCGGGCGACACAGGGAATTTAGTAGTCGGGGGACACAGGGAATTCTTGTTATCGGGGGACAGAGGGAGTTCTTGTTGCCGGGGCCACAGGGAGTTCGTGTTGTCGGGGACACAGGGAGTTCGTGTTGTCGAGGACACAGGGAGTTCTTGTTGTTGGTGGCACAGGGAGTTCCTGTTTTTGGGGACACAGGTAGATCTTGTTGTCAGGGACACAGGGAGTTCTTGTTGTTGGGGACACAGGGAGTTCTTGTTGTCGGGGGCACAGGGAGTTCTTGTTGTCGGGGACACAGGGAGTTCTTGTTGTTGGCGACACAGGGAGTTCTTGTTGTTGGGGACACAGGGAATTCTTGTTGTCAGGGTCACAGGGAGTTCTTGTTGTCAGGGTCATAGGGAGTTCTTGTTGTCGGGGACACAGGGAGTTCTTGTTGTCAGGGTCACAGGGAGTTCTTGTTGTCAGGGTCATAGGGAGTTCTTGTTGTCGGGGACACAGGGAGTTCTTGTTGTCAGGGTCATAGGGAGTTCTTGTTGTCAGGGTCATAGGGAGTTCTTGTTGTCGGGGACACAGGGAGTTCTTGTTGTCAGGGTCATAGGGAGTTCGTGTTGTCGAGGACACAGGGAGTTCTTGTTGTTGGGGACACAGGGTGTTCGTGTTGTTGGGGACACAGGGAATTCTTGTTGTCAGGGTCACAGGGAGTTCTTGTTGTCAGTGTCATAGGGAGTTCTTGTTGTCGGGGACACAGGGAGTTCTTGTTGTCGGGGTCACAGGGAGTTCGTGTTGTCGAGGACACAGGGAGTTCTTGTTGTTGGTGGCACAGGGAGTTCCTGTTTTTGGGGACACAGGTAGATCTTGTTGTCAGGGACACAGGGAGTTCTTGTTGTTGGTGGCACAGGGAGTTCCTGTTTTTGAGGACACAGGGAGTTCTTGTTGTTGGTGGCACAGGGAGTTCCTGTTTTTGGGGACACAGGTAGATCTTGTTGTCAGGGACACAGGGAGTTCTTGTTGTTGGTGGCACAGGGAGTTCCTGTTTTTGAGGACACAGGGAGTTCTTGTTGTTGGGGACACAGGGAGTTCTTGATGTCGGCGACACAGGGAGTTCTTGTTGTCGGGGACACAGGGAGCTCCTATTGTTGTCGGGGACACAGGGAGTTCTTGATGTCGGGGACACAGGGAGTTCTTGTTGTCAGGGTCACAGGGAGTTCTTGTTGATGGGGACACAGGGAGTTCTTGTTGTTGGGGTCACAGGGAGTTCTTGTTGTTGGGGTCACAGGGAGTTCTTGTTGTTGGGGACACAGGGAGTTCTTGTTGATGGGGACACAGGGAGTTCTTGTTGTTGGGGTCACAGGGAGTTCTTGTTGTTGGGGACACAGGGAGTTCTTGTTGTCGGGGACACAGGGAGTTCGTTTTGTCGGGGACACAGGGAGTTTGTGTTGTCGGGGACACAGGGAGTTCTTGTTGTTGGGGACACAGGATGTTCTTGTTTTTGGGGACACAGGGAGTTCTTGTTGTTGGGGAAACAGTGAGCTCTTGCTTTCGGGGACACAGGGAGTTCTTGTTGTCGGGGACATAGGGAGTTCTTGTCGGGGACACAGGGAATTCTTGTTGTTCGGGGACACATGGAGTTCTTGTTGGGGGCACAGGGAGTTCTTCTTGTCGGGGACACAGGAGTTCTTGTTGTTGGGGACACAGGAGTTCTTGTTGTTGGGGACACAGGGAGTTCTTGTTGTCAGGGACACAGGGAGTTCTTGTTGTTGGGGACACAGGGAGTTCTTGTTGTTGGGGACACAGGAAGTTCTTGTTGTCGGGGACATAGGGAGTTCTTGTCGGGGACACAGGGAATTCTTGTTGTTCGGGGTCACACGGAGTTCTTGTCGGGGGCACAGGGATTTCTTGTTGTCGGGGACACAGGGAGTTCTTGTTGTTCGGCGAAACATGGACTTCTTGTTGTCAGGGGCACAGGGAGTTCTTGTTGTCGGTGGCACAGGGAGATCTTGTTGTTGGGGACACAGGGAGTTCTTGCTTTCGGGGACAGAGGGAGTTCTTGTTGTCGAGGACACAGGCAGTTCTTGTTGTTGGTGACACAGGGAGTTCTTGCTTTCGGGGACACAGGGATTTCTTGTTGTCGTGGACACAGGGAGTTCTTGATGTCGGCGACACAGGGAATTCTTGTTGTCGGGTTCACAGGGAGTTCTTGTTGTCGGGGACCGAGGGAGTTCTTGATGTCGGGGACACAGGGAATTCTTGTTGTCGGGTTCACAGGGAGTTCTTGTTGTCAGGGACACAGGGAGCTCTTGTTGTCGGGGACACAGGGAATTCTTGTTGTCGGCGACACAGGGAGTTCTTGTTGTTGGGGACACAGGGAGGTCTTGTTGTCGGGGACACAGGTAGTTCCTGTTGTCGGGGACACAGGGAGTTCTTGTTGTTGGGGACACAGGGTGTTCGTGTCGTTGGGGACACAGGGAATTCTTGTTGTCAGGGGCACAGGAAGTTCCTGTTGTCGGGCGACCCAGGGAATTTAGTAGTCGGGGGACACAGGGAATTCTTGTTATCGGGGGACAGAGGGAGTTCTTGTTGCCGGGGGCACAGGGAGTTCGTGTTGTCGGGGACACAGGGAGTTCTTGTTGTTGGTGGCACAGGGAGTTCCTGTTTTCGGGGACACAGATAGTTCTTGTTGTCAGGGACACAGGGAGTTCTTGTTGTTGGGGACACAGGGAGTTTTTGTTGTTGGGGGCACAGAGAGTTCTTGTTGTCGGGGACACAGGGAGTTCTTGTTGTCGGGGACACAGGGAATTCTTGTTGTCGGGGACACAGGGAGCTCTGGTTGTTGGGGACACAGGGTGTTCGTTTTGTTGGGGACACAGGGAATTCTTGTTGTCAGGGGCACAGGAAGTTCCTGTTGTCGGGCGACACAGGGAGTTTAGTAGTCGGGGGACACAGGGAATTCTTGTTATCGGGGGACACGGAGTTCTTGTTGTCGGCGGCACAGGGAGTTCGTGTTGTCGGGGACACAGGGAGTTCTTGTTGTTGGTGGCACAGGGAGTTCCTGTTTTCGGGGACATAGGTAGTTCTTGTTGTCGGGGACACAGGGATTTCTTGTTGTCGAGGACACTGGGAGTTCTTGTTGTCGGGGACACAGGGAGTTTTTGTTGTTGGGGGCACAGGGAGTTCTTGTTGTCGGGGACACAGGGAGTTCTTGTTGTCGGGGACACAGGGAGTTCTTGTTGTCAGGGTCACAGGGAGTTCTTGTTGTCGGGGACACAGGGAGTTCTTGTTGTCGGGGACACAGGGAGATCTTGTTGTCGGGGACACAGGGAGTTCTTGTTGTCAGGGTCACAGGGAGTTCTTGTTGTCGGGGGCACAGGGAGTTCTTGTTGTTCGGGGGCACAGTGAGTTCTTGTTGTTGGGGACACAGGGAGTTCTTGCTTTCGGGGACACAGGGACTTCTTGTTGTAGGGGACACAGGGAGTTCTTCATGTTTGGGACACAGGGAATTCTTGTTGTCGTGTTCACAGGGAGTTCTTGTTGTCGGGGACTGAGGGAGTTCTTGATGTCGGGGACACAGGGAATTCTTGTTGTCGGGTTCACAGGGAGTTCTTGTTGTCGGGGACACGGAATTCTTGTTGTCGGCGACACATGGAGTTCTTGTTGTTGGGGATACAGGGAGTTCTTGTTGTCGGGGACACAGGGAGTTCCTGTTGTCGGGGACACAGGGAGTTCTTGTTGTTGGGGACACAGGCTGTTCGTGTTGTTGGGGACACAGGGAATTCTTGTTGTCAGGGGCACAGGAAGTTCCTGTTGTCGGGCGACACAGGGAATTTAGTAGTCGGGGGACACAGGGAATTCTTGTTATCGGGGGACACAGGAAGTTCTTGTTGTCGGGGGCACAGGGAGTTCGTGTTGTCGGGGACACAGGGAGTTCTTGTTGTTGGTGGCACAGGGAGTTCCTGTTTTCGGGGACACAGGTAGTTCTTGTTGTCGGGGACACAGGGAGTTCTTGTCGTTGGTGGCACAGGGAGTTTTTGTTGTTGGGGGCACAGAGAGTTCTTGTTGTCGGGGACACAGGGAGTTCTTGTTGTTGGTGACACAGGGAGTTCCTGTTTTCGGGGACACAGATAGTTCTTGTTGTCGGGGACACAGGGAGTTCTTGTTGTTGGGGACACAGGGAGTTTTTGTTGTTGGGGGCACAGAGAGTTCTTGTTGTCGGGGACACAGGGAGCTCTTGTTGTCGGGGACACAGGGAATTCTTTTTGTCGGCGACACAGGGAGTTCTTGTTGTTGGGGCCACAGGGAGTTCTTGTTGTCGGGGACACAGGGAGTTCCTGTTGTCGGGGACACAGGGAGTTCTTGTTGTTGGGGACACAGGTTGTTCGTGTTGTTGGGGACACAGGGAATTCTTGTTGTCAGGGGCACAGGAAGTTCCTGTTGTCGGGCGACACAGGGAGTTTAGTAGTCGGGGGACACAGGGAATTCTTGTTATCGGGGGACACGGAGTTCTTGTTGTCGGGGTCACAGGGAGTTTGTGTTGTCGGGGACACAGGGAGTTCTTGTTGTTGGTGGCACAGGGAGTTCCTGTTTTCGGGGACACAGGTAGTTCTTGTTGTCGGGGACACAGGGAGTTCTTGTTGTTGGGGACACAGGGGGTTCTTGTTGTTGGGGTCACAGGGAGTTCTTGTTGTCGGGGACACAGGGAGTTTTTGTTGTTGGTGGCACAGGGAGTTCTTGTTGTCGGGCACACAGGGAGATCTTGTTGTCAGGGTCACAGGGAGTTCTTGTTGTTGGGGACACAGGGAGTTCTTGTTGTCGGGGGCACAGGGAGTTCTTGTTGTCGGGGTCACAGGGAGTTCTTGTTGTCAGGGTCACAGGGAGTTCTTGTTGGGGACACAGGGAGTTCTTGTTGTCGGGGGCACAGGGAGTTCTTGTTGTCGGGGTCACAGGGAGTTCTTGTTGTCATGGTCATAGGGAGTTCTTGTTGTCGGTGACACAGGGAGCTCTTGTCGGTGAAACAGTGAGTTCTTGTTATCGGGGACACAGGGAGTTCTTGTTGGGGACACAGGGAGTTCTTGTTGTCGGGGACACAGGGAGTTCTTGTTGTTGGAGACACAGGGAGTTCTTGTTGTCAGGGACACAGGGATTTCTTGTTGTCGGGGACACAGGGATTTCTTGTTGGGGACACAGGGAGTTCTTGTTGTCAGGGACACAGGGATTTCTTGTTGTCGGGGACACAGGGAGCTCCTGTTGTTGTCGGGGACACAGGGAGTTCTTGTGGTTGGGGACACAGGGAGTTCTTGTTTTCGGGGACACAGGGAGTTCTTGTTGTTGGGGACACAGGGAGTTCTTGTGGTTGGGGACACAGGATGTGGTTGTTTTCGGGGACACAGGGAGTTCTTGTTGTTCGGGGACACACGGAGTTCTTGCTTTCATGGACACAGGGAGTTCTTGTTGTCGGGGTCATAGGGAGTTCTTGTCGGGGACACAGGGAATTCTTGTTGTTCAGGGACACAAGGAGTTCTTGTTGTTGGGGACACAGGGGGTTCTTGTTGTTGGGGTCACAGGGAGTTCTTGTTCTCGGGGACACAGGGAGTTTTTGTTGTTGGGGGCACAGGGAGTTCTTGTTGTCGGGGACACAGGGAGATCTTGTTGTCGGGGACACAGGGAGCTCTTGTTGTCAGGGTCACAGGGAGTTCTTGTTGTTGGGGACACAGGGAGTTCTTGTTGTTGGGGACACAGGGAGTTCTTGTTGTCGGGGGCACAGGGAGTTCTTGTTGTCGGGGACACAGGGAGATCTTGTTGTCGGGGACACAGGGAGTTCTTGTTGTCAGGGTCACAGGGAGTTCTTGTTGTTGGGGACACAGGGAGTTCTTGTTGTCAGGGTCACAGGGAGTTCTTGTTGTTGGGGACACAGGGAGTTCTTGTTGTTGGGGACACAGGGGGTTCTTGTTGTTGGGGTCACAGGGAGTTCTTGTTGTCGGGGACACAGGGAGTTCTTGTTGTCGGTGAAACAGTGAGTTCTTGTTATCGGGGACACAGGGAGTTCTTGTTGTTGGGGACACAGGGGGTTCTTGTTGTTGGGGTCACAGGGAGTTCTTGTTGTTGGGGACACAGGGGGTTCTTGTTGTTGGGGTCACAGGGAGTTCTTGTTGTCGGGGACACAGGGAGTTCTTGTTGTCGGTGAAACAGTGAGTTCTTGTTATCGGGGACACAGGGAGTTCTTGTTGTTGGGGACACAGGGGGTTCTTGTTGTTGGGGTCACAGGGAGTTCTTGTTGTCGGGGACACAGGGAGTTTTTGTTGTTGGTGGCACAGGGAGTTCTTGTTGTCGGGGACACAGGGAGATCTTGTTGTCGGGGACACAGGGAGTTCTTGTTGTCAGGGTCACAGGGAGTTCTTGTTGTCGGGGGCACAGGGAGTTCTTGTTGTCGGGGTCACAGGGAGTTCTTGTTGTCGGGGACACAGGGAGCTCTTGTCGGTGAAACAGTGAGTTCTTGTTATGGGGGACACAGGGAGTTCTTGTTGTTCGGGGACACACGGAGTTCTTGCTTTCATGGACACAGGGAGTTCTTGTTGTCGGGGTCATAGGGAGTTCTTGTCGGGGACACAGGGAATTCTTGTTGTTCGGGGACACAAGGAGTTCTTGTTGTCAGGGGCACAGGGAGTTCTTGTTGTCGGGGGCACAGGGAGTTCTTGTTGTTGGGGACACACGGAGTTCTTGTTGTCAGGGGCACAGGGAGTTCTTGTTGTCGGGGGCACAGGGAGTTCTTGTTGTCAGGGGCACAGGTAGTTCTTGTTGTCGGGGACACAGGTAGTTCTTGTTGTTGGGGACACAGGGAGTTTTTGTTGTTGGGGGCACAGAGAGTTCTTGTTGTCGGGGACACAGGGAGCTCTTGTTGTCGGGGACACAGGGAATTCTTGTTGTCGGCGACACAGGGAGTTCTTGTTGTTGGGGCCACAGGGAGTTCTTGTTGTCGGGGACACAGGGAGTTCCTGTTGTCGGGGACACAGGGAGTTCTTGTTGTTGGGGACACAGGGTGTTCGTGTTGTTGGGGACACAGGGAATTCTTGTTGTCAGGGGCACAGGAAGTTCCTGTTGTCGGGCGACACAGGGAGTTTAGTAGTCGGGGGACACAGGGAATTCTTGTTATCGGGGGATACGGAGTTCTTGTTGTCGGGGTCACAGGGAGTTCGTGTTGTCGGGGACACAGGGAGTTCTTGTTGTTGGTGGCACAGGGAGTTCCTGTTTTCGGGGACACAGGTAGTTCTTGTTGTCGGGGACACAGGGAGTTCTTGTTGTTGGGGACACAGGGGGTTCTTGTTGTTGGGGTCACAGGGAGTTCTTGTTGTCGGGGACACAGGGAGTTTTTGTTGTTGGGGGCACAGGGAGTTATTGTTGTCGGGGACACAGGGAGATCTTGTTGTCGGGGACACAGGGAGTTCTTGTTGTCAGGGTCACAGGGAGATCTTGTTGTCGGGGACACAGGGAGTTCTTGTTGTCGGGGTCACAGGGAGTTTTTGTTGTTGGGGGCACAGGGAGTTCTTGTTGTCGGGGACACAGGGAGTTCTTGTTGTCAGGGTCACAGGGAGTTCTTGTTGTCGGGGACACAGGGAGTTTTTGTTGTTGGGGTCACAGGGAGTTCTTGTTGTCGGGGACACAGGGAGTTTTTGTTGTTGGGGGCACAGGGAGTTCTTGTTGTCGGGGACACAGGGAGATTTTGTTGTCGGGGACACAGGGAATTCTTGTTGTCAGGGTCACAGGGAGTTCTTGTTGTTGGGGACACAGGGAGTTCTTGTTGTCGGGGTCACAGGGAGTTCTTGTTGTTGGGGACACAGGGAGTTCTTGTTGGGGACACAGGGAGTTCTTGTTGTCGGGGACACAGGGAGTTCCTGTTGTCGGGGACACAGGGAGTTCTTGTTGTTGGGGACACAGGGTGTTCGTGTTGTTGGGGACACAGGGAATTCTTGTTGTCAGGGGCACAGGAAGTTCCTGTTGTCGGGCGACACAGGGAGTTTAGTAGTCGGGGGACACAGGGAGTTCTTGTTGTTCGTGGACACAGGGAGTTCTTGTTGTCAGGGTCACAGGGAGTTCTTGTTGTCGGGGACACAGGGAGTTTTTGTTGTTGGGGGCACAGGGAGTTCTTGTTGTCGGGGACACAGGGAGATCTTGTTGTCGGGGACACAGGGAGTTCTTGTTGTCAGGGTCACAGGGAGTTCTTGTTGTTGGGGACACAGGGAGTTCTTGTTGTCGGGGTCACAGGGAGTTCTTGTTGTCATGGTCATAGGGAGTTCTTGTTGTCATGGTCATATGGAGCTCTTGTTGTCGGGGGCACTGGGAGTTCTTGTTGTCGGGGTCACAGGGAGTTCTTGTTGTCATGGTCATAGGGAGTTTTGTTGTCGCTGAAACAGTGAGTTCTTGTTATCGGGGACACAGGGAGCTCTTGTTGTCAGGGACACAGGGATTTCTTGTTGTCGGGGACACAGGGAGCTCCTGTTGTTGTCAGGGACACAGGGAATTCTTGTGGTTGTCGGGGACACAGGGAGTTCTTGTGGTTGGGGACACAGGGAGTTCTTGTTTTCGAGGACACAGGGAGTTCTTGTTGTTGGGGACACAGGGAGTTCTTGTTGTTGGGGACACAGGATGTGGTTGTTTTCGGGGACACAGGGAGTTCTTGTTGTTCGGGGACACACGGAGTTCTTGCTTTCAGGGACACAGGGAGTTCTTGTTGTCGGGGACATAGGGAGTTCTTGTCGGGGACACAGGGAATTCTTGTTGTTCGGGGACACAAGGAGTTCTTGTCGGGGGCACAGGGAGTTCTTGTTGTCGGGGACACAGGGAGTTCTTGTTGTTCGTGGACACACGGAGTTCTTGTTGTCAGGGGCACAGGGAGTTCTTGTTGTCGGGGGCACAGGGAGTTCTTGTTGTTGGGGACACAGGGAGTTCTTGCTTTCGGGGACACAGGGAGTTCTTGTTGTCGGGGACACAGGGAGTTCTTGATGTCGGGGACACAGGGAATTCTTGTTGTCGGGTTCACAGGGAGTTCTTGTTGTTGGGGTCCGAGGTAGTTCTTGATGTCAGGGACACAGTGAGTTCTTGTTGTCGGGGACACAGGGAGTTCTTGTTGTTGGGGACACAGGGGGTTCTTGTTGTTGGGGTCACAGGGAGTTCTTGTTGTCGGGGACACAGGGAGTTTTTGTTGTTGGGGGCACAGGGAGTTCTTGTTGTCGGGGACACAGGGAGATCTTGTTGTCGGGGACACAGGGAGCTCTTGTTGTCAGGGTCACAGGGAGTTCTTGTTGTTGGGGACACAGGGAGTTCTTGTTGTTGGGGACACAGGGAGTTCTTGTTGTCGGGGGCACAGGGAGTTCTTGTTGTCGGGGACACAGGGAGATCTTGTTGTCGGGGACACAGGGAGTTCTTGTTGTCAGGGTCACAGGGAGTTCTTGTTGTTGGGGACACAGGGAGTTCTTGTTGTCAGGGGCACAGGGAGTTCGTGTTGTCAGGGTCACAGGGAGTTCTTGTTGTTGGGGACACAGGGAGTTCTTGTTGTCAGGGTCACAGGGAGTTCTTGTTGTTGGGGACACAGGGAGTTCTTGTTGTCAGGGTCACAGGGAGTTCTTGTTGTTGGGGACACAGGGAGTTCTTGTTGTTGGGGACACAGGGAGTTCTTGTTGTCAGGGGCACAGGGAGTTCTTGTTGTCGGTGACACAGGGAGTTCTTGTTGTTGGGGACACAGGGGGTTCTTGTTGTTGGGGTCAAAGGGAGTTCTTGTTGTCGGGGACACAGGGAGTTCTTGTTGTCGGTGAAACAGTGAGTTCTTGTTATCGGGGACACAGGGAGTTCTTGTTGTTGGGGACACAGGGAGTTCTTGTTGTTGGGGACACAGGGGGTTCTTGTTGTTGGGGTCACAGGGAGTTCTTGTTGTCGGGGACACAGGGAGTTTTTGTTGTTGGTGGCACAGGGAGTTCTTGTTGTCGGGGACACAGGGAGATCTTGTTGTCGGGGACACAGGGAGTTCTTGTTGTCAGGGTCACAGGGAGTTCTTGTTGTCGGGGGCACAGGGAGTTCTTGTTGTCGGGGTCACAGGGAGTTCTTGTTGTCGGGGACACAGGGAGCTCTTGTCGGTGAAACAGTGAGTTCTTGTTATGGGGGACACAGGGAGTTCTTGTTGTTCGGGGACACACGGAGTTCTTGCTTTCATGGACACAGGGAGTTCTTGTTGTCGGGGTCATAGGGAGTTCTTGTCGGGGACACAGGGAATTCTTGTTGTTCGGGGACACACGGAGTTCTTGTTGTCAGGGGCACAGGGAGTTCTTGTTGTCGGGGGCACAGGGAGTTCTTGTTGTTCGGGGACACACGGAGTTCTTGTTGTCAGGGGCACAGGGAGTTCTTGTTGTCGGGGGCACAGGGAGTTCTTGTTGTCAGGGGCACAGGGAGTTCTTGTTGTCAGGGGCACAGGGAGTTCTTGTTGTCGGGGGCACAGGGAGTTCTTGTTGTTGGGGACACAGGGAATTCTTGTTGTCAGGGGCACAGGGAGTTCTTGTTGTCGGGGGCACAGGGAGTTCTTGTTGTTGGGGACACACGGAGTTCTTGTTGTCAGGGGCACAGGGAGTTCTTGTTGTCGGGGGCACAGGGAGTTCTTGTTGTCAGGGGCACAGGGAGTTCTTGTTGTCAGGGGCACAGGGAGTTCTTGTTGTCGGGGGCACAGGGAGTTCTTGTTGTCAGGGGCACAGGGAGTTCTTGTTGTCGGGGACACAGGGAATTCTTGTTGTTCGGGGACACACGGAGTTCTTGTTGTCAGGGGCACAGGGAGTTCTTGTTGTCGGGGGCACAGGGAGTTCTTGTTGTTGGGGACACAGGGAGTTCTTGCTTTCGGGGACACAGGGAGTTCTTGTTGTCGGGGACACAGGGAGTTCTTGATGTCGGGGACACAGGGAGTTCTTGTTGTCGGGTTCACAGGGAGTTCTTGTTGTCAGGGACACAGGAAGCTCTTGTTGTCGGGGACACAGGGAATTCTTGTTGTCGGCGACACAGGGAGTTCTTGTTGTTGGGGACACAGGGAGTTCTTGTTGTCGAGGACACAGGGAGTTCCTGTTGTCGGGGACACAGGGAGTTCTTGTTGTTGGGGACACAGGGTATTCGTGTTGTTGGGGACACAGGGAATTCTTGTTGTCAGGGGCACAGGGAGTTCCTGTTGTCGGGCGACACAGGGAGTTTAGTAGTCGGGGGACACATGGAATTCTTGTTATCGGGGGACACAGGGAGTTCTTGTTGTCGGGGGCACAGGGAGTTCGTGTTGTCGGGGACACAGGGAGTTTGTGTTGTCGGGGACACAGGGAGTTCTTGTTGTTGGGGACACAGGGAGTTCTTGTTGTCGGGGTCACAGGGAGTTCTTGTTGTCGGGGACACAGGGAGTTTTTGTTGTTGGGGGCACAGGGATTTCTTGTTGTTGGGGTCACAGGGAGTTCTTGTTGTCGGGGACACAGGGAGTTCTTGTTGTTGGTGGCACAGGGAGTTCCTGTTTTCGGGGACACAGGTAGTTCTTGTTGTCGGGAACACAGGTAGTTCTTATTGTTGGGGACACAGGGAGTTTTCGTTGTTGGGGGCACAGAGAGTTCTTGTTGTCGGGGACACAGGGAGCTCTTGTTGTCGGGGACACAGGGAATTCTTGTTGTCGGCGACACAGGGAGTTCTTGTTGTTGGGGCCACAGGGAGTTCTTGTTGTCGGGGACACAGGGAGTTCTTGTTGTTGGGGACACAGGGTGTTCGTGTTGTTGGGGACACAGGGAATTCTTGTTGTCAGGGGCACAGGAAGTTCCTGTTGTCGGGCGACAGAGGGAGTTTAGTAGTCGGGGGTCACAGGGAATTCTTGTTATCGGGGGACACGGAGTTCTTGTTGTCGGGGTCACAGGGAGTTCGTGTTGTCGGGGACACAGGGAGTTCTTGTTGTTGGGGTCACAGGGAGTTCTTGTTGTTGGGGACACAGGGGGTTCTTGTTGTTGGGGTCACAGGGAGTTCTTGTTGTCGGGGACACAGGGAGTTTTTGTTGTTGGGGGCACAGGGAGTTCTTGTTGTCGGGGACACAGGGAGATCTTGTTGTCGGGGACACAGGGAATTCTTGTTGTCAGGGTCACAGGGAGTTCTTGTTGTCGGGGACACAGGGAGTTTTTGTTGTTGGGGGCACAGGGAGTTCTTGTTGTCGGGGACACAGGGAGATCTTGTTGTCGGGGACACAGGGAGTTCTTGTTGTCAGGGTCACAGGGAGTTCTTGTTGTTGGGGACACAGGGAGTTCTTGTTGTCGGGGTCACAGAGAGTTCTTGTTGTCATGGTCATAGGGAGTTCTTGTTGTCAGGGGACACAGGGAGTTCTTGTTGTCAGGGTCACAGGGAGTTCTTGTTATCGGGGACACAGAGAGTTCTTGTTGTCATGGTCATAGGGAGTTCTTGTTGTCATGGTCATAGGGAGTTCTTGTTGTCTGGGGCACAGGGAGTTCTTGTTGTTGGGGACACAGGGAGTTCTTGTTGGGGACACAGGGAGTTCTTGTTGTTGGGGACACAGGGAGCTCCTGTTGTTGTCGGGGACACAGGGAGTTCTTGTTATCGGGGACACAGGGAGTTCTTGTTGGGGACACAGGGAGTTCTTGTTGGGGACACAGGGAGTTCTTGTTGTTGGGGACACAGGGAGCTCCTGTTGTTGGGGACACAGGGAGTTCTTGTTGTCAGGGACACAGGGATTTCTTGTTGTCGGGGACACAGGGAGCTCCTGTTGTTGTCGGGGACACAGGGAGTTCTTGTGGTTGGGGACACAGGGAGTTCTTGTTTTCGGGGACACAGGGAGTTCTTGTTGTTGGGGACACAGGGAGTTCTTGTTGTTGGGGACACAGGATGTGGTTGTTTTCGGGGACACAGGGAGTTCTTGTTGTTCGGGGACACACGGAGTTCTTGCTTTCAGGGACACAGGGAGTTCTTGTTGTCGGGGACATAGGGAGTTCTTGTCGGGGACACAGGGAATTCTTGTTGTTCGGGGACACAAGGAGTTCTTGTCGGGGGCACAGGGAGTTCTTGTTGTCGGGGACACAGGGAGTTCTTGTTGTTCGGGGACACACGGAGTTGTTGTTGTCAGGGGCACAGGGAGTTCTTGTTGTCGGGGGCACAGGGAGTTCTTGTTGTCGGGGACACAGGGAGTTCTTGTTGTTCGGGGACACAAGGAGTTCTTGTCGGGGGCACAGGGAGTTCTTGTTGTCGGGGACACAGGGAGTTCTTGTTGTCAGGGGCACACGGAGTTGTTGTTGTCAGGGGCACAGGGAGTTCTTGTTGTCGGGGGCACAGGGAGTTCTTGTTGTCGGGGACACAGGGAGTTCTTGTTGTTCGGGGACACAAGGAGTTCTTGTCGGGGGCACAGGGAGTTCTTGTTGTTCGGGGACACACGGAGTTCTTGTTGTTGGGGGCACAGGGAGTTCTTGTTGTTGGGGACACAGGGAGTTCTTGCTTTCGGGTTCACAGGGAGTTCTTGTTGTTGGGGACACAGGGGGTTGTTGTTGTTGGGGTCACAGGGAGTTCTTGTTGTCGGGGACATAGGGAGTTTTTGTTGTTGGGGGCACAGGGAGTTCTTGTTGTCGGGGAAACAGGGAGATCTTGTTGTCGGGGACACAGGGAGTTCTTGTTGTCAGGGTCACAGGGAGTTCTTGTTGTTGGGGACACAGGGAGTTCTTGTTGTCGGGGGCACAGGGAGTTCTTGTTGTCGGGGTCACAGGGAGTTCTTGTTGTCATGGTCATAGGGAGTTCTTGTTGTCGGTGACACAGGGAGCTCTTGTTGTCGGTGAAACAGTGAGTTCTTGTTATCGGGGACACAGGGAGTTCTTGTTGGGGACACAGGGAGTTCTTGTTGTCGGGGACACAGGGAGCTCCTGTTGTTGTCGGGGACACAGGGAGTTCTTGTGGTTGGGGACACAGGGAGTTCTTGTTTTCGGGGACACAGGGAGCTCCTGTTGTTGGGGACACAGGGAGTTCTTGTTGTCGGGGACACAGGGAGTTCTTGTTGTTGGGGACACAGGGAGCTCCTGTTGTTGTTGGGGACACAGGGAATTCTTGTTGTCGGGTTCACAGGGAGTTCTTGTTGTCGGGGACCGAGGTAGTTCTTGCTTTCAGGGACACAGGGAGTTCTTGTTGTTGGGGACACAGGATGTGGTTGTTTTCGGGGACACAGGGAGTTCTTGTTGTTCGGGGACACACGGAGTTCTTGCTTTCAGGGACACAGGGAGTTCTTGTTGTCCGGGACATAGGGAGTTCTTCTCGGGGACACAGGGAATTCTTGTTGTTCGGGGACACAAGGAGTTCTTGTCGGGGGCACAGGGAGTTCTTGTTGTCGGGGACACAGGGAGTTCTTGTTGTTCGGGGACACCCGGAGTTCTTGTTGTCAGGGGCACAGGGAGTTCTTGTTGTCGGGGGCACAGGGAGTTCTTGTTGTTGGGGACACAGGGAGTTCTTGCTTTCGGGGACACAGGGAGTTCTTGTTGTCGGGGACACAGGGAGTTCTTGATGTCGGGGACACAGGGAATTCTTGTTGTCGCGTTCACAGGGAGTTCTTGTTGTCGGGGACCGAGGTAGTTCTTGATGTCAGGGACACAGGGAATTCTTGTTGTCGCGTTAACAGGGAGTTCTTGTTGTCAGGGACACAGGAAGCTCTTGTTGTCGGGGACACAGGGAATTCTTGTTGTCGGCGACACAGGGAGTTCTTGTTGTTGGGGCCACAGGGAGTTCTTGTTGTCGGGGACACAGGGAGTTCTTGTTGTCGGGGACACAGGTAGTTCCTGTTGTCGGGGACACAGGGAGTTCTTGTTGTTGGGGACACAGGGTATTCGTGTTGTTGGGGACACAGGGAATTCTTGTTGTCAGGGGCACAGGAAGTTCCTGTTGTCGGGCGACACAGGGAGTTTAGTAGTCGGGGGACACAGGGAATTCTTGTTATCGGGGGACACGGAGTTCTTGTTGTCGGGGTCACAGGGAGTTCGTGTTGTCGGGGACACAGGGAGTTCTTGTTGTTGGTGGCACAGGGAGTTCCTGTTTTCGGGGACACAGGTAGTTCTTGTTGTCGGGGACACAGGGAGTTCTTGTTGTTGGGGACACAGGGGGTTCTTGTTGTTGGGGTCACAGGGAGTTCTTGTTGTCGGGGACACAGGGAGTTTTTGTTGTTGGGGGCACAGGGAGTTCTTGTTGTCGGGGACACAGGGAGATCTTGTTGTCGGGGACACAGGGAGATCTTGTTGTCGGGGACACAGGGAGTTCTTGTTGTCAGGGTCACAGGGAGTTCTTGTTGTTGGGGACACAGGGAGTTCTTGTTGTCGGGGTCACAGGGAGTTTTTGTTGTTGGGGGCACAGGGAGTTCTTGTTGTCGGGGACACAGGGAGTTTTTGTTGTTGGGGGCACAGGGAGTTCTTGTTGTCGGGGACACAGGGAGATCTTGTTGTCGGGGACACAGGGAGTTCTTGTTGTCAGGGTCACAGGGAGTTCTTGTTGTTGGGGACACAGGGAGTTCTTGTTGTCGGGGTCACAGGGAGTTCTTGTTGTCATGGTCATAGGGAGTTCTTGTTGTCATGGTCATAGGGAGTTCTTGTTGTCGGGGTCACAGGGAGTTCTTGTTGTCATGGTCATAGGGAGTTTTGTTGTCGCTGAAACAGTGAGTTCTTGTTATCGGGGACACAGGGAGTTCTTGTTGGGGACACAGGGAGTTCTTGTTGTTGGGGACACAGGGAGCTCCTGTTGTTGGGGACACAGGGACTTCTTGTTGTCAGGGACACAGGGATTTCTTGTTGTCGGGGACACAGGGAGTTCTTGTTGTTGTCGGGGACACAGGGAGTTCTTGTGGTTGGGGACACAGGGAGTTCTTGTTTTCGGGGACACAGGGAGTTCTTGTTGTTGGGGACACAGGGAGTTCTTGTTGTTGGGGACACAGGGAGTTCTTGTGGTTGGGGACACAGGATGTGGTTGTTTTCGGGGACACAGGGAGTTCTTGTTGTTCGGGGACACACGGAGTTCTTGCTTTCAGGGACACAGGGAGTTCTTGTTGTCGGGGACATAGGGAGTTCTTGTCGGGGACACAGGGAATTCTTGTTGTTCGGGGACACTAGGAGTTCTTGTCGGGGGCACAGGGAGTTCTTGTTGTCGGGGACACAGGGAGTTCTTGTTGTCGGGGACATAGTGAGTTCTTGTCGGGGACACAGGGAATTCTTGTTGTTCGGGGACACAAGGAGTTCTTGTCGGGGGCACAGGGAGTTCTTGTTGTCAGGGACACAGGAAGCTCTTGTTGTCGGGGACACAGGGAATTCTTGTTGTCGGCGACACAGGGAGTTCTTGTTGTTGGGGCCACAGGGAGTTCTTGTTGTCGGGGACACAGGGAGTTCTTGTTGTCGGGGACACAGGTAGTTCCTGTTGTCGGGGACACAGGGAGTTCTTGTTGTTGGGGACACAGGGTATTCGTGTTGTTGGGGACACAGGGAATTCTTGTTGTCAGGGGCACAGGAAGTTCCTGTTGTCGGGCGACACAGGGAGTTTAGTAGTCGGGGGACACAGGGAATTCTTGTTATCGGGGGACACGGAGTTCTTGTTGTCGGGGTCACAGGGAGTTCGTGTTGTCGGGGACACAGGGAGTTCTTGTTGTTGGTGGCACAGGGAGTTCTTGTTTTCGGGGACACAGGGAGTTCTTGTTGTCGGGGACACAGGGAGTTCTTGTTGTCGGGGACACAGGGAATTCTTGTTGTTGGGGTCACAGATGTTCTTGTTGTCGGGGACACAGGGAGTTCTTGTTGTCGGGGGCACAGGGAATTCTTGTTGTCGGGGGCACAGGGAGTTCTTGTTGTCGGGGACACAGGGAGTTTTTGTTGTTGGGGGCACAGGGAGTTCTTGTTGTCGGGGACACAGGGAGTTCTTGTTGTCGGGGACACAGGGAGTTCTTGTTGTCAGGGTCACAGGGAGTTCTTGTTGTTGGGGACACAGGGAGTTCTTGTTGTCGGGGTCACAGGGAGTTCTTGTTGTCATGGTCATAGGGAGTTCTTGTTGTCATGGTCATAGGGAGTTCTTGTTGTCGGGGACACAGGGAGTTCTTGTTGTCGGGGGCACAGGGAGTTCTTGTTGTCGGAGTCACAGGGAGTTCTTGTTGTCGGGGTCACAGGGAGTTCTTGTTGTCGCTGAAACAGTGAGTTCTTGTTATCGGGGACACAGGGAGTTCTTGTTGGGGACACAGGGAGTTCTTGTTGTTGGGGACACAGGGAGCTCCTGTTGTTGGGGACACAGGGAGTTCTTGTTGTCAGGGACACAGGGATTTCTTGTTGTCGGGGACACAGGGAGTTCTTGTTGTTGTCGGGGACACAGGGAGTTCTTGTTGTTGTCGGGGACACAGGGAGTTCTTGTGGTTGGGGACACAGGGAGTTCTTGTTTTCGGGGACACAGGGAGTTCTTGTTGTTGGGGACACAGGGAGTTCTTGTTGTTGGGGACACAGGGAGTTCTTGTGGTTGGGGACACAGGATGTGGTTGTTTTCTGGGACACAGGGAGTTCTTGTTGTTCGGGGACACACGGAGTTCTTGCTTTCAGGGACACAGGGAGTTCTTGTTGTCGGGGACATAGGGAGTTCTTGTCGGGGACACAGGGAATTCTTGTTGTTCGGGGACACAAGGAGTTCTTGTCGGGGGCACAGGGAGTTCTTGTTGTCGGGGACACAGGGAGTTCTTGTTGTTCGGGGACACACGGAGTTCTTGTTGTCAGGGGCACAGGGAGTTCTTGTTGTCGGGGGCACAGGGAGTTCTTGTTGTTGGGGACACAGGGAGTTCTTGCTGTCGGGGACACACGGAGTTCTTGTTGTCAGGGGCACAGGGAGTTCTTGTTGTCGGGGGCACAGGGAGTTCTTGTTGTTGGGGACACAGGGAGTTCTTGCTTTCAGGGACACACGGAGTTCTTGTTGTCAGGGGCACAGGGAGTTCTTGTTGTTGGGGTCACAGGGAGTTCTTGTTGTCGGGGGCACAGGGAGTTCTTGTTGTTGGTGGCACAGGGAGTTCCTGTTTTCGGGGACACAGGTAGTTCTTGTTGTCGGGGACACAGGGAGTTCTTGTTGTTGGGGACACAGGGGGTTCTTGTTGTTGGGGTCACAGGGAGTTCTTGTTGTCGGGGACACAGGGAGTTTTTGTTGTTGGGGGCACAGGGAGTTCTTGTTGTCGGGGACACAGGGAGATCTTGTTGTCGGGGACACAGGGAGTTCTTGTTGTCAGGGTCACAGGGAGTTCTTGTTGTCGGGGACACAGGGAGTTTTTGTTGTTGGGGGCACAGGGAGTTCTTGTTGTCGGGGACACAGGGAGATCTTGTTGTCGGGGACACAGGGAGTTCTTGTTGTCAGGGTCACAGGGAGTTCTTGTTGTTGGGGACACAGGGAGTTCTTGTTGTCGGGGTCACAGGGAGTTCTTGTTGTCATGGTCATAGGGAGTTCTTGTTGTCGGGGTCACAGGGAGTTCTTGTTGTCATGGTCATAGGGAGTTTTGTTGTCGCTGAAACAGTGAGTTCTTGTTATCGGGGACACAGGGAGTTCTTGTTGGGGACACAGGGAGTTCTTGTTGTTGGGGACACAGGGAGCTCCTGTTGTTGGGGACACAGGGAGTTCTTGTTGTCAGGGACACAGGGATTTCTTGTTGTCGGGGACACAGGGAGTTCTTGTTGTTGTCGGGGACACAGGGAGTTCTTGTGGTTGGGGACACAGGGAGTTCTTGTTTTCGGGGACACAGGGAGTTCTTGTTGTTGGGGACACAGGGAGTTCTTGTTGTTGGGGACACAGGGAGTTCTTGTGGTTGGGGACACAGGATGTGGTTGTTTTCGGGGACACAGGGAGTTCTTGTTGTTCGGGGACACACGGAGTTCTTGCTTTCAGGGACACAGGGAGTTCTTGTTGTCGGGGACATAGGGAGTTCTTGTCGGGGACACAGGGAATTCTTGTTGTTCGGGGACACAAGGAGTTCTTGTCGGGGGCACAGGGAGTTCTTGTTGTCGGGGACACAGGGAGTTCTTGTTGTCGGGGACATAGTGAGTTCTTGTCGGGGACACAGGGAATTCTTGTTGTTCGGGGACACAAGGAGTTCTTGTCGGGGGCACAGGGAGTTCTTGTTGTCAGGGACACAGGAAGCTCTTGTTGTCGGGGACACAGGGAATTCTTGTTGTCGGCGACACAGGGAGTTCTTGTTGTTGGGGCCACAGGGAGTTCTTGTTGTCGGGGACACAGGGAGTTCTTGTTGTTGGGGACACAGGGTATTCGTGTTGTTGGGGACACAGGGAATTCTTGTTGTCAGGGGCACAGGAAGTTCCTGTTGTCGGGCGACACAGGGAGTTTAGTAGTCGGGGGACACAGGGAATTCTTGTTATCGGGGGACACGGAGTTCTTGTTGTCGGGGTCACAGGGAGTTCGTGTTGTCGGGGACACAGGGAGTTCTTGTTGTTGGTGGCACAGGGAGTTCCTGTTTTCGGGGACACAGGTAGTTCTTGTTGTCGGGGACACAGGGAGTTCTTGTTGTTGGGGACACAGGGAGTTCTTGTTGTTGGGGTCACAGATGTTCTTGTTGTCGGGGACACAGGGAGATCTTGTTGTCGGGGACACAGGGGGTTCTTGTTGTCAGGGTCACAGGGAGTTCTTGTTGTCGGGGACACAGGGAGTTTTTGTTGTTGGGGGCACAGGGAGTTCTTGTTGTCGGGGACACAGGGAGATCTTGTTGTCGGGGACACAGGGAGTTCTTGTTGTCAGGGTCACAGGGAGTTCTTGTTGTTGGGGACACAGGGAGTTCTTGTTGTCGGGGTCACAGGGAGTTCTTGTTGTCATGGTCATAGGGAGTTCTTGTTGTCATGGTCATAGGGAGTTCTTGTTGTCGGGGACACAGGGAGTTCTTGTTGTGGGGGGCACAGGGAGTTCTTGTTGTCGGAGTCACAGGGAGTTCTTGTTGTCGGGGTCACAGGGAGTTCTTGTTGTCGCTGAAACAGTGAGTTCTTGTTATCGGGGACACAGGGAGTTCTTGTTGGGGACACAGGGAGTTCTTGTTGTTGGGGACACAGGGAGCTCCTGTTGTTGGGGACACAGGGAGTTCTTGTTGTCAGGGACACAGGGATTTCTTGTTGTCGGGGACACAGGGAGCTCCTGTTGTTGTCGGGGACACAGGGAGTTCTTGTTGTTGTCGGGGACACAGGTGGTTCTTGTGGTTGGGGACACAGGGAGTTCTTGTTGTTGGGGACACAGGGAGTTCTTGTTGTTGGGGACACAGGGAGTTCTTGTGGTTGGGGACACAGGATGTGGTTGTTTTCTGGGACACAGGGAGTTCTTGTTGTTCGGGGACACACGGAGTTCTTGCTTTCAGGGACACAGGGAGTTCTTGTTGTCGGGGACATAGGGAGTTCTTGTCGGGGACACAGGGAATTCTTGTTGTTCGGGGACACAAGGAGTTCTTGTCGGGGGCACAGGGAGTTCTTGTTGTCGGGGACACAGGGAGTTCTTGTTGTTCGGGGACACACGGAGTTCTTGTTGTCAGGGGCACAGGGAGTTCTTGTTGTCGGGGGCACAGGGAGTTCTTGTTGTTGGGGACACAGGGAGTTCTTGCTTTCGGGGACACACGGAGTTCTTGTTGTCAGGGGCACAGGGAGTTCTTGTTGTCGGGGGCACAGGGAGTTCTTGTTGTTGGGGACACAGGGAGTTCTTGCTTTCAGGGACACACGGAGTTCTTGTTGTCAGGGGCACAGGGAGTTCTTGTTGTTGGGGACACAGGGAGTTCTTGCTTTCGGGGACACAGGGAGTTCTTGTTGTCGGGGACACAGGGAGTTCTTGATGTCGGGGACACAGGGAATTCTTGTTGTCGGGTTCACAGGGAGTTCTTGTTGTTGGGGACCGAGGTAGTTCTTGATGTCAGGGACACAGGGAGTTCTTGTTGTCGGGGACACAGGGAGTTCTTGTTGTTGGGGACACAGGGGGTTCTTGTTGTTGGGGTCACAGGGAGTTCTTGTTGTCGGGGACACAGGGAGTTTTTGTTGTTGGGGGCACAGGGAGTTCTTGTTGTCGGGGACACAGGGAGATCTTGTTGGCGGGGACACAGGGAGTTCTTGTTGTCAGGGTCACAGGGAGTTCTTGTTGTTGGGGACACAGGGAGTTCTTGTTGTCGGGGGCACAGGGAGTTCTTGTTGTCGGGGTCACAGGGAGTTCTTGTTGTCATGGTCATAGGGAGTTCTTGTTGTTGGTGACACAGTGAGTTCTTGTTATCGGGGACACAGGGAGTTCTTGTTGGGGACACAGGGAGTTCTTGTTGTTGGGGACACAGGGAGTTCTTGTTGTTGGGGACACAGGGGGTTCTTGTTGTTGGGGTCACAGGGAGTTCTTGTTGTCGGGGACACAGGGAGTTTTTGTTGTTGGTGGCACAGGGAGTTCTTGTTGTCGGGGACACAGGGAGATCTTGTTGTTGGGGACACAGGGAGTTCTTGTTGTCAGGGTCACAGGGAGTTCTTGTTGTCGGGGGCACAGGGAGTTCTTGTTGTCGGGGTCACAGGGAGTTCTTGTTGTCATGGTCACAGGGAGTTCTTGTTGTCATGGTCACAGGGAGTTCTTGTTGTCAGGGTCACAGGGAGTTCTTGTTGTCGGGGGCACAGGGAGTTCATGTTGTCGGGGACACAGGGAGCTCTTGTCGGTGAAACAGTGAGTTCTTGTTATGGGGGACACAGGGAGTTCTTGTTGGGGACACAGGGAGTTCTTGTTGTCGGGGACACAGGGAGTTCTTGTTGTTGGGGACACAGGGGGTTCTTGTTGTCAGGGAGACAGGGAGTTCTTGTTGTCAGGGACACAGGGAGCTCCTGTTGTTGTCGGGGACACAGGGAGTTCTTGTGGTTGGGGACACAGGGAGTTCTTGTTGTTGGGTACACAGGGAGTTCTTGTTGTTGGGGACACAGGGAGTTCTTGTTGTTGGGGACACAGGATGTGGTTGTTTTCGGGGACACAGGGAGTTCTTGTTGTTCGGGGACACACGGAGTTCTTGCTTTCATGGACACAGGGAGTTCTTGTCGGGGGCACAGGGAGTTCTTGTTGTCGGGGACACAGGGAGTTCTTGTTGTTCGGGGACACACGGAGTTCTTGTTGTTGGGGGCACAGGGAGTTCTTGTTGTTGGGGACACAGGGAGTTCTTGCTTTCGGGGACACAGGGAGATCTTGTTGTCGGGGACACAGGGAGTTCTTGATGTCGGGGACACAGGGAATTCTTGTTGTCGGGTTCACAGGGAGTTCTTGTTGTTGGGGACACAGGGGGTTCTTGTTGTCGGGGACATAGGGAGTTTTTGTTGTTGGGGGCACAGGGAGTTCTTGTTGTCGGGGAAACAGGGAGATCTTGTTGTCGGGGACACAGGGAGTTCTTGTTGTCGGGGAAACAGGGAGATCTTGTTGTCGGGGACACAGGGAGTTCTTGTTGTCAGGGTCACAGGGAGTTCTTGTTGTTGGGGACACAGGGAGTTCTTGTTGTCGGGGGCACAGGGAGTTCTTGTTGTCAGGGTCACAGGGAGTTCTTGTTGTTGGGGACACAGGGAGCTCTTGTTGTCGGGGACACAGGGAGTTCTTGTTGTCGGGGACACAGGGAGTTCTTGTTGTCGGGGACACAGGGAGTTCTTGTTGTCGGTGACACAAGGAGCTCTTGTTGTCGGTGAAACAGTGAGTTCTTGTTATCGGGGACACAGGGAGTTCTTGTTGGGGACACAGGGAGTTCTTGTTGTTGGGGACACAGGGAGCTCCTGTTGTTGGGGACACAGGGAGTTCTTGTTGTCGGGGACACAGGGAGCTCCTGTTGTTGTCGGGGACACAGGGAGTTCTTGTGGTTGGGGACACAGGGAGTTCTTGTTTTCGGGGATTCAGGGAGTTCTTGTTGTTGGGGACACAAGGAATTCTTGTTGTCGGGTTCACAGGGAGTTCTTGTTGTCGGGGACCGAGGTAGTTCTTGATGTCAGGGACACAGGGAATTCTTGTTGTTGGGGACACAGGATGTGGTTGTTTTCGGGGACACAGGGAGTTCTTGTTGTTCGGGGACACACGGAGTTCTTGCTTTCAGGGACACAGGGAGTTCTTGTTGTCCGGGACATAGGGAGTTCTTGTCGGGGACACAGGGAATTCTTGTTGTTCGGGGACACAAGGAGTTCTTGTCGGGGGCACAGGGAGTTCTTGTTGTCGGGGACACAGGGAGTTCTTGTTGTTCGGGGACACCCGGAGTTCTTGTTGTCAGGGGCACAGGGAGTTCTTGTTGTCGGGGGCACAGGGAGTTCTTGTTGTTGGGGACACAGGGAGTTCTTGCTTTCGGGGACACAGGGAGTTCTTGTTGTCGGGGACACAGGGAGTTCTTGATGTCGGGGACACAGGGAATTCTTGTTGTCGCGTTCACAGGGAGTTCTTGTTGTCGGGGACCGAGGTAGTTCTTGATGTCAGGGACACAGGGAATTCTTGTTGTCGCGTTCACAGGGAGTTCTTGTTGTCAGGGACACAGGAAGCTCTTGTTGTCGGGGACACAGGGAATTCTTGTTGTCGGCGACACAGGGAGTTCTTGTTGTTGGGGCCACAGGGAGTTCTTGTTGTCGGGGACACAGGGAGTTCTTGTTGTCAGGGACACAGGTAGTTCCTGTTGTCGGGGACACAGGGAGTTCTTGTTGGGGACACAGGGTATTCGTGTTGTTGGGGACACAGGGAATTCTTGTTGTCAGGGGCACAGGAAGTTCCTGTTGTCGGGCGACACAGGGAGTTTAGTAGTCGGGGGACACAGGGAATTCTTGTTATCGGGGGACACGGAGTTCTTGTTGTCGGGGTCACAGGGAGTTCGTGTTGTCGGGGACACAGGGAGTTCTTGTTGTTGGTGGCACAGGGAGTTCCTGTTTTCGGGGACACAGGTAGTTCTTGTTGTCGGGGACACAGGGAGTTCTTGTTGTTGGGGACACAGGGGGTTCTTGTTGTTGGGGTCACAGGGAGTTCTTGTTGTCGGGGACACAGGGAGTTTTTGTTGTTGGGGGCACAGGGAGTTCTTGTTGTCGGGGACAAAGGGAGTTCTTGTTGTCGGGGACACAGGGAGTTTTTGTTGTTGGGGGCACAGGGAGTTCTTGTTGTCGGGGACACAGGGAGTTCTTGTTGTCGGGGACACAGGGAGTTCTTGTTGTCAGGGTCACAGGGAGTTCTTGTTGTCGGGGACACAGGGAGTTCTTGTTGTCAGGGTCACAGGGAGTTCTTGTTGTCGGGGACACAGGGAGTTCTTGTTGTCGGGGACACAGGGAGTTTTTGTTGTTGGGGGCACAGGGAGTTCTTGTTGTCGGGGACACAGGGAGATCTTGTTGTCGGGGACACAGGGAGTTCTTGTTGTCAGGGTCACAGGGAGTTCTTGTTGTTGGGGACACAGGGAGTTCTTGTTGTCGGGGTCACAGGGAGTTCTTGTTGTCATGGTCATAGGGAGTTCTTGTTGTCGGGGACACAGGGAGTTCTTGTTGTCGGGGGCACAGGGAGTTCTTGTTGTCGGAGTCACAGGGAGTTCTTGTTGTCATGGTCCTAGGGAGTTTTGTTGTCGCTGAAACAGTGAGTTCTTGTTATCGGGGACACAGGGAGTTCTTGTTGGGGACACAGGGAGTTCTTGTTGTTGGGGACACAGGGAGCTCCTGTTGTTGGGGACACAGGGAGTTCTTGTTGTCAGGGACACAGGGATTTCTTGTTGTCGGGGACACAGGGAGTTCTTGTTGTTGTCGGGGACACAGGGAGTTCTTGTGGTTGGGGACACAGGGAGTTCTTGTTTTCGGGGACACAGGGAGTTCTTGTTGTTGGGGACACAGGGAGTTCTTGTTGTTGGGGACACAGGGAGTTCTTGTGGTTGGGGACACAGGATGTGGTTGTTTTCGGGGACACAGGGAGTTCTTGTTGTTCGGGGACACACGGAGTTCTTGCTTTCAGGGACACAGGGAGTTCTTGTTGTCGGGGACATAGGGAGTTCTTGTCGGGGACACAGGGAATTCTTGTTGTTCGGGGACACAAGGAGTTCTTGTCGGGGGCACAGGGAGTTCTTGTTGTCAGGGACACAGGAAGCTCTTGTTGTCGGGGACACAGGGAATTCTTGTTGTCGGGGACACAGGGAGTTCTTGTTGTTGGGGCCACAGGGAGTTCTTGTTGTCGGGGACACAGGGAGTTCTTGTTGTCGGGGACACAGGTAGTTCCTGTTGTCGGGGACACAGGGAGTTCTTGTTGTTGGGGACACAGGGTATTCGTGTTGTTGGGGACACAGGGAATTCTTGTTGTCAGGGGCACAGGAAGTTCCTGTTGTCGGGCGACACAGGGAGTTTAGTAGTCGGGGGACACAGGGAATTCTTGTTATCGGGGGACACGGAGTTCTTGTTGTCGGGGTCACAGGGAGTTCGTGTTGTCGGGGACACAGGGATTTCTTGTTGTTGGTGGCACAGGGAGTTCCTGTTTTCGGGGACACAGGTAGTTCTTGTTGTCGGGGACACAGGGAGTTCTTGTTGTTGGGGACACAGGGGGTTCTTGTTGTCGGGGACACAGGGAGTTTTTGTTGTTGGGGGCACAGGGAGTTCTTGTTGTCGGGGACACAGGGAGATCTTGTTGTCGGGGACACAGGGAGTTCTTGTTGTCAGGGTCACAGGGAGTTCTTGTTGTCGGGGACACAGGGAGTTTTTGTTGTTGGGGGCACAGGGAGTTCTTGTTGTCGGGGACACAGGGAGATCTTGTTGTCGGGGACACAGGGAGTTCTTGTTGTCGGGGTCACAGGGAGTTCTTGTTGTCATGGTCATAGGGAGTTCTTGTTGTCATGGTCATAGGGAGTTCTTGTTGTCGGGGACACAGGGAGTTCTTGTTGTCGGGGGCACAGGGAGTTCTTGTTGTCGGGGGCACAGGGAGTTCTTGTTGTCGGAGTCACAGGGAATTCTTGTTGTCGCTGAAACAGTGAGTTCTTGTTATCGGGGACACAGGGAGTTCTTGTTGGGGACACAGGGAGTTCTTGTTGTCGGGGGCACAGGGAGTTCTTGTTGTCGGGGTCACAGGGAGTTCTTGTTGTCGCTGAAACAGTGAGTTCTTGTTATCGGGGACACAGGGAGTTCTTGTTGGGGACACAGGGAGTTCTTGTTGTTGGGGACACAGGGAGTTCTTGTTGGGGACACAGGGAGTTCTTGTTGTCAGGGACACAGGGATTTCTTGTTGTCGGGGACACAGGGAGCTCCTGTTGTTGTCGGGGACACAGGGAGTTCTTGTTGTTGTCGGGGACACAGGGAGTTCTTGTGGTTGGGGACACAGGGAGTTCTTGTTTTCGGGGACACAGGGAGTTCTTGTTGTTGGGGACACAGGGAGTTCTTGTTGTTGGGGACACAGGGAGTTCTTGTGGTTGGGGACACAGGATGTGGTTGTTTTCGGGGACACAGGGAGTTCTTGTTGTTCGGGGACACACGGAGTTCTTGCTTTCAGGGACACAGGGAGTTCTTGTTGTCGGGGACATAGGGAGTTCTTGTCGGGGACACAGGGAATTCTTGTTGTTCAGGGACACAAGGAGTTCTTGTCGGGGGCACAGGGAGTTCTTGTTGTCGGGGACACAGGGAGTTCTTGTTGTTCGGGGACACACGGAGTTCTTGTTGTCAGGGGCACAGGGAGTTCTTGTTGTCGGGGGCACAGGGAGTTCTTGTTGTTGGGGACACAGGGAGTTCTTGCTTTCGGGGACACACGGAGTTCTTGTTGTCAGGGGCACAGGGAGTTCTTGTTGTCGGGGGCACAGGGAGTTCTTGTTGTTGGGGACACAGGGAGTTCTTGCTTTCGGGGACACACGGAGTTCTTGTTGTCAGGGGCACAGGGAGTTCTTGTTGTTGGGGACACAGGGAGTTCTTGCTTTCGGGGACACAGGGAGTTCTTGTTGTCGGGGACACAGGGAGTTCTTGATGTCGGGGACACAGGGAATTCTTGTTGTCGGGTTCACAGGGAGTTCTTGTTGTTGGGGACCGAGGTAGTTCTTGATGTCAGGGACACAGGGAGTTCTTGTTGTCGGGGACACAGGGAGTTCTTGTTGTTGGGGACACAGGGGGTTCTTGTTGTTGGGGTCACAGGGAGTTCTTGTTGTCGGGGACACAGGGAGTTTTTGTTGTTGGGGGCACAGGGAGTTCTTGTTGTCGGGGACACAGGGAGATCTTGTTGGCGGGGACACAGGGAGTTCTTGTTGTCAGGGTCACAGGGAGTTCTTGTTGTTGGGGACACAGGGAGTTCTTGTTGTCGGGGGCACAGGGAGTTCTTGTTGTCGGGGTCACAGGGAGTTCTTGTTGTTGGTGACACAGGGAGTTCTTGTTGTCGGTGACACAGGGAGTTCTTGTTATCGGGGACACAGGGAGTTCTTGTTGGGGACACAGGGAGTTCTTGTTGTTGGGGACACAGGGAGTTTTTGTTGTTGGTGGCACAGGGAGTTCTTGTTGTCGGGGACACAGGGAGTTTTTGTTGTTGGTGGCACAGGGAGTTCTTGTTGTCGGGGACACAGGGAGATCTTGTTGTCGGGGACACAGGGAGTTCTTGTTGTCAGGGTCACAGGGAGTTCTTGTTGTTGGGGGCACAGGGAGTTCTTGTTGTCGGGGTCACAGGGAGTTCTTGTTGTCATGGTCACAGGGAGTTCTTGTTGTCATGGTCACAGGGAGTTCTTGTTGTCAGGGTCACAGGGAGTTCTTGTTGTCGGGGACACAGGGAGTTCTTGTTGTCGGGGGCACAGGGAGTTCTTGTTGTCGGGGACACAGGGAGTTCTTGTTGTCGGGGACACAGGGGGTTCTTGTTGTCGGGGACACAGGGAGCTCCTGTTGTTGTCATGGTCATAGGGAGTTCTTGTTGTCGGTGACACAGGGAGCTCTTGTCGGTGAAACAGTGAGTTCTTGTTATGGGGGACACAGGGAGTTCTTGTTGGGGACACAGGGAGTTCTTGTTGTCGGGGACACAGGGGGTTCTTGTTGTCAGGGAGACAGGGTGTTCTTGTTGTCAGGGACACAGGGATTTCTTGTTGTCGGGGACACAGGGAGCTCCTGTTGTTGTCGGGGACACAGGGAGTTCTTGTGGTTGGGGACACAGGGAGTTCTTGTTTTCGGGGACACAGGGAGTTCTTGTTGTTGGGGACACAGGGAGTTCTTGTTGTTGGGGACACAGGGAGTTCTTGTTGTTGGGGACACAGGATGTGGTTGTTTTCGGGGACACAGGGAGTTCTTGTTGTTCGGGGACACACGGAGTTCTTGCTTTCATGGACACAGGGAGTTCTTGTTGTCGGGGTCATAGGGAGTTCTTGTCGGGGACACAGGGAATTCTTGTTGTTCGGGGACACAAGGAGTTCTTGTCGGGGGCACAGGGAGTTCTTGTTGTCGGGGACACAGGGAGTTCTTGTTGTTCGGGGACACACGGAGTTCTTGTTGTCAGGGGCACAGGGAGTTCTTGTTGTCGGGGGCACAGGGAGTTCTTGTTGTTGGGGACACAGGGAGTTCTTGTTGTCGGGGACACAGGGAGTTCTTGATGTCGGGGACACAGGGAATTCTTGTTGTCGGGTTCACAGGGAGTTCTTGTTGTCGGGGACCGAGGTAGTTCTTGATGTCAGGGACACAGGGAATTCTTGTTGTCGCGTTCACAGGGAGTTCTTGTTGTCGGGGACACAGGGAGCTCTTGTTGTCGGGGACACAGGGAATTCTTGTTGTCGGCGACACAGGGAGTTCTTGTTGTTGGGGCCACAGGGAGTTCTTGTTGTCGGGGACACAGGGAGTTCTTGTTGTTGGGGCCACAGGGAGTTCCTGTTGTCGGGGACACAGTGAGTTCTTGTTGTTGGGGACACAGGGTGTTCGTGTTGTTGGGGACACAGGGAATTCTTGTTGTCAGGGGCACAGGAAGTTCCTGTTGTCGGGCGACACAGGGAGTTTAGTAGTCGGGGGACACAGGGAATTCTTGTTATCGGGGGACACGGAGTTCTTGTTGTCGGGGTCACAGGGAGTTCGTGTTGTCGGGGACACAGGGAGTTCTTGTTGTTGGTGGCACAGGGAGTTCCTGTTTTCGGGGACACAGGTAGTTCTTGTTGTCGGGGACACAGGGAGTTCTTGTTGTTGGGGACACAGGGGGTTCTTGTTGTTGGGGTCACAGGGATTTCTTTTTGTCGGGGACACAGGGAGTTTTTGTTGTTGGGGGCACAGGGAGTTCTTGTTGTCGGGGACACAGGGAGATCTTGTTGTCGGGGACACAGGGAATTCTTGTTGTCAGGGTCACAGGGAGTTCTTGTTGTCGGGGACACAGGGAGTTTTTGTTGTTGGGGGCACAGGGAGTTCTTGTTGTCGGGGACACAGGGAGATCTTGTTGTCGGGGACACAGGGAGTTCTTGTTGTCGGGGTCACAGGGAGTTCTTGTTGTCAGGGTCATAGGGAGTTCTTGTTGTTGGGGACACAGGGAGTTCTTGTTGTCGGGGTCACAGGGAGTTCTTGTTGTCATGGTCATAGGGAGTTCTTGTTGTCATGGTCATAGGGAGTTCTTGTTGTCGGGGGCACAGGGAGTTCTTGTTGTCGGGGTCACAGGGAGTTCTTGTTGTCATGGTCATAGGGAGTTCTTGTTGTCGCTGAAACAGTGAGTTCTTGTTATCGGGGACACAGGGAGTTCTTGTTGGGGACACAGGGAGCTCCTGTTGTTGGGGACACAGGGAGTTCTTGTTGTCAGGGACACAGGGATTTCTTGTTGTCGGGGACACAGGGAGCTCCTGTTGTTGTCGGGGACACAGGGAGTTCTTGTGGTTGGGGACACAGGGAGTTCTTGTTTTCGGGGACACAGGGAGTTCTTGTTGTCGGGGACATAGGGAGTTCTTGTCGGGGACACAGGGAATTCTTGTTGTTCGGGGACACAAGGAGTTCTTGTTGTTGGGGACACAGGATGTGGTTGTTTTCGGGGACACAGGGAGTTCTTGTTGTTCGGGGACACACGGAGTTCTTGCTTTCAGGGACACAGGGAGTTCTTGTTGTCGGGGACATAGGGAGTTCTTGTCGGGGACACAGGGAATTCTTGTTGTTCGGGGACACAAGGAGTTCTTGTCGGGGGCACAGGGAGTTCTTGTTGTCGGGGACACAGGGAGTTCTTGTTGTTCGGGGACACACGGAGTTCTTGTTGTCAGGGGCACAGGGAGTTCTTGTTGTCGGGGGCACAGGGATTTCTTGTTGTTGGGGACACAGTGAGTTCTTGCTTTCGGGGACACAGGGAGTTCTTGTTGTCGGGGACACAGGGAGTTCTTGATGTCGGGGACACAGGGAATTCTTGTTGTCGGGTTCACAGGGAGTTCTTGTTGTCGGGTCCGAGGTAGTTCTTGATGTCAGGGACACAGGGAGTTCTTCTTGTCGGCGACACAGGGAGTTCTTGTTGTTGGGGACACAGGGGGTTGTTGTTGTTGGGGTCACAGGGAGTTCTTGTTGTCGGGGACACAGGGAGTTTTTGTTGTTGGGGGCACAGGGAGTTCTTGTTGTCGGGGACACAGGGAGATCTTGTTGTTGGGGACACAGGGAGTTCTTGTTGTCAGGGTCACTGGGAGTTCTTGTTGTTGGGGACACAGGGAGTTCTTGTTGTCGGGGGCACAGGGAGTTCTTGTTGTCATGGTCATAGGGAGTTCTTGTTGTCAGGGTCACAGGGAGTTCTTGTCGGGGGCACAGGGAGTTCTTGTTGTCGGGGTCACAGGGAGTTCTTGTTGTCATGGTCATAGGGAGTTCTTGTTGTCGGTGACACAGGGAGCTCTTGTTGTCGGTGAAACAGTGAGTTCTTGTTATCGGGGACACAGGGAGTTCTTGTTGGGGACACAGGGAGTTCTTGTTGTTGGGGACACAGGGAGCTCCTGTTGTTGGGGACACAGGGAGTTCTTGTTGTCAGGGACACAGGGAGTTCTTGTTGTCGGGGACACAGGGAGCTCCTGTTGTTGTCGGGGACACAGGGAGTTCTTGTGGTTGGGGACACAGGGAGTTCTTGTTTTCGGGGACACAGGGAGTTCTTGTTGTTGGGGACACAGGGAATTCTTGTTGTCGGGTTCACAGGGAGTTCTTGTTGTCGGGGACCGAGGTAGTTCTTGATGTCAGGGACACAGGGAATTCTTGTTGTTGGGGACACAGGATGTGGTTGTTTTCGGGGACACAGGGAGTTCTTGTTGTTCGGGGACACACGGAGTTCTTGCTTTCAGGGACACAGGGAGTTCTTGTTGTCCGGGACATAGGGAGTTCTTGTCGGGGACACAGGGAATTCTTGTTGTTCGGGGACACAAGGAGTTCTTGTCGGGGGCACAGGGAGTTCTTGTTGTCGGGGACACAGGGAGTTCTTGTTGTTCGGGGACACCCGGAGTTCTTGTTGTCAGGGGCACAGGGAGTTCTTGTTGTCGGGGGCACAGGGAGTTCTTGTTGTTGGGGACACAGGGAGTTCTTGCTTTCGGGGACACAGGGAGTTCTTGTTGTCGGGGACACAGGGAGTTCTTGATGTCGGGGACACAGGGAATTCTTGTTGTCGGGTTCACAGGGAGTTCTTGTTGTCGGGGACCGAGGTAGTTCTTGATGTCAGGGACACAGGGAATTCTTGTTGTCGCGTTCACAGGGAGTTCTTGTTGTCAGGGACACAGGAAGCTCTTGTTGTCGGGGACACAGGGAATTCTTGTTGTCGGCGACACAGGGAGTTCTTGTTGTTGGGGCCACAGGGAGTTCTTGTTGTCGGGGACACAGGGAGTTCTTGTTGTCGGGGACACAGGTAGTTCCTGTTGTCGGGGACACAGGGAGTTCTTGTTGTTGGGGACACAGGGTAGTCGTGTTGTTGGGGACACAGGGAATTCTTGTTGTCAGGGGCACAGGAAGTTCCTGTTGTCGGGCGACATAGGGAGTTTAGTAGTCGGGGGACACAGGGAATTCTTGTTATCGGGGGACACGGAGTTCTTGTTGTCGGGGACACAGGGAGTTCGTGTTGTCGGGGACACAGGGAGTTCTTGTTGTTGGGGTCACAGGGAGTTCTTGTTGTTGGGGTCACAGGGAGTTCTTGTTGTCAGGGACACAGGGAGTTCTTGTTGTCAGGGACACAGGGAGTTCTTGTTGTTGGGGACACAGGGAGTTCTTGTTGTTGGGGACACAGGGTAGTCGTGTTGTTGGGGACACAGGGAATTCTTGTTGTCAGGGGCACAGGAAGTTCCTGTTGTCGGGCGACATAGGGAGTTTAGTAGTCGGGGGACACAGGGAATTCTTGTTATCGGGGGACACGGAGTTCTTGTTGTCGGGGTCACAGGGAGTTCGTGTTGTCGGGGACACAGGGAGTTCTTGTTGTTGGGGTCACAGGGAGTTCTTGTTGTCGGGGACACAGGGAGTTTTTGTTGTTGGGGGCACAGGGAGTTCTTGTTGTCGGGGACACAGGGAGTTATTGTTGTCGGGGTCACAGGGAGTTCTTGTTGTCATGGTCATAGGGAGTTCTTGTTGTCGGGGGCACAGGGAGTTCCTGTTGTCGGGGTCACAGGGAGTTCTTGTTGTCATGGTCATAGGGAGTTCTTGTTGTCGGGGGCACAGGGAGTTCTTGTTGTCGGGGTCACAGGGAGTTCTTGTTGTCGGGGTCACAGGGAGTTCTTGTTGTCATGGTCATAGGGAGTTCTTGTTGTCGGTGACACAGGGAGTTCTTGTTATCGGGGACACAGGGAGTTCTTGTTGTCGCTGAAACAGTGAGTTCTTGTTATCGGGGACACAGGGAGTTCTTGTTGGGGACACAGGGAGTTCTTGTTGTCGGGGACACAGGGAATTCTTGTTGTTCGGGGACACAAGGAGTTCTTGTCGGGGGCACAGGGAGTTCTTGTTGTCGGGGGCACAGGGAGTTCTTGTTGTCGGGGGCACAGGGAGTTCTTGTTGTCAGGGGCACAGGGAGTTCTTGTTGTTGGGGACGCAGGGAGTTCTTGCTTTCGGGGACACAGGGAGTTCTTGTTGTCGGGGACACAGGGAGTTCTTGATGTCGGGGACACAGGGAATTCTTGTTGTCGGGTTCACAGGGAGTTCTTGTTGTCGGGGACCGAGATAGTTCTTGATGTCAGGGACACAGGGAGTTCTTGTTGTCGGGGACACAGGGAGTTCTTGTTGTTGGGGACACAGGGGGTTCTTGTTGTTGGAGTCACAGGGAGTTCTTGTTGTCGGGGACACAGGGAGTTTTTGTTGTTGGGGGCACAGGGAGTTCTTGTTGTCGGGGACACAGGGAGATCTTGTTGTCGGGGACACAGGGAGTTCTTGTTGTCGGGGTCACAGGGAGTTCTTGTTGTTGGGGACACAGGGAGTTCTTGTTGTCGGGGTCACAGGGAGTTCTTGTTGTCATGGTCACAGGGAGTTCTTGTTGTTGGGGACACAGGGAGTTCTTGTTGTCGGGGACACAGGGAGTTCTTGTTGTTGGGGACACAGGGGGTTCTTGTTGTTGGGGTCACAGGGATTTCTTGTTGTCGGGGACACAGGGAGTTTTTGTTGTTGGGGGCACAGGGAGTTCTTGTTGTCGGGGACACAGGGAGATCTTGTTGTCGGGGACACAGGGAATTCTTGTTGTCAGGGTCACAGGGAGTTCTTGTTGTCGGGGACACAGGGAGTTTTTGTTGTTGGGGGCACAGGGAGTTCTTGTTGTCGGGGACACAGGGAGATCTTGTTGTCGGGGACACAGGGAGTTCTTGTTGTCATGGTCATAGGGAGTTCTTGTTGTCATGGTCATAGGGAGTTCTTGTTGTCGGGGGCACAGGGAGTTCTTGTTGTCGGGGTCACAGGGAGTTCTTGTTGTCATGGTCATAGGGAGTTCTTGTTGTCGCTGAAACAGTGAGTTCTTGTTATCGGGGACACAGGGAGTTCTTGTTGTCGGGGTCACAGGGAGTTCTTGTTGTCATGGTCATAGGGAGTTCTTGTTGTCGCTGAAACAGTGAGTTCTTGCTTTCGGGGACACAGGGAGTTCTTGTTGTCGGGGACACAGGGAGTTCTTGATGTCGGGGACACAGGGAATTCTTGTTGTCGGGTTCACAGGGAGTTCTTGTTGTCGGGTCCGAGGTAGTTCTTGATGTCAGGGACACAGGGAGTTCTTCTTGTCGGGGACACAGGGAGTTCTTGTTGTTGGGGACACAGGGGGTTGTTGTTGTTGGGGTCACAGGGAGTTCTTGTTGTCGGGGACACAGGGAGTTTTTGTTGTTGGGGGCACAGGGAGTTCTTGTTGTCGGGGACACAGGGAGATCTTGTTGTTGGGGACACAGGGAGTTCTTGTTGTCAGGGTCACTGGGAGTTCTTGTTGTTGGGGACACAGGGAGTTCTTGTTGTCGGGGGCACAGGGAGTTCTTGTTGTCGGGGTCACAGGGAGTTCTTGTTGTCATGGTCATAGGGAGTTCTTGTTGTCGGTGACACAGGGAGCTCTTGTTGTCGGTGAAACAGTGAGTTCTTGTTATCGGGGACACAGGGAGTTCTTGTTGGGGACACAGGGAGTTCTTGTTGTTGGGGACACAGGGAGCTCCTGTTGTTGGGGACACAGGGAGTTCTTGTTGTCAGGGACACAGGGAGTTCTTGTTGTCGGGGACACAGGGAGCTCCTGTTGTTGTCGGGGACACAGGGAGTTCTTGTGGTTGGGGACACAGGGAGTTCTTGTTTTCGGGGACACAGGGAGTTCTTGTTGTTGGGGACACAGGGAATTCTTGTTGTCGGGTTCACAGGGAGTTCTTGTTGTCGGGGACCGAGGTAGTTCTTGATGTCAGGGACACAGGGAATTCTTGTTGTTGGGGACACAGGATGTGGTTGTTTTCGGGGACACAGGGAGTTCTTGTTGTTCGGGGACACACGGAGTTCTTGCTTTCAGGGACACAGGGAGTTCTTGTTGTCCGGGACATAGGGAGTTCTTGTCGGGGACACAGGGAATTCTTGTTGTTCGGGGACACAAGGAGTTCTTGTCGGGGGCACAGGGAGTTCTTGTTGTCGGGGACACAGGGAGTTCTTGTTGTTCGGGGACACCCGGAGTTCTTGTTGTCAGGGGCACAGGGAGTTCTTGTTGTCGGGGGCACAGGGAGTTCTTGTTGTTGGGGACACAGGGAGTTCTTGCTTTCGGGGACACAGGGAGTTCTTGTTGTCGGGGACACAGGGAGTTCTTGATGTCGGGGACACAGGGAATTCTTGTTGTCGGGTTCACAGGGAGTTCTTGTTGTCGGGGACCGAGGTAGTTCTTGATGTCAGGGACACAGGGAATTCTTGTTGTCGCGTTCACAGGGAGTTCTTGTTGTCAGGGACACAGGAAGCTCTTGTTGTCGGGGACACAGGGAATTCTTGTTGTCGGCGACACAGGGAGTTCTTGTTGTTGGGGCCACAGGGAGTTCTTGTTGTCGGGGACACAGGGAGTTCTTGTTGTCGGGGACACAGGTAGTTCCTGTTGTCGGGGACACAGGGAGTTCTTGTTGTTGGGGACACAGGGTAGTCGTGTTGTTGGGGACACAGGGAATTCTTGTTGTCAGGGGCACAGGAAGTTCCTGTTGTCGGGCGACACAGGGAGTTTAGTAGTCGGGGGACACAGGGAATTCTTGTTATCGGGGGACACGGAGTTCTTGTTGTCGGGGTCACAGGGAGTTCGTGTTGTCGGGGACACAGGGAGATCTTGTTGTCGGGGACACAGGGAGTTCTTGTTGTTGGGGTCACAGGGAGTTCTTGTTGTCGGGGACACAGGGAGTTTTTGTTGTTGGGGGCACAGGGAGTTCTTGTTGTCGGGGACACAGGGAGTTATTGTTGTCATGGTCACAGGGAGTTCTTGTTGTCATGGTCATAGGGAGTTCCTGTTGTCGGGGTCACAGGGAGTTCTTGTTGTCATGGTCATAGGGAGTTCTTGTTGTCGGGGGCACAGGGAGTTCTTGTTGTCGGGGTCACAGGGAGTTCTTGTTGTCGGGGTCACAGGGAGTTCTTGTTGTCATGGTCATAGGGAGTTCTTGTTGTCGGGGTCACAGGGGGTTCTTGTTGTCGGAGTCACAGGGAGTTCTTGTTGTCGGTGACACAGGGAGCTCTTGTTGTCGCTGAAACAGTGAGTTCTTGTTATCGGGGACACAGGGAGTTCTTGTTGGGGACACAGGGAGTTCTTGTTGTCGGGGACACAGGGAATTCTTGTTGTTCGGGGACACAAGGAGTTCTTGTCGGGGGCACAGGGAGTTCTTGTTGTCGGGGACACAGGGAGTTCTTGTTGTTCGGGGACACACGGAGTTCTTGTTGTCAGGGGCACAGGGAGTTCTTGTTGTTGGGGACACAGGGAGTTCTTGCTTTCGGGGACACAGGGAGTTCTTGTTGTCGGGGACACAGGGAGTTCTTGATGTCGGGGACACAGGGAATTCTTGTTGTCGGGTTCACAGGGAGTTCTTGTTGTCGGGGACCGAGATAGTTCTTGATGTCAGGGACACAGGGAGTTCTTGTTGTCGGGGACACAGGGAGTTCTTGTTGTTGGGGACACAGGGGGTTCTTGTTGTTGGAGTCACAGGGAGTTCTTGTTGTCGGGGACACAGGGAGTTTTTGTTGTTGGGGGCACAGGGAGTTCTTGTTGTCGGGGACACAGGGAGATCTTGTTGTCGGGGACACAGGGAGTTCTTGTTGTCGGGGTCACAGGGAGTTCTTGTTGTTGGGGACACAGGGAGTTCTTGTTGTCGGGGTCACAGGGAGTTCTTGTTGTCATGGTCACAGGGAGTTCTTGTTGTTGGGGACACAGGGAGTTCTTGTTGCCAGGGGCACAGGGAGCTCTTGTTGTCGGTGAAACAGTGAGTTCTTGTTGTTGGGGACACAGGGAGTTCTTGTTGGGGACACAGGGAGTTCTTGTTGTTGGGGACACAGGGAGCTCCTGTTGTTGGGGACACAGGGAGTTCTTGTTGTCGGGGACACAGGTAGCTCCTGTTGTTGGGGACACAGGGAGTTCTTGTTGTCAGGGACACAGGGAGTTCTTGTTGTCAGGGTCACAGGGAGTTCTTGTGGTTGGGGACACAGGGAGTTCTTGTTGTCGGGGACACAGGGAGTTCTTGTTTTCGGGGACACAGGGAGTTCTTGTTGTTGGGGACACAGGGAGTTCTTGTTGTCGGGGACACAGGGAGTTCTTGTTGTTGGGGACACAGGGGGTTCTTGTTGTTGGGGTCACAGGGAGTTTTTGTTGTTGGGGGCACAGGGAGTTCTTGTTGTCGGGGACACAGGGAGTTCTTGTTGTCAGGGTCACAGGGAGTTCTTGTTGTTGGGGACACAGGGAGTTCTTGTTGTCGGGGTCACAGGGAGTTCTTGTTGTCATGGTCATAGGGAGTTCTTGTTGTCGGTGACACAGGGAGCTCTTGTTGTCGGTGAAACAGTGAGTTCTTGTTATCGGGGACACAGGGAGTTCTTGTTGGGGACACAGGGAGTTCTTGTTGTTGGGGACACAGGGAGCTCCTGTTGTTGGGGACACAGGGAGTTCTTGTTGTCAGGGACACAGGGAGTTCTTGTTGTCAGGGACACAGGGAGTTCTTGTGGTTGGGGACACAGGGAGTTCTTGTTGTCAGGGACACAGGGAGTTCTTGTTGTCAGGGACACAGGGAGTTCTTGTGGTTGGGGACACAGGGAGTTCTTGTTTTCGGGGACACAGGGAGTTCTTGTTGTTGGGGACACAGGGAGTTCTTGTTGTTGGGGACACAGGATGTGGTTGTTTTCAGGGACACAGGGAGTTCTTGTTGTTCGGGGACACACGGAGTTCTTGCTTTCAGGGACACAGGGAGTTCTTGTTGTCCGGGACATTGGGAGTTCTTGTCGGGGACACAGGGAATTCTTGTTGTTCGGGGACACAAGGAGTTCTTGTCGGGGGCACAGGGAGTTCTTGTTGTCGGGGACACAGGGAGTTCTTGTTGTTCGGGGACACACGGAGTTCTTGTTGTCAGGGGCACAGGGAGTTCTTGTTGTCGGGGGCACAGGGAGTTCTTGTTGTTGGGGACACAGGGAGTTCTTGCTTTCGGGGACACAGGGAGTTCTTGTTGTCGGGGACACAGGGAGTTCTTGATGTCGGGGACACAGGGAATTCTTGTTGTCGGGTTCACAGGGAGTTCTTGTTGTCGGGGACCGAGGTAGTTCTTGATGTCAGGGACACAGGGAATTCTTGTTGTCGCGTTCACAGGGAGTTCTTGTTGTCAGGGACACAGGAAGCTCTTGTTGTCGGGGACACAGGGAATTCTTGTTGTCGGCGACACAGGGAGTTCTTGTTGTTGGGGCCACAGGGAGTTCTTGTTGTCGGGGACACAGGAAGTTCTTGTTGTCGGGGACACAGGTAGTTCCTGTTGTCGGGGACACAGGGAGTTCTTGTTGTTGGGGACACAGGGTATTCGTGTTGTTGGGGACACAGGGAATTCTTGTTGTCAGGGGCACAGGAAGTTCCTGTTGTGGGGCGACACAGGGAGTTTAGTAGTCGGGGGACACAGGGAATTCTTGTTATCGGGGGACACGGAGTTCTTGTTGTCGGGGTCACAGGGAGTTAGTGTTGTCGGGGACACAGGGAGTTCTTGTTGTTGGTGGCACAGGGAGTTCCTGTTTTCGGGGACACAGGTAGTTCTTGTTGTCGGGGACACAGGGAGTTCTTGTTGTTGGGGACACAGGGGGTTCTTGTTGTTGGGGTCACAGGGAGTTCTTGTTGTCGGGGACACAGGGAGTTTTTGTTGTTGGGGGCACAGGGAGTTCTTGTTGTCGGGGACACAGGGAGTTCTTGTTGTCGGGGACACAGGGAGTTTTTGTTGTTGGGGGCACAGGGAGTTCTTGTTGTCGGGGACACAGGGAGATCTTGTTGTCGGGGACACAGGGAGTTCTTGTTGTCAGGGTCACAGGGAGTTCTTGTTGTTGGGGACACAGGGAGTTCTTGTTGTCGGGGTCACAGGGAGTTCTTGTTGTCATGGTCATAGGGAGTTCTTGTTGTCGGTGACACAGGGAGCTCTTGTTGTCGGTGAAACAGTGAGTTCTTGTTATCGGGGACACAGGGAGTTCTTGTTGGGGACACAGGGAGTTCTTGTTGTTGGGGACACAGGGAGCTCCTGTTGTTGGGGACACAGGGAGTTCTTGTTGTCAGGGACACAGGGAGTTCTTGTTGTCGGGGACACAGGGAGCTCCTGTTGTTGTCGGGGACACAGGGAGTTCTTGTGGTTGGGGACACAGGGAGTTCTTGTTTTCGGGGACACAGGGAGTTCTTGTTGTTGGGGACACAGGGAGTTCTTGTTGTTGGGGACACAGGATTTGGTTGTTTTCGGGGACACAGGGAGTTCTTGTTGTTCGGGGACACACGGAGTTCTTCCTTTCAGGGACACAGGGAGTTCTTGTTGTCCGGGACATAGGGAGTTCTTGTCGGGGACACAGGGAATTCTTGTTGTTCGGGGACACAAGGAGTTCTTGTCGGGGGCACAGGGAGTTCTTGTTGTCGGGGACACAGGGAGTTCTTGTTGTTCGGGGACACACGGAGTTCTTGTTGTCAGGGGCACAGGGAGTTCTTGTTGTCGGGGGCACAGGGAGTTCTTGTTGTTGGGGACACAGGGAGTTCTTGCTTTCGGGGACACAGGGAGTTCTTGTTGTCGGGGACACAGGGAGTTCTTGATGTCGGGGACACAGGGAATTCTTGTTGTCGGGTTCACAGGGAGTTCTTGTTGTCGGGGACCGAGGTAGTTCTTGATGTCAGGGACACAGGGAATTCTTGTTGTCGCGTTCACAGGGAGTTCTTGTTGTCAGGGACACAGGAAGCTCTTGTTGTCGGCGACACAGGGAGTTCTTGTTGTTGGGGCCACAGGGAGTTCTTGTTGTCGGGGACACAGGGAGTTCTTGTTGTCGGGGACACAGGTAGTTCCTGTTGTCGGGGACACAGGGAGTTCTTGTTGTTGGGGACACAGGGTATTCGTGTTGTTTGGGACACAGGGAATTCTTGTTGTCAGGGGCACAGGAAGTTCCTGTTGTTGGGCGACACAGGGAGTTTAATAGTCGGGGGACACAGGGAATTCTTGTTATCGGGGGACACGGAGTACTTGTTGTCGGGGTCACAGGGAGTTCGTGTTGTCGGGGACACAGGGAGTTCTTGTTGTTGGTGGCACAGGGAGTTCCTGTTTTCGGGGACACAGGTAGTTCTTGTTGTCGGGGACACAGGGAATTCTTGTTGTTGGGGACACAGGGGGTTCTTGTTGTTGGGGTCACAGGGAGTTCTTGTTGTCGGGGACACAGGGAGTTTTTGTTGTTGGGGGCACAGGGAGTTCTTGTTGTCGGGGACACAGGGAGATCTTGTTGTCGGGGACACAGGGAGTTCCTGTTGTCGGGGTCACAGGGAGTTCTTGTTGTCATGGTCATAGGGAGTTCTTGTTGTCATGGTCATAGGGAGTTCTTGTTGTCGGGGTCACAGGGAGTTCTTGTTGTCGGAGTCACAGGGAGTTCTTGTTGTCATGGTCATAGGGAGTTCTTGTTGTCGGTGACACAGGGAGCTCTTGTTGTCGCTGAAACAGTGAGTTCTTGTTATCGGGGACACAGGGAGTTCTTGTTGTTGGGGACACAGGGAGTTCTTGTTGGGGACACAGGGAGTTCTTGTTGTTGGGGACACAGGGAGTTCTTGTTGTTGGGGACACAGGGAGTTCTTGTTGTCAGGGGACACAGGTAGTTCTTGTTGTTGGGGGACACAGGGGAGTTTTGTTGTCGGGGGGACACAGGTAGCTCCTGTTGTTGTCGCCAGGGTCACCTGGAGCTTCTTGTTGTCAGGGGACAACGGGAGCGTTCTTGTTTCGGGGACCACAGGGAGTTCTGTTGTCGGGGCACAGGGAGTTCTTGTTGTCTGCGGGACACAGGGAGAGTTCTTGTTGTCAGGGACATAGGGAGATTCTTGTTGTCGGTGGACACAGGGGAGCTCTGTAGTCGGTGACACAGGTGAGTTCTGTGATCGGGGGACACAGGGAGTTCTTGTTCGGGGACACAGGGAGTTCTTGTTGTCGGGGGACACAGGGAGTTCTTGTTGTTGGGACACAGGGAGTGTCTTGTTGTCGGGGACACAGGGAGTTCTTGTTGTCGGGGGACACAGGGATTTCTTGTTTCGGGGACACAGGGAGTTCTTGTTGTCAGGGACACACGGGAGTTCTTGTTGTCAGGGGCACAGGGAGTTCTTGTTGTCGGGGGCACAGGGAGTTCCTTGTTGTTGGGGACACAGGGAGTTCTTGCTTTTCGGGGACACAGGGAGTTCTTGTTGTCGGGGACACAGGGAGTTCTTGTGGTTGGGGACACAGGAATTGGTTGTTGTCGGGGACACAGGGAGTTCTTGTTGTTCGGGGACACAGGAGTTCTTGCTGTCATGGACACAGGGAGTTCTTGTTGTCGGGGTCATAGGGAGTTCTTGTCGGGGACACAGGGAATTCTTGTTGTTCAGGGACACAAGGAGTTCTTGTCGGGGACACAGGGAGTTCTTGTTGTCAGGGGCACAGGGAGTTCTTGTTGTCGGGGGCACAGGGAGTTCTTGTTGTTGGGGACACAGGGAGTTCTTGCTTTCGGGGACACAGGGAGTTCTTGTTGTCGGGGTCACAGGGAGTTCTTGTTGTCATGGTCATAGGGAGTTCTTGTTGTCGGTGACACAGGGAGCTCTTGTTGTCGGTGAAACAGTGAGTTCTTGTTATCGGGGACACAGGGAGTTCTTGTTGGGGACACAGGGAGTTCTTGTTGTTGGGGACACAGGGAGCTCCTGTTGTTGGGGACACAGGGAGTTCTTGTTGTCAGGGACACAGGGAGTTCTTGTTGTCGGGGACACAGGGAGCTCCTGTTGTTGTCGGGGACACAGGGAGTTCTTGTGGTTGGGGACACAGGGAGTTCTTGTTTTCGGGGACACAGTGAGTTCTTGTTGTTGGGGACACAGGGAGTTCTTGTTGTTGGGGACACAGGATGTGGTTGTTTTCGGGGACACAGGGAGTTCTTGTTGTTCGGGGACACACGGAGTTCTTGATTTCAGGGACACAGGGAGTTCTTGTTGTCGGGGACATAGGGAGTTCTTGTCGGGGACACAGGGAATTCTTGTTGTTCGGGGACACAAGGAGTTCTTGTCGGGGGCACAGGGAGTTCTTGTTGTCGGGGACACAGGGAGTTCTTGTTGTTCGGGGACACACGGCGTTCTTGTTGTCAGGGGCACAGGGAGTTCTTGTTGTCGGGGGCACAGGGAGCTCTTGTTGTCGGGGGCACAGGGAGTTCTTGTTGTCGGGGACACAGGGAGTTCTTGCTTTCGGGGACACAGGGAGTTCTTGTTGTCGGGGACACAGGGAGTTCTTGATGTCGGGGACACAGGGAATTCTTGTTGTCGGGGTCACAGGGAGTTCTTGTTGTCGGGGAGCGAGGTAGTTCTTGATGTCAGGGGACACAGGGAGTTCTTGTTGTCGGGGTTCACAGGGAGTTCTTTGTTGTCGGGGACACAGGGAGCTTCTTGTTGTCCGGGGACACAGGGAGTTCTTGTTGTCGGGGAGACAGGGAGTTCTTGTTGTCTGGGGACACAGGGAGTTCTTGTTGTCGGGGAGACAGGGAGTTCTTGTTGTCGGGGACACAGGGAGTTCTTGTTGTTGGCGACACAGGAGTTCGTGTTGTCGGGGACACAGGGAAGTTCTTGTTGTCGGGGACACAGGGAGTTCCTTGTTGTTGGGGACACAGGGAGCTCTTGTTGTCGGGGACACAGGGAGTTCGTGATGTTGGGGACACAGGGAGTTCTTGTTGTCAGGGGACACAGGGAGTTCCTTGTTGATGGGGGACACAGGGAGTTCTTGTTTGTCGGGGACACAGGGAGTTCTTGTTGTTCGGGGACACAGGGAGGTTCTTGTTGTCGGGGACACAGGGAGTTCTTGTTGTCGGGGACACAGGGAGTTCTTGTTGTCTGGGTCACAGGGAGTTCTTGTTGTTGGGGACACAGGGAGTTCTTGTTGTTCGGGGTCACAGGGAGTTCTTGTTGTTGGGGTCACAGGGAGTTCTTGTTTTGGGGTCAACAGGGAGTTCTTGTTGTCCGGGGACACAGGGAGTTCTTGTTGTTGGGGTCACAGGGAGTTCTTGTTGTTGGGGACACAGGGAGTTCTTGTTGTCGGGGACACAGGGAGTTCGTTTTGTCAGGGACACAGGGAGTTTGTGTTGTCGGGGACACAGGGAGTTCTTGTTGTTGGGGACACAGGATGTTCTTGTTTTTGGGGACACAGGGAGTTCTTGTTGTTGGGGAAACAGTGAGCTCTTGCTTTCGGGGACACAGGGAGTTCTTGTTGTCGGGGACATAGGGAGTTCTTGTCGGGGACACAGGGAATTCTTGTTGTTCGGGGACACATGGAGTTCTTGTTGGGGGCACAGGGAGTTCTTCTTGTCGGGGACACAGGAGTTCTTGTTGTTGGGGACACAGGAGTTCTTGTTGTTGGGGACACAGGGAGTTCTTGTTGTCAGGGACACAGGGAGTTCTTGTTGTTGGGGACACAGGGAGTTCTTGTTGTTGGGGACACAGGGAGTTCTTGTTGTTGGGGACACAGGGAGTTCTTGTTGTCGGGGACACAGGGAGTTCTTGTTGTTGGGGACACAGGGAGTTCTTGTTGTTGGGGACACAGGGAGTTCTTGTTGTTGGGGACACAGATTGTTCTTGTTTTCGGGGACACAGGGAGTTCTTGTTGTTGGGGAAACAGTGAGTTCTTGCTTTTGGGGACACAGGAAGTTCTTGTTGTCGGGGACATAGGGAGTTCTTGTCGGGGACACAGGGAATTCTTGTTGTTCGGGGTCACACGGAGTTCTTGTCGGGGGCACAGGGATTTCTTGTTGTCGCGGACACATGGAGTTCTTGTTGTTCGGCGAAACATGGACTTCTTGTTGTCAGGGGCACAGGGAGTTCTTGTTGTCGGTGGCACAGGGAGATCTTGTTGTTGGGGACACAGGGAGTTCTTGCTTTCGGGGACAGAGGGAGTTCTTGTTGTCGAGGACACAGGCAGTTCTTGTTGTTGGTGACACAGGGAGTTCTTGCTTTCGGGGACACAGGGATTTCTTGTTGTCGTGGACACAGGGAGTTCTTGATGTCGGCGACACAGGGAGTTCTTGTTGTTGGCGACACAGGGTGTTCGTGTTGTTGGGGACACAGGGAATTCTTGATGTCGGGGACACAGGGAATTCTTGTTGTCGGGTTCACAGGGAGTTCTTGTTGTCGGGGACACAGGGAGCTCTTGTTGTCGGGGACACAGGGAATTCTTGTTGTCGGCGACACAGGGAGTTCTTGTTGTTGGGGACACAGGGAGGTCTTGTTGTCGGGGACACAGGTAGTTCCTGTTGTCGGGGACACAGGGAGTTCTTGTTGTTGGGGACACAGGGTGTTCGTGTCGTTGGGGACACAGGGAATTCTTGTTGTCAGGGGCACAGGAAGTTCCTGTTGTCGGGCGACCCAGGGAATTTAGTAGTCGGGGGACACAGGGAATTCTTGTTATCGGGGGACAGAGGGAGTTCTTGTTGCCGGGGGCACAGGGAGTTCGTGTTGTCGGGGACACAGGGAGTTCTTGTTGTTGGTGGCACAGGGAGTTCCTGTTTTCGGGGACACAGATAGTTCTTGTTGTCAGGGACACAGGGAGTTCTTGTTGTTGGGGACACAGGGAGTTTTTGTTGTTGGGGGCACAGAGAGTTCTTGTTGTCGGGGACACAGGGAGTTCTTGTTGTCGGGGACACAGGGAATTCTTGTTGTCGGGGACACAGGGAGCTCTGGTTGTTGGGGACACAGGGTGTTCGTTTTGTTGGGGACACAGGGAATTCTTGTTGTCAGGGGCACAGGAAGTTCCTGTTGTCGGGCGACACAGGGAGTTTAGTAGTCGGGGGACACAGGGAATTCTTGTTATCGGGGGACACGGAGTTCTTGTTGTCGGCGGCACAGGGAGTTCGTGTTGTCGGGGACACAGGGAGTTCTTGTTGTTGGTGGCACAGGGAGTTCCTGTTTTCGGGGACATAGGTAGTTCTTGTTGTCGAGGACACTGGGAGTTCTTGTTGTCGGGGACACAGGGAGTTTTTGTTGTTGGGGGCACAGGGAGTTCTTGTTGTCGGGGACACAGGGAGTTCTTGTTGTCGGGGACACAGGGAGTTCTTGTTGTCAGGGTCACAGGGAGTTCTTGTTGTCGGGGACACAGGGAGTTCTTGTTGTCGGGGACACAGGGAGTTCTTGTTGTTCGGGGGCACAGTGAGTTCTTGTTGTTGGGGACACAGGGAGTTCTTGCTTTCGGGGACACAGGGACTTCTTGTTGTAGGGGACACAGGGAGTTCTTCATGTTTGGGACACAGGGAATTCTTGTTGTCGTGTTCACAGGGAGTTCTTGTTGTCGGGGACTGAGGGAGTTCTTGATGTCGGGGACACAGGGAATTCTTGTTGTCGGGTTCACAGGGAGTTCTTGTTGTCGGGGACACGGAATTCTTGTTGTCGGCGACACATGGAGTTCTTGTTGTTGGGGATACAGGGAGTTCTTGTTGTCGGGGACACAGGAGTTCTTGTTGTCGGGGACACAGGGAGTTCTTGTTGTTGGGGACACAGGCTGTTCGTGTTGTTGGGGACACAGGGAATTCTTGTTGTCAGGGGCACAGGAAGTTCCTGTTGTCGGGCGACACAGGGAATTTAGTAGTCGGGGGACACAGGGAATTCTTGTTATCGGGGGACACAGGAAGTTCTTGTTGTCGGGGGCACAGGGAGTTCGTGTTGTCGGGGACACAGGGAGTTCTTGTTGTTGGTGGCACAGGGAGTTCCTGTTTTCGGGGACACAGGTAGTTCTTGTTGTCGGGGACACAGGGAGTTCTTGTCGTTGGTGGCACAGGGAGTTTTTGTTGTTGGGGGCACAGAGAGTTCTTGTTGTCGGGGACACAGGGAGTTCTTGTCGTTGGTGACACAGGGAGTTCCTGTTTTCGGGGACACAGATAGTTCTTGTTGTCGGGGACACAGGGAGTTCTTGTTGTTGGGGACACAGGGAGTTTTTGTTGTTGGGGGCACAGAGAGTTCTTGTTGTCGGGGACACAGGGAGCTCTTGTTGTCGGGGACACAGGGAATTCTTTTTGTCGGCGACACAGGGAGTTCTTGTTGTTGGGGCCACAGGGAGTTCCTGTTGTCGGGGACACAGGGAGTTCTTGTTGTTGGGGACACAGGTTGTTCGTGTTGTTGGGGACACAGGGAATTCTTGTTGTCAGGGGCACAGGAAGTTCCTGTTGTCGGGCGACACAGGGAGTTTAGTAGTCGGGGGACACAGGGAATTCTTGTTATCGGGGGACACGGAGTTCTTGTTGTCGGGGTCACAGGGAGTTTGTGTTGTCGGGGACACAGGGAGTTCTTGTTGTTGGTGGCACAGGGAGTTCCTGTTTTCGGGGACACAGGTAGTTCTTGTTGTCGGGGACACAGGGAGTTCTTGTTGTTGGGGACACAGGGGGTTCTTGTTGTTGGGGTCACAGGGAGTTCTTGTTGTCGGGGACACAGGGAGTTTTTGTTGTTGGTGGCACAGGGAGTTCTTGTTGTCGGGCACACAGGGAGATCTTGTTGTCGGGGACACAGGGAGTTCTTGTTGTCAGGGTCACAGGGAGTTCTTGTTGTTGGGGACACAGGGAGTTCTTGTTGTCGGGGGCACAGGGAGTTCTTGTTGTCGGGGTCACAGGGAGTTCTTGTTGTCATGGTCATAGGGAGTTCTTGTTGTCGGTGACACAGGGAGCTCTTGTCGGTGAAACAGTGAGTTCTTGTTATCGGGGACACAGGGAGTTCTTGTTGGGGACACAGGGAGTTCTTGTTGTCGGGGACACAGGGAGTTCTTGTTGTTGGAGACACAGGGAGTTCTTGTTGTCAGGGACACAGGGAGTTCTTGTTGTCGGGGACACAGGGAGCTCCTGTTGTTGTCGGGGACACAGGGAGTTCTTGTGGTTGGGGACACAGGGAGTTCTTGTTTTCGGGGACACAGGGAGTTCTTGTTGTTGGGGACACAGGGAGTTCTTGTGGTTGGGGACACAGGATGTGGTTGTTTTCGGGGACACAGTGAGTTCTTGTTGTTCGGGGACACACGGAGTTCTTGCTTTCTTGGACACAGGGAGTTCTTGTTGTCGGGGTCATAGGGAGTTCTTGTCGGGGACACAGGGAATTCTTGTTGTTCAGGGACACAAGGAGTTCTTGTCGGGGGCACAGGGAGTTCTTGTTGTCGGGGACACAGGGAGTTCTTGTTGTTCGGGGACACACGGAGTTCTTGTTGTCAGGGGCACAGGGAGTTCTTGTTGTCGGGGGCACAGGGAGTTCTTGTTGTTGGGGACACAGGGAGTTCTTGCTTTCGGGGACACAGTGAGTTCTTGTTGTCGGGGACACAGGGAGTTCTTGATGTCGGGGACACAGGGAATTCTTGTTGTCGGGTTCACAGGGAGTTCTTGTTGTCGGGGACCGAGGTAGTTCTTGATGTCAGGGACACAGGGAATTCATGTTGTCGCGTTCACAGGGAGTTCTTGTTGTCAGGGACACAGGAAGCTCTTGTTGTCGGGGACACAGGGAATTCTTGTTGTCGGCGACACAGGGAGTTCTTGTTGTTGGGGACACAGGGAGTTCTTGTTGTCGGGGACACAGGGAGTTCCTGTTGTCGGGGACACAGGGAGTTCTTGTTGTTGGGGACACAGGGTATTCGTGTTGTTGGGGACACAGGGAATTCTTGTTGTCAGGGGCACAGGGAGTTCCTGTTGTCGGGCGACACAGGGAGTTTAGTAGTCGGGGGACACATGGAATTATTGTTATCGGGGGACACAGGGAGTTCTTGTTGTCGGGGGCACAGGGAGTTCGTGTTGTCGGGGACACAGGGAGTTCTTGTTGTCGGGGACACAGGGAGCTCTTGTTGTCGGGGACACAGGGAATTCTTGTTGTCGGGGACACAGGGAGCTCTGGTTGTTGGGGACACAGGGTGTTCGTTTTGTTGGGGACACAGGGAATTCTTGTTGTCAGGGGCACAGGAAGTTCCTGTTGTCGGGCGACACAGGGAGTTTAGTAGTCGGGGGACACAGGGAATTCTTGTTATCGGGGGACACGGAGTTCGTGTTGTCGGGGTCACAGGGAGTTTGTGTTGTCGGGGACACAGGGAGTTCTTGTTGTTGGTGGCACAGGGAGTTCCTGTTTTCGGGGACATAGGTAGTTCTTGTTGTCGGGGACACAGGGAGTTTTTGTTGTTGGGGGCACAGGGAGTTCTTGTTGTCGGGGACACAGGGAGTTCTTGTTGTCGGGGACACAGGGAGTTCTTGTTGTCAGGGTCACAGGGAGTTCTTGTTGTCGGGGACACAGGGAGTTCTTGTTGTCGGGGACACAGGGAGATCTTGTTGTCGGGGACACAGGGAGTTCTTGTTGTCAGGGTCAAAGGGAGTTCTTGTTGTCAGGGTCAAAGGGAGTTCTTGTTGTCGGGGGCACAGGGAGTTCTTGTTGTTCGGGGACACAGGGAGTTCTTGTTGTTCGGGGGCACAGGGAGTTCTTGTTGTTCGGGGACACAGGGAGTTCTTGTTGTCGGGGACACAGGGAGTTCTTGTTGTCGGTCGCACAGTGAGTTCTTGTTGTTGGGGACACAGGGAGTTCTTGCTTTCGGGGACACAGGGACTTCTTGTTGTAGGGGACACAGGGCGTTCTTCATGTTTGGGACACAGGGAATTCTTGTTGTCGTGTTCACAGGGAGTTCTTGTTGTCGGGGACTGAGGGAGTTCTTGATGTCGGGGACACAGGGAGTTCTTGTTGTCGGGGACTGAGGGAGTTCTTGATGTCGGGGACACAGGGAATTCTTGTTGTCGGGTTCACAGGGAGTTCTTGTTGTCGGGGACACGGAATTCTTGTTGTCGGCGACACATGGAGTTCTTGTTGTTGGGGATACAGGGAGTTCTTGTTGTTGGGGACACAGGCTGTTCGTGTTGTTGGGGACACAGGGAGTTCTTGTTGTTGGGGACACAGGGTATTCGTGTTGTTGGGGACACAGGGAATTCTTGTTGTCAGGGGCACAGGAAGTTCCTGTTGTCGGGCGACACAGGGAATTTAGTAGTCGGGGGACACAGGGAATTCTTGTTATCGGGGGACACAGGAAGTTCTTGTTGTCGGGGGCACAGGGAGTTCGTGTTGTCGGGGACACAGGGAGTTCTTGTTGTTGGTGGCACAGGGAGTTCCTGTTTTCGGGGACACAGGTAGTTCTTGTTGTCGGGGACACAGGTAGTTCTTGTTGTTGGGGACACAGGGAGTTCGTGTTGTCGGGGACACAGGGAGTTCTTGTCGTTGGTGGCACAGGGAGTTTTTGTTGTTGGGGGCACAGAGAGTTCTTGTTGTCGGGGACACAGGGAGCTCTTGTTGTCGGGGACACAGGGAATTCTTTTTGTCGGCGACACAGGGAGTTCTTGTTGTTGGGGCCACAGGGAGTTCTTGTTGTCAGGGGCACAGGAAGTTCCTGTTGTCGGGCGACACAGGGAGTTTAGTAGTCGGGGGACACAGGGAATTCTTGTTATCGGGGGACACGGAGTTCTTGTTGTCGGGGTCACAGGGAGTTTGTGTTGTCGGGGACACAGGGAGTTCTTGTTGTTGGTGGCACAGGGAGTTCCTGTTTTCGGGGACACAGGTAGTTCTTGTTGTCGGGGACACAGGGAGTTCTTGTTGTTGGGGACACAGGGGGTTCTTGTTGTTGGGGTCACAGGGAGTTCTTGTTGTCGGGGACACAGGGAGTTTTTGTTGTTGGTGGCACAGGGAGTTCTTGTTGTCGGGGACACAGGGAGATCTTGTTGTCGGGGACACAGGGAGTTCTTGTTGTCAGGGTCACAGGGAGCTCTTGTCGGTGAAACAGTGAGTTCTTGTTATCGGGGACACAGGGAGTTCTTGTTGGGGACACAGGGAGTTCTTGTTGTCATGGTCATAGGGAGTTCTTGTTGTCGGTGACACAGGGAGCTCTTGTCGGTGAAACAGTGAGTTCTTGTTATCGGGGACACAGGGAGTTCTTGTTGGGGACACAGGGAGTTCTTGTTGTCGGGGACACAGGGAGTTCTTGTTGTTGGGGACACAGGGAGTTCTTGTTGTCAGGGACACAGGGAGTTCTTGTTGTCGGGGACACAGGGAGCTCCTGTTGTTGTCGGGGACACATGGAGTTCTTGTGGTTGGGGACACAGGGAGTTCTTGTTTTCGGGGACACAGGGAGTTCTTGTTGTTGGGGACACAGGGAGTTCTTGTGGTTGGGGACACAGGATGTGGTTGTTTTCGGGGACACAGGGAGTTCTTGTTGTTCGGGGACACACGGAGTTCTTGCTTTCATGGACACAGGGAGTTCCTGTTGTCGGGGTCATAGGGAGTTCTTGTCGGGGACACAGGGAATTCTTGTTGTTCGGGGACACAAGGAGTTCTTGTCGGGGGCACAGGGAGTTCTTGTTGTTCAGGGACACACGGAGTTCTTGTTGTCAGGGGCACAGGTAGTTCCTGTTGTCGGGGACACAGGTAGTTCTTGTTGTTGGGGACACAGGGTGTTCGTGTTGTTGGGGACACAGGGAATTCTTGTTGTCAGGGGCACAGGAAGTTCCTGTTGTCGGGCGACACAGGGAATTTAGTAGTCGGGGGACACAGGGAATTCTTGTTATCGGGGGACAGAGGGAGTTCTTGTTGCCGGGGCCACAGGGAGTTCTTGTTGTCGGGGACACAGGTAGTTCCTGTTGTCAGGGACACAGGGAGTTCTTGTTGTTGGGGACACAGGGTGTTCGTGTTGTTGGGGACACAGGGAATTCTTGTTGTCAGGGGCACAGGAAGTTCCTGTTGTCGGGCGACACAGGGAATTTAGTAGTCGGGGGACACAGGGAATTCTTGTTATCTGGGGACAGAGGGAGTTCTTGTTGCCGGGGCCACAGGGAGTTCTTGTTGTCGGGGACACAGGGAGTTCGTGTTGTCGAGGACACAGGGAGTTCTTGTTGTTGGTGGCACAGGGAGTTCCTGTTTTCGGGGACACAGGTAGATCTTGTTGTCAGGGACACAGGGAGTTCTTGTTGTTGGGGACACAGGGAGTTCTTGTTGTCGGGGGCACAGGGAGTTCTTGTTGTTGGGGACACAGGGAATTCTTGTTGTCAGGGTCACAGGGAGTTCTTGTTGTCAGGGTCATAGGGAGTTCTTGTTGTCGGGGACACAGGGAGGTCTTGTTGTCAGGGTCATAGGGAGTTCTTGTTGTCGGGGACACAGGGAGTTCTTGTTGTCGGGGACACGGAGTTCTTGTTGTCGGTGAAACAGTGAGTTCTTGTTATCGGGGACACAGGGTGTTCTTGTTGTTGGGGACACAGGGAGCTCCTGTTGTTGTCGGGGACAAAGGGAGTTCTTGATGTCGGGGACACAGGGAGTTCTTGTTGTCGGGGACACAGGGAGTTCTTGTTGATGGGGACACAGGGAGTTCTTGTTGTTGGGGTCACAGGGAGTTCTTGTTGTTGGGGACACAGGGAGTTCTTGTTGTCGGGGACACAGGGAGTTCTTGTTGGGGACACAGGGAGTTCTTGATGTCGGGGACACAGGGAATTCTTGTTGTCGGGTTCACAGGGAGTTCTTGTTGTCGGGGACCGAGGGAGTTCTTGATGTCGGGGACACAGGGAATTCTTGTTGTCGGGTTCACAGGGAGTTCTTGTTGTCGGGGACACAGGGAGCTCTTGTTGTCGGGGACACAGGGAATTCTTGTTGTCGGCGACACAGGGAGTTCTTGTTGTTGGGGACACAGGGAGTTCTTGTTGTCGGGGACACAGGTAGTTCCTGTTGTCGGGGACACAGGGAGTTCTTGTTGTTGGGGACACAGGGTGTTCGTGTTGTTGGGGACACAGGGAATTCTTGTTGTCAGGGGCACAGGAAGTTCCTGTTGTCGGGCGACACAGGGAATTTAGTAGTCGGGGGACACAGGGAATTCTTGTTATCGGGGGACAGAGGGAGTTCTTGTTGCCGGGGCCACAGGGAGTTCGTGTTGTCGGGGACACAGGGAGTTCGTGTTGTCGAGGACACAGGGAGTTCTTGTTGTTGGTGGCACAGGGAGTTCCTGTTTTTGGGGACACAGGTAGATCTTGTTGTCAGGGACACAGGGAGTTCTTGTTGTTGGGGACACAGGGAGTTCTTGTTGTCGGGGGCACAGGGAGTTCTTGTTGTCGGGGACACAGGGAGTTCTTGTTGTTGGCGACACAGGGTGTTCGTGTTGTTGGGGACACAGGGAGTTCTTGTTGTCAGGGTCATAGGGAGTTCGTGTTGTCGAGGACACAGGGAGTTCTTGTTGTTGGTGGCACAGGGAGTTCCTGTTTTTGGGGACACAGGTAGATCTTGTTGTCAGCGACACAGGGAGTTCTTGTTGTTGGCGACACAGGGTGTTCGTGTTGTTGGGGACACAGGGAGTTCTTGTTGTCAGGGTCATAGGGAGTTCTTGTTGTCGGGGACACAGGGAGTTCTTGTTGTTGGGGACACAGGGAGTTCTTGTTGTCAGGGTCATAGGGAGTTCTTGTTGTCGGGGACACAGGGAGTTCTTGTTGTTGGGGACACAGGGAGCTCCTATTGTTGTCGGGGACACAGGGAGTTCTTGATGTCGGGGACACAGGGAGTTCTTGTTGTCGGGGACACAGGGAGTTCTTGTTGTTGGGGACACAGGGAGCTCCTATTGTTGTCGGGGACACAGGGAGTTCTTGATGTCGGGGACACAGGGAGTTCTTGTTGTCAGGGTCACAGGGAGTTCTTGTTGATGGGGACACAGGGAGTTCTTGTTGTTGGGGTCACAGGGAGTTCTTGTTGTTGGGGTCACAGGGAGTTCTTGTTGTCGGGGACACAGGGAGTTCTTGTTGTTGGGGACACAGGATGTTCTTGTTTTTGGGGACACAGGGAGTTCTTGTTGTTGGGGAAACAGTGAGCTCTTGCTTTCGGGGACACAGGGAGTTCTTGTTGTCGGGGACATAGGGAGTTCTTGTCGGGGACACAGGGAATTCTTGTTGTTCGGGGACACATGGAGTTCTTGTTGGGGGCACAGGGAGTTCTTCTTGTCGGGGACACAGGAGTTCTTGTTGTTGGGGACACAGGAGTTCTTGTTGTTGGGGACACAGGGAGTTCTTGTTGTCAGGGACACAGGGAGTTCTTGTTGTTGGGGACACAGGGAGTTCTTGTTGTTGGGGACACAGGGAGTTCTTGTTGTTGGGGACACAGATTGTTCTTGTTTTCGGGGACACAGGGAGTTCTTGTTGTTGGGGAAACAGTGAGTTCTTGCTTTTGGGGACACAGGAAGTTCTTGTTGTCGGGGACATAGGGAGTTCTTGTCGGGGACACAGGGAATTCTTGTTGTTCGGGGTCACACGGAGTTCTTGTCGGGGGCACAGGGATTTCTTGTTGTCGGGGACACAGGGAGTTCTTGTTGTTCGGCGAAACATGGACTTCTTGTTGTCAGGGGCACAGGGAGTTCTTGTTGTCGGTGGCACAGGGAGATCTTGTTGTTGGGGACACAGGGAGTTCTTGCTTTCGGGGACAGAGGGAGTTCTTGTTGTCGAGGACACAGGCAGTTCTTGTTGTTGGTGACACAGGGAGTTCTTGCTTTCGGGGACACAGGGATTTCTTGTTGTCGTGGACACAGGGAGTTCTTGATGTCGGCGACACAGGGAATTCTTGTTGTCGGGTTCACAGGGAGTTCTTGTTGTCGGGGACCGAGGGAGTTCTTGATGTCGGGGACACAGGGAATTCTTGTTGTCGGGTTCACAGGGAGTTCTTGTTGTCGGGGACACAGGGAGCTCTTGTTGTCGGGGACACAGGGAATTCTTGTTGTCGGCGACACAGGGAGTTCTTGTTGTTGGGGACACAGGGAGGTCTTGTTGTCGGGGACACAGGTAGTTCCTGTTGTCGGGGACACAGGGAGTTCTTGTTGGGGACACAGGGTGTTCGTGTCGTTGGGGACACAGGGAATTCTTGTTGTCAGGGGCACAGGAAGTTCCTGTTGTCGGGCGACCCAGGGAATTTAGTAGTCGGGGGACACAGGGAATTCTTGTTATCGGGGGACAGAGGGAGTTCTTGTTGCCGGGGGCACAGGGAGTTCGTGTTGTCGGGGACACAGGGAGTTCTTGTTGTTGGTGGCACAGGGAGTTCCTGTTTTCGGGGACACAGATAGTTCTTGTTGTCAGTGACACAGGGAGTTCTTGTTGTTGGGGACACAGGGAGTTTTTGTTGTTGGGGGCACAGAGAGTTCTTGTTGTCGGGGACACAGGGAGCTCTTGTTGTCGGGGACACAGGGAATTCTTGTTGTCGGGGACACAGGGAGCTCTGGTTGTTGGGGACACAGGGTGTTCGTTTTGTTGGGGACACAGGGAATTCTTGTTGTCAGGGGCACAGGAAGTTCCTGTTGTCGGGCGACACAGGGAGTTTAGTAGTCGGGGGACACAGGGAATTCTTGTTATCGGGGGACACGGAGTTCTTGTTGTCGGCGGCACAGGGAGTTCGTGTTGTCGGGGACACAGGGAGTTCTTGTTGTTGGTGGCACAGGGAGTTCCTGTTTTCGGGGACATAGGTAGTTCTTGTTGTCGAGGACACTGGGAGTTCTTGTTGTCGGGGACACAGGGAGTTTTTGTTGTTGGGGGCACAGGGAGTTCTTGTTGTCGGGGACACAGGGAGTTCTTGTTGTCGGGGACACAGGGAGTTCTTGTTGTCAGGGTCACAGGGAGTTCTTGTTGTCGGGGACACAGGGAGTTCTTGTTGTCGGGGACACAGGGAGATCTTGTTGTCGGGGACACAGGGAGTTCTTGTTGTCAGGGTCACAGGGAGTTCTTGTTGTCGGGGGCACAGGGAGTTCTTGTTGTTCGGGGGCACAGGGAGTTCTTGTTGTCGGTCGCACAGTGAGTTCTTGTTGTTGGGGACACAGGGAGTTCTTGCTTTCGGGGACACAGGGACTTCTTGTTGTAGGGGACACAGGGAGTTCTTCATGTTTGGGACACAGGGAATTCTTGTTGTCGTGTTCACAGGGAGTTCTTGTTGTCGGGGACTGAGGGAGTTCTTGATGTCGGGGACACAGGGAATTCTTGTTGTCGGGTTCACAGGGAGTTCTTGTTGTCGGGGACACGGAATTCTTGTTGTCGGCGACACATGGAGTTCTTGTTGTCGGGGACACAGGGAGATCCTGTTGTCGGGGACACAGGGAGTTCTTGTTGTTGGGGACACAGGCTGTTCGTGTTGTTGGGGACACAGGGAGTTCTTGTTGTTGGGGACACAGATTGTTCTTGTTTTCGGGGACACAGGGAGTTCTTGTTGTTGGGGAAACAGTGAGTTCTTGCTTTTGGGGACACAGGAAGTTCTTGTTGTCGGGGACATAGGGAGTTCTTGTCGGGGACACAGGGAATTCTTGTTGTTCGGGGTCACACGGAGTTCTTGTCGGGGGCACAGGGATTTCTTATTGTCGGGGACACAGGGAGTTCTTGTTGTTCGGCGAAACATGGACTTCTTGTTGTCAGGGGCACAGGGAGTTCTTGTTGTCGGTGGCACAGGGAGATCTTGTTGTTGGGGACACAGGGAGTTCTTGCTTTCGGGGACAGAGGGAGTTCTTGTTGTCGAGGACACAGGCAGTTCTTGTTGTTGGTGACACAGGGAGTTCTTGCTTTCGGGGACACAGGGATTTCTTGTTGTCGTGGACACAGGGAGTTCTTGATGTCGGCGACACAGGGAATTCTTGTTGTCGGGTTCACAGGGAGTTCTTGTTGTCGGGGACCGAGGGAGTTCTTGATGTCGGGGACACAGGGAATTCTTGTTGTCGGGTTCACAGGGAGTTCTTGTTGTCGGGGACACAGGGAGCTCTTGTTGTCGGGGACACAGGGAATTCTTGTTGTCGGCGACACAGGGAGTTCTTGTTGTTGGGGACACAGGGAGGTCTTGTTGTCGGGGACACAGGTAGTTCCTGTTGTCGGGGACACAGGGAGTTCTTGTTGTTGGGGACACAGGGTGTTCGTGTCGTTGGGGACACAGGGAATTCTTGTTGTCAGGGGCACAGGAAGTTCCTGTTGTCGGGCGACCCAGGGAATTTAGTAGTCGGGGGACACAGGGAATTCTTGTTATCGGGGGACAGAGGGAGTTCTTGTTGCCGGGGGCACAGGGAGTTCGTGTTGTCGGGGACACAGGGAGTTCTTGTTGTTGGTGGCACAGGGAGTTCCTGTTTTCGGGGACACAGATAGTTCTTGTTGTCAGGGACACAGGGAGTTCTTGTTGTTGGGGACACAGGGAGTTCTTGTTGTTGGGGACACAGGGAGTTTTTGTTGTTGGGGGCACAGAGAGTTCTTGTTGTCGGGGACACAGGGAGTTTTTGTTGTTGGGGTCACAGAGAGTTCGTGTTGTCGGGGACACAGGGAGTTCTTGTTGTCGGGGACACAGGGAGCTCTTGTTGTCGGGGACACAGGGAATTCTTGTTGTCGGGGACACAGGGAGCTCTGGTTGTTGGGGACACAGGGTGTTCGTTTTGTTGGGGACACAGGGAATTCTTGTTGTCAGGGGCACAGGAAGTTCCTGTTGTCGGGCGACACAGGGAGTTTAGTAGTCGGGGGACACAGGGAATTCTTGTTATCGGGGGACACGGAGTTCTTGTTGTCGGCGGCACAGGGAGTTCGTGTTGTCGGGGACACAGGGAGTTCTTGTTGTTGGTGGCACAGGGAGTTCCTGTTTTCGGGGACATAGGTAGTTCTTGTTGTCGAGGACACTGGGAGTTCTTGTTGTCGGGGACACAGGGAGTTTTTGTTGTTGGGGGCACAGGGAGTTCTTGTTGTCGGGGACACAGGGAGTTCTTGTTGTCGGGGACACAGGGAGTTCTTGTTGTCAGGGTCACAGGGAGTTCTTGTTGTCGGGGACACAGGGAGTTCTTGTTGTCGGGGACACAGGGAGATCTTGTTGTCGGGGACACAGGGAGTTCTTGTTGTCAGGGTCACAGGGAGTTCTTGTTGTCGGGGGCACAGGGAGTTCTTGTTGTCGGGGGCACAGGGAGTTCTTGTTGTTCGGGGGCACAGGGAGTTCTTGTTGTCGGTCGCACAGTGAGTTCTTGTTGTTCGGGGACACAGGGACTTCTTGTTGTAGGGGACACAGGGAGTTCTTCATGTTTGGGACACAGGGAATTCTTGTTGTCGTGTTCACAGGGAGTTCTTTGTTGTCGGGGACTGAGGGAGTTCTTGATGTCGGGGACACAGGGAATTCTTGTTGTCGGGTTCACAGGGAGTTCTTGTTGTCGGGGACACGGAATTCTTGTTGTCGGCGACACATGGAGTTCTTGTTGTCGGGGACACAGGGAGATCCTGTTGTCGGGGACACAGGGAGTTCTTGTTGTTGGGGACACAGGCTGTTCGTGTTGTTGGGGACACAGGTTGTTCGTGTTGTTGGGGACACAGGGAATTCTTGTTGTCAGGGGCACAGGAAGTTCCTGTTGTCGGGCGACACAGGGAATTTAGTAGTCGGGGGACACAGGGAATTCTTGTTATCGGGGGACACAGGAAGTTCTTGTTGTCGGGGGCACAGGGAGTTCGTGTTGTCGGGGACACAGGGAGTTCCTGTTGTTGGTGGCACAGGGAGTTCCTGTTTTCGGGGACACAGGTAGTTCTTGTTGTCGGGGACACAGTTAGTTCTTGTTGTTGGGGACACAGGGAGTTCGTGTTGTCGGGGACACAGGGAGTTCTTGTCGTTGGTGGCACAGGGAGTTTTTGTTGTTGGGGGCACAGAGAGTTCTTGTTGTCGGGGACACGGGGAGTTCTTGTCGTTGGTGACACAGGGAGTTCCTGTTTTCGGGGACACAGATAGTTCTTGTTGTCGGGGACACAGGGAGTTCTTGTTGTTGGGGACACAGGGAGTTTTTGTTGTTGGGGGCACAGAGAGTTCTTGTTGTCGGGGACACAGGGAGCTCTTGTTGTCGGGGACACAGGGAATTCTTTTTGTCGGCGACACAGGGAGTTCTTGTTGTTGGGGCCACAGGGAGTTCTTGTTGTCGGGGACACAGGGAGTTCCTGTTGTCGTGGACACAGGGAGTTCTTGTTGTTGGGGACACAGGTTGTTCGTGTTGTTGGGGACACAGGGAATTCTTGTTGTCAGGGGCACAGGAAGTTCCTGTTGTCGGGCGACACAGGGAGTTCTTGTTGTCGGGGGCACAGGGAGTTCTTGTTGTCGGGGTCACAGGGAGTTTGTGTTGTCGGGGACACAGGGAGTTCTTGTTGTTGGTGGCACAGGGAGTTCCTGTTTTCGGGGACACAGGTAGTTCTTGTTGTCGGGGACACAGGGAGTTCTTGTTGTTGGGGACACAGGGGGTTCTTGTTGTCGGGGACACAGGGAGTTCTTGTTGTTGGGGACACAGGGGGTTCTTGTTGTTGGGGTCACAGGGAGTTCTTGTTGTCGGGGACACAGGGAGTTTTTGTTGTTGGTGGCACAGGGAGTTCTTGTTGTTGGGGACACAGGGAGTTCTTGTTGTTGGTGGCACAGGGAGTTCTTGTTGTCGGGGACACAGGGAGTTCTTGTTGTCAGGGTCACAGGGAGTTCTTGTTGTTGGGGACACAGGGAGTTCTTGTTGTCGGGGGCACAGGGAGTTCTTGTTGTCGGGGTCACAGGGAGTTCTTGTTGTCATGGTCATAGTGAGTTCTTGTTGTCGGTGACACAGGGAGCTCTTGTCGGTGAAACAGTGAGTTCTTGTTATCGGGGACACAGGGAGTTCTTGTTGGGGACACAGGGAGTTCTTGTTGTCGGGGACACAGGGAGTTCTTGTTGTTGGAGACACAGGGAGTTCTTGTTGTCAGGGACACAGGGATTTCTTGTTGTCGGGGACACAGGGAGCTCCTGTTGTTGTCGGGGACACAGGGAGTTCTTGTGGTTGGGGACACAGGGAGTTCTTGTTTTCGGGGACACAGGGAGTTCTTGTTGTTGGGGACACAGGGAGTTCTTGTGGTTGGGGACACAGGGAGTTCTTGTTTTCGGGGACACAGGGAGTTCTTGTTGTTGGGGACACAGGGAGTTCTTGTGGTTGGGGACACAGGATGTGGTTGTTTTCGGGGACACAGGGAGTTCTTGTTGTTCGGGGACACACGGAGTTCTTGCTTTCATGGACACAGGGAGTTCTTGTTGTCGGGGTCATAGGGAGTTCTTGTCGGGGACACAGGGAATTCTTGTTGTTCAGGGACACAAGGAGTTCTTGTCGGGGGCACAGGGAGTTCTTGTTGTCGGGGACACAGGGAGTTCTTGTTGTTCGGGGACACACGGAGTTCTTGTTGTCAGGGGCACAGGGAGTTCTTGTTGTCGGGGGCACAGGGAGTTCTTGTTGTTGGGGACACAGGGAGTTCTTGCTTTCGGGGACACAGTGAGTTCTTGTTGTCGGGGACACAGGGAGTTCTTGATGTCGGGGACACAGGGAATTCTTGTTGTCGGGTTCACAGGGAGTTCTTGTTGTCGGGGACCGAGGTAGTTCTTGATGTCAGGGACACAGGGAATTCTTGTTGTCGCGTTCACAGGGAGATCTTGTTGTCCGGGACACAGGAAGCTCTTGTTGTCGGGGACACAGGGAATTCTTGTTGTCGGCGACACAGGGAGTTCTTGTTGTTGGGGACACAGGGAGTTCTTGTTGTTGGGGACACAGGGTATTCGTGTTGTTGGGGACACAGGGAATTCTTGTTGTCAGGGGCACAGGGAGTTCCTGTTGTCGGGCGACACAGGGAGTTTAGTAGTCGGGGGACACATGGAATTATTGTTATCGGGGGACACAGGGAGTTCTTGTTGTCGGGGGCACAGGGAGTTCGTGTTGTCGGGGACACAGGGAGTTCTTGTTGTTGGTGGCACAGGGAGTTCCTGTTTTCGGGGACATAGGTAGTTCTTGTTGTCGAGGACACTGGGAGTTCTTGTTGTTGGGGACACAGGGAGTTCTTGTTGTTGGGGTCACAGGGAGTTCTTGTTGTCGGGGACACAGGGAGTTTTTGTTGTTGGGGGCACAGGGAGTTCTTGTTGTCGGGGACACAGGGAGTTCTTGTTGTCGGGGACACAGGGAGTTCTTGTTGTCAGGGTCACAGGGAGTTCTTGTTGTCGGGGACACAGGGAGTTCTTGTTGTCGGGGACACAGGGAGATCTTGTTGTCGGGGACACAGGGAGTTCTTGTTGTCAGGGTCAAAGGGAGTTCTTGTTGTCGGGGGCACAGGGAGTTCTTGTTGTCGGGGACACAGGGAGTTCTTGTTGTCGGGGACACAGGGAGTTCTTGTTGTCAGGGGCACAGGGAGTTCTTGTTGTCGGTCGCACAGTGAGTTCTTGTTGTTGGGGACACAGGGAGTTCTTGTTGTCGGTCGCACAGTGAGTTCTTGTTGTCGGGGACACGGAGTTCTTGATGTCGGGGGCACAGGGAGTTCTTGTTGTCAGGGGCACAGGGAGTTCTTCATGTTTGGGACACAGGGAATTCTTGTTGTCGTGTTCACAGGGAGTTCTTGTTGTCGGGGACTGAGGGAGTTCTTGATGTCGGGGACACAGGGAATTCTTGTTGTCGGGTTCACAGGGAGTTCTTGTTGTCGGGGACACGGAATTCTTGTTGTCGGCGACACATGGAGTTCTTGTTGTTGGGGATACAGGGAGTTCTTGTTGTCGGGGACACAGGGAGATCCTGTTGTCGGGGACACAGGGAGTTCTTGTTGTTGGGGACACAGGCTGTTCGTGTTGTTGGGGACACAGGGAATTCTTGTTGTCAGGGGCACAGGAAGTTCCTGTTGTCGGGCGACACAGGGAATTTAGTAGTCGGGGGACACAGGGAATTCTTGTTATCGGGGGACACAGGAAGTTCTTGTTGTCGGGGGCACAGGGAGTTCGTGTTGTCGGGGACACAGGGAGTTCTTGTTGTTGGTGGCACAGGGAGTTCCTGTTTTCGGGGACACAGGTAGTTCTTGTTGTCGGGGACACAGGTAGTTCTTGTTGTTGGGGACACAGGGAGTTCGTGTTGTCGGGGACACAGGGAGTTCTTGTCGTTGGTGGCACAGGGAGTTTTTGTTGTTGGGGGCACAGAGAGTTCTTGTTGTCGGGGACACAGGGAGTTCTTGTCGTTGGTGACACAGGGAGTTCCTGTTTTCGGGGACACAGATAGTTCTTGTTGTCGGGGACACAGGGAGTTCTTGTTGTTGGGGACACAGGGAGTTTTTGTTGTTGGGGGCACAGAGAGTTCTTGTTGTCGGGGACACAGGGAGATCTTGTTGTCGGGGACACAGGGAGTTCTTGTTGTCGGGGACACAGGGAGTTCCTGTTGTCGGGGACACAGGGAGTTCTTGTTGGGGACACAGGTTGTTCGTGTTGTTGGGGACACAGGGAATTCTTGTTGTCAGGGGCACAGGAAGTTCCTGTTGTCGGGCGACACAGGGAGTTTAGTAGTCGGGGGACACAGGGAATTCTTGTTATCGGGGGACACGGAGTTCTTGTTGTCGGGGTCACAGGGAGTTTGTGTTGTCGGGGACACAGGGAGTTCTTGTTGTTGGTGGCACAGGGAGTTCCTGTTTTCGGGGACACAGGTAGTTCTTGTTGTCGGGGACACAGGGAGTTCTTGTTGTTGGGGACACAGGGGGTTCTTGTTGTTGGGGTCACAGGGAGTTCTTGTTGTCGGGGACACAGGGAGTTTTTGTTGTTGGTGGCACAGGGAGATCTTGTTGCCGGGGACACAGGGAGTTCTTGTTGTTGGGGACACAGGGAGTTCTTGTTGTCATGGTCATAGGGAGTTCTTGTTGTCGGTGACACAGGGAGCTCTTGTCGGTGAAACAGTGAGTTCTTGTTATCGGGGACACAGGGAGTTCTTGTTGGGGACACAGGGAGTTCTTGTTGTCGGGGACACAGGGAGTTCTTGTTGTTGGGGACACAGGGAGTTCTTGTTGTCAGGGACACAGGGAGTTCTTGTCGGGGACACAGGGAGCTCCTGTTGTTGTCGGGGACACAGGGAGTTCTTGTGGTTGGGGACACAGGGAGTTCTTGTTTTCGGGGACACAGGGAGTTCTTGTTGTTGGGGACACAGGGAGTTCTTGTGGTTGGGGACACAGGATGTGGTTGTTTTCGGGGACACAGGGAGTTCTTGTTGTTCGGGGACACACGGAGTTCTTGCTTTCATGGACACAGGGAGTTCCTGTTGTCGGGGTCATAGGGAGTTCTTGTCGGGGGCACAGGGAATTCTTGTTGTTCGGGGACACAAGGAGTTCTTGTCGGGGGCACAGGGAGTTCTTGTTGTTCGGGGACACACGGAGTTCTTGTTGTCAGGGGCACAGGGAGTTCTTGTTGTCGGGGGCACAGGGAGTTCTTGTTGTTGGGGACACCGGGAGTTCTTGCTTTCGGGGACACAGTGAGTTCTTGTTGTCGGGGACACAGGGAGTTCTTGATGTCGGGGACACAGGGAATTCTTGTTGTCGGGTTCACAGGGAGTTCTTGTTGTCGGGGACCGAGGTAGTTCTTGATGTCAGGGACACAGGGAGTTCTTGTTGTCAGGGACACAGGAAGCTCTTGTTGTCGGGGACACAGGGAATTCTTGTTGTCGGCGACACAGGGAGTTCCTGTTGTCGGGGACACAGGGAGTTCTTGTTGTTGGGGACACAGGGTATTCGTGTTGTTGGGGACACAGGGAATTCTTGTTGTCAGGGGCACAGGGAGTTCCTGTTGTCGGGCGACACAGGGAGTTTAGTAGTCGGGGGACACATGGAATTATTGTTATCGGGGGACACAGGGAGTCCTTGTTGTTGGGGGCACAGGGAGTTCTTGTTGTTGGGGTCACAGGGAGTTCTTGTTGTCGGGGACACAGGGAGTTCTTGTTGTTGGTGGCACAGGGAGTTCCTGTTTTCGGGGACACAGGGAGTTTTTGTTGTTGGGGGCACAGGGAGTTCTTGTTGTCGGGGACACAGGGAGCTCTTGTTGTCGGGGACACAGGGAATTCTTGTTGTCGGGGACACAGGGAGTTCTTGTTGTTGGGGACACAGGGTGTTCGTGTTGTTGGGGACACAGGGAATTCTTGTTGTCAGGGGCACAGGAAGTTCCTGTTGTCGGGCGACACAGGGAGTTTAGTAGTCGGGGGACACAGGGAATTCTTGTTATCGGGGGACACGGAGTTCTTGTTGTCGGGGTCACAGGGAGTTCGTGTTGTCGGGGACACAGGGAGTTCTTGTTGTTGGTGGCAGAGGGAGTTCCTGTTTTCGGGGACACAGGTAGTTCTTGTTGTCGGGGACACAGGGAGTTCTTGTTGTTGGGGGCACAGGGAGTTCTTGTTGTCGGGGACACAGGGAGATCTTGTTGTCGGGGACACAGGGAGTTCTTGTTGTCAGGGTCACAGGGAGTTTTTGTTGTCGGGGACACAGGGAGTTCTTGTTGTTGGGGACACAGGGAGTTCTTGTTGTCGGGGACACAGGGAGTTCTTGTTGTCGGGGACACAGGGAGTTCTTGTTGTCGAGGATACAGGGAGTTCTTGTTGTTGGGGTCACAGGGAGTTCTTGTTGTTGGGGACACAGGGAGTTCTTGTTGTCGGGGACACAGGGAGTTCTTGTTGTTGGGGACACAGGGAGTTCTTGTTGGGGACACAGGGAGTTCTTGTTGTCAGGGACACAGGGATTTCTTGTTGTCGGGGACACAGGGAGCTCCTGTTGTTGTCGGGGACACAGGGAGTTCTTGTGGTTGGGGACACAGGGAGTTCTTGTTTTCGGGGACACAGGGAGTTCTTGTTGTTGGGGACACAGGGAGTTCTTGTTGTTGGGGATACAGGGAGTTCTTGTTGTTCGGGGACACAGGGAGTTCTTGTTGTTCGGGGACACAGGGAGTTCTTGCTTTCAGGGACACAGGGAGTTCTTGTTGTCGGGGACATAGGGAGTTCTTGTCGGGGACACAGGGAATTCTTGTTGTTCGGGGACACAAGGAGTTCTTGTTGTTCGGGGACACACGGAGTTCTTGTTGTCAGGGGCACAGGGAGTTCTTGTTGTCGGGGGCACAGGGAGTTCTTGTTGTTGGGGACACAGGGAGTTCTTGCTTTCGGGGACACAGGGAGTTCTTGTTGTCGGGGACACAGGGAGTTCTTGATGTCGGGGACACAGGGAATTCTTGTTGTCGGGTTCACAGGGAGTTCTTGTTGTCGGGGATCGAGGTAGTTCTTGATGTCAGGGACACAGGGAGTTCTTGTTGTTGGGGACACAGGGAGTTCTTGTTGTTGGGGACACAGGGAGTTCTTGTTGTCGGGGTCACAGGGAGTTCTTGTTGTTGGGGACACAGGGAGTTCTTGTTGTCGGGGGCACAGGGAGTTCTTGTTGTCGGGGACACAGGGAGTTCTTGTTGGGGACACAGGGAGTTCTTGTTGTCATGGTCATAGGGAGTTCTTGTTGTCGGTGACACAGGGAGCTCTTGTTGTCGGTGAAACAGTGAGTTCTTGTTATCGGGGACACAGGGAGTTCTTGTTGGGGACACAGGGAGTTCTTGTTGTTGGGGACACAGGGAGCTCCTGTTGTTGGGGACACAGGGAGTTCTTGTTGTTGGGGACACAGGGAGTTCTTGTTGTCGGGGACACAGGGAGCTCCTGTTGTTGTCGGGGACACAGGGAGTTCTTGTTGTTGGGGTCACAGGGAGTTCTTGTTGTCAGGGACACAGGGAGTTCTTGTTGTCGGGGACACAGGGTTTTCTTGTTGTTGGGGACACAGGGAGTTCTTGTTGTTGGGGACACAGGATGTGGTTGTTTTCGGGGACACAGGGAGTTCTTGTTGTTCGGGGACACACGGAGTTCTTGCTTTCAGGGACACAGGGAGTTCTTGTTGTCCGGGACATAGGGAGTTCTTGTCGGGGACACAGGGAATTCTTGTTGTTCGGGGACACAAGGAGTTCTTGTCGGGGGCACAGGGAGTTCTTGTTGTCGGGGACACAGGGAGTTCTTGTTGTTCGGGGACACACGGAGTTCTTGTTGTCAGGGGCACAGGGAGTTCTTGTTGTCGGGGGCACAGGGAGTTCTTGTTGTTGGGGACACAGGGAGTTCTTGCTTTTGGGGACACAGGGAGTTCTTGTTGTCGGGGACACAGGGAGTTCTTGATGTCGGGGACACAGGGAATTCTTGTTGTCGGGTTCACAGGGAGTTCTTGTTGTCGGGGACCGAGGTAGTTCTTGATGTCAGGGACACAGGGAATTCTTGTTGTCGCGTTCACAGGGAGTTCTTGTTGTCAGGGACACAGGAAGCTCTTGTTGTCGGGGACACAGGGAATTCTTGTTGTCGGCGACACAGGGAGTTCTTGTTGTTGGGGCCACAGGGAGTTCTTGTTGTCGGGGACACAGGGAGTTCCTGTTGTCGGGGACACAGGGAGTTCTTGTTGTTGGGGACACAGGGTATTCGTGTTGTTGGGGACACAGGGAATTCTTGTTGTCAGGGGCACAGGGAGTTCCTGTTGTCGGGCGACACAGGGAGTTTAGTAGTCGGGGGACACATGGAATTCTTGTTATCGGCGGACACAGGGAGTTCTTGTTGTCGGGGGCACAGGGAGTTCGTGTTGTCGGGGACACAGGGAGTTCTTGTTGTCGGGGACACAGGGAGTTTTTGTTGTTGGGGGCACAGGGAGTTCTTGTTGTCGGGGACACAGGGAGTTTTTGTTGTTGGGGGCACAGGGAGTTCTTGTTGTCGGGGACACAGGGAGTTCTTGTTGCTGGGGACACAGGGAGTTCTTGTTGTCGGGGACACAGGGAGTTCTTGTTGTTGGGGACACAGGGTGTTCGTGTTGTTGAGGACACAGGGAGTTCTTGTTGTCGGGGTCACAGGGAGTTCTTGTTGTGAGGGTCATAGGGTGTTCTTGTTGTCGGGGACACAGGGAGTTCTTGTTGTGAGGGTCATAGGGTGTTCTTGTTGTCGGGGACGCAGGGAGTTCTTGTTGTCGGTCTAACAGTGAGTTCTTGTTGTGAGGGTCACAGGGAGTTCTTGTTGTCGGGGACACAGGAAGTTTTTGTTGTTGGGGACACAGGGAGCTCCTGTTGTTGTCGGGGTCAGAGGGAGTTCTTGTTGCCAGGGGACACAGGGAGTTCCTGTTGTCATGGACACAGGTAGTTCTTGTTGTCAGGGACACAGGGAGTTCCTGTTGTCATGGACACAGGTAGTTCTTGTTGTCAGGGGACACAGGGAGTTCCTATTGTCATGGACACAGGTAATTCTTGTTGTCAGGGGACACAGGGAGTTCCTGTTGTCCGTGGACGCAGGGAGTTCTTGTTGTCGGGGAGACAGGGATTTCTTGTTGTTGGGGTCACAGGGAGTTCTTGTTGTCGAGGATACAGGGAGTTCTAGTCGGGGATACAGGGAGTTCTTGTTGTCGGGGAGACAGGGAGTTCTAGTCGGGGATACAGGGAGTTCTTGTTGTCGAGGATACAGGGAGTTCTTGTTGTCGGGGTCACAGGGAGTTCTTGTTATCGAGGATACAGGGAGTTCTTGTTGTCGGGGTACACAGGGAGTTCTTGTTGTCGGGGACACATGGAGTTCTTGTTGTTCGGGGACACAGGGAGTTCTTGTTGTCGGGGACACAGGGAGTTCTTGTTGTTGGGGACACAGGATGTGGTTGTTTTCGGGGACACATGGAGTTCTTGTTGTTCGGGGACACAGGGAGTTCTTGTTGTCAGGGGCAGAGGGAGTTCTTGTTGTTGGGGACACAGGGAGTTCTTGTTGTCGGGGGCACAGGGAGTTCTTGTTGTCGGGGACACAGGGAGTTCTTGTTGTCGGGGGCACAGGGAGTTCTTGTTGTCGGGGGCACAGGGAGTTCTTGTTGTCGGGGTCACAGGGAGTTCTTGTTGTCGGGGGCACAGGGAGATCTTGTTGTTGGGGACACAGGGAGTTCTTGTTGTCGGGGACACAGGGAGTTCTTGTTGTCAGGGTCATAGGGAGTTCTTGTTGTCGGGGACACAGGGAGTTCTTGTTGTCAGGGTCATAGGGTGTTCTTGTTGTCGGGGGCACAGGCAGTTCTTGTTGTCGGGGACACGGAGTTCTTGTTATCGGGTACACAGGAAGTTCTTGTTGTCGGGGACACAGGGAGCTCCTGTTGTCGTCGGGGTCAGAGGAAGTTCTTGTTGCCAGGGGCCACAGTGAGTTCTTGTTGTCAGGGACACAGGTAGTTCATGTTGTTGTTGGGGTCAGAGGGAGTTCTTGTTGTTGGGGACACAGGGAGTTCCTGTTGTCATGGACACAGGTAGTTCTTGTTGTCAGGGGACACAGGGAGTTCCTGTTGTCATGGACACAGGTAGTTCTTGTTGTCAGGGGACACAGGGAGTTCCTGTTGTCATGGACACTGGTAGTTCTTGTTGTCAGGGGACACAGGGAGTTCCTGTTGTCATGGACACAGGTAGTTCTTGTTGTCAGGGGACACAGGGAGTTCCTGTTGTCGGGGTCAGAGGGAGTTCTTGTTGTCGGGGGACACAGGGAGTTCTTGTTGTCCGTGGACGCAGGGAGTTCTTGTTGTCGGGGAGACAGGGATTTCTTGTTGTTGGGGACACAGGGAGTTCTTGTTGTCGAGGATACAGGGAGTTCTTGTTGTCGGGGTATACAGGGAGTTCTTGTTGTCGGCGGACACAGGGAGTTCTAGTCGGGGATACAGGGTATTCTTGTTGTCGAGGATACAGGGAGTTCTTGTTGTCGGGGTACACAGGGAGTTCTTGTCGGGGACACAGGGAGTCGTTGTTGTCGGGGTACACAGGGAGTTCTTGTTGTCGGGCAGACAGGGAGTTCTTGTCGGGGACACAGGGAGTCGTTGTTGTCGGGGGACACAGGGAGTTCTTGTCGGGGACACAGGGAGTCGTTGTTGTCGGGGTACACAGGGAGTTCTTGTTGTCGAGGATACAGGGAATTTTTGTTGTCGGGGTACACAGGGATTTCTTGTCGGGGACACAGGGAGTTCTTGTTGTCGGGGGACACAGGGAGTTCTTGTTATCGAGGATACAGGGAGTTCTTGTTGTCGGGGTACACAGGGAGTTCTTGTTGTCGGGGAGACAGGGATTTCTTGTTGTCGGGGTACACAGGGAGTTCTTGTTGTCGGGGACACAGGGAGCTCTTGTTGTCGGGGACACAGGGAGTTCTTGTTGTCGGGGACACAGGGAGTTCTTGTTGTTCGGGGACAGACGGAGTTCTTGTTGTCAGGGGCAGAGGGAGTTCTTGTTGTTGGGGACACAGGGAGTTCTTGTTGTCGGGGGCACAGGGAGTTCTTGTTGTCGGGGACACATGGACTTCTTGTTGTCAGGGGCAGAGGGAGTTCTTGTTGTCGGGGACACAGGGAGATCTTGTTGTTGGGGACACAGGGAGTTATTGTTGTCGAGGACACAGGCAGTTCTTGTTGTTGGGGACACAGGGAGTTCTTGCTTTCAGGGACACAGGGAGTTCTTGTTGTCGGGGACACAGGGAGTTCTTGATGTTGGGGACACAGGGAATTCTTATTGTCGGGTTCACAGGGAGTTCTTGTTGTCGGGGACCGAGGGAGTTCTTGATGTCGGGGACACAGGGAATTCTTGTTGTCGGGTTCACAGGGAGTTTGTGTTGTCGGGGACACAGGGAATTCTTGTTGTTCGGGGACACACGGAGTTCTTGTCGGGGACACAGGGAGTTCTTGTTGTCAGGGGACACAGGGAGTTCTTGTTGTCGGTGAAACAGTGAGTTCTTGTTGTCGGGGACACAGGGAGCTCCTGTTGTTGTCGGGGTCAGAGTGAGTTCTTGTTGTCAGGGACACAGTTAGTTCATGTTGTTGTTGGGGACACAGGGAGTTCCTGTTGTTGGGGGCACAGGGAGTTCTTGTTGTCATGGACACAGGTAGTTCTTGTTGTCAGGGACACAGGGAGTTCCAGTTGTCATGGACACAGGTAGTTCTTGTTGTCAGGGACACAGGGAGTTCCAGTTGTCATGGACACAGGTAGTTCTTGTTGTCAGGGGACACAGGGAGTTCCTGTTGTCATGGACACAGGTAGTTCTTGTTGTCAGGGGACACAGGGAGTTCCTGTTGTCGGGGTCAGAGGGAGTTCTTGTTGTCGGGGGACACAGGGAGTTCTTGTTGTCGGGTGATGCAGGGAGTTCTTGTTGTCGGGGAGACAGGGATTTCTTGTTGTCGGGGGACACAGTGAGTTCTAGTCGGGGATACAGGGAGTTCTTGTTGTCGAGGATACAGGGAGTTCTTGTTGTCGGGGTATACAGGGAGTTCTTGTTGTCGGGGACACAGGGAGTTTTTGTTGTCGGGGTACACAGGGAGTTCTTGTCGGGGACACAGGGAGTTCTTGTTGTCGGGGTACACAGGGAGTTCTTGTTGTCGGGGAGACAGGGATTTCTTGTTGTCGGGGGACACAGGGAGTTCTTGTTGTCGAGGATACAGGGAGTTCTTGTTGTCGGGGAGACAGGGAGTTCTTGTTGTCGGGGGACACAGGGAGTTCTTGTTGTCAGGGAGACAGGGATTTCTTGTTGTCGGGGGACACAGGGAGTTCTTGTTGTCGAGGATACAGGGAGTTCTTGTTGTCAGGGAGACAGGGATTTCTTGTTGTCGGGGGACACAGGGAGTTCTTGTTGTCAGGGAGACAGGGATTTCTTGTTGTCGGGGGACACAGGGAGTTCTTGTTGTCAGGGAGACAGGGATTTCTTGTTGTCGGGGGACACAAGGAGTTCTTGTTGTCGGGGTACACAGGGAGTTCTTGTTGTCGGTGAGACAGGAAGTTCTTGTTGTCGGGGACACGGGGAGTTCTTGTTGTCGGGGACACAGGGAGTTCCTGTTGTCATGGACACAGGGAGTACTTTTTGCATTTTCTAAAGATGGCTTCTATTTTTTTTATTTTTAAAACCATGGGTAAGTGAATTTGTGCTCACAATGAGTGAACTGGTGCCTTTTGCATGGACAAGCAAATTCATGAAAGATCAGGTCACAAATGGCAGGACTTTACCATAATGTCCTCATCAGAAACATTTATTAATTTTATATTTCCATAGTGACTTTTTTGAATCATAGTACAACAACAACACCTTGCATTGATATAGCAACATTAAGGTGGTGAAGCATCCCAAGCTGCTTCATGGGACTGTAATCAGATAAAAATAAATCTCCAAGGCAAGGAAAGAGGCATCAGGATAGGTAACCAACGGCTTGGTCAAGGGAGTATCCTAGAGAAGGAAAGCGAGGTGAGGTCAAAGGAGTATCCTAGAGAAGGAAAGCGGGAATTCCAGAGTTTAATGCATAGACTCCTGATGGTCCGGAAGTCTTGGGTGGGTGAGGAAGTTGGGGGAGGTGCAAGATACTGGAATTGAGGGAATTCAGAGTTCTTGAAATGTAAAGCCTGAACATCTTTAGTCTTTTGTGGTAGAATGTACCATGGAGAGGGCCATTGCCTACTTCATCTGTAACGTTCTCAGAGGGGTAGATTTTGTAGGACAGGTGTGTTCTCACTAAGTTTTGCAGTGCAGGCACTCCTCCAACTTAAGCTTTAGTAAGTATTCCAATATTTTACCTGTCCAAAATGATAGACAGATGTCCCTGTAGCTGTTTTCAGTAGAATAGTTGCCCTTTTAAGAGTAGGTAGCTTAGTTTGCTTGTTTCGATATGACAATAGTCAGTGTCCCATAATTTTTTTCCACCTTTAGTGCCTCAAACATGCAACATCTGCGCTGTGGCATTTGTTAGTCTTAAGTTGCCCACATTTCTCAAACTCTTCTGCTGCACTGACTTCAAAACCTTGTAGTATATTGGGTATACTACAGAAACTAGATATCATATTCATGTTATTCTTCCAAGTGAGTACCATCAGAACATGTCCATTTAATATTGTGACTATTTTATCTCCTTTAATTTTGCTTTCACTTTAATCCTTGAGCTGTACTACCTCACATTACTAACATTTTATTTCCTATAAAACTGCAAAAATGTTTTCTTTTGATATTAAATGTCTTTCGCTACGCATGTCTCCAAGGTTTATATTGTTGTGATGAGTCTGCAGATCTTCTTATTATCTGTCTCATTCAATGCAAGTACGTCTTTTTATTTTTTTAAATTTTAATTTATTTATTCATTCATGGGATGTGGGCGTCGCTGGCTAGGCCAGCATTTATTGCCCACCCCTAGTTGCCCTTGTGAAGGCAGCGGTGAGCTGCCTTCTTGAACAGCTGCAGTCCCTGACCCAATGACTACAGTGAGGCACAGAGTTGAAATCCCATGTAGCATGGAATGGGATTCCATGATACTGTGTCTCCATATATTTTGTCTCCTGCCACCAACGTTACGCCAGTTGATCAGTACAACCAGCACCTCCCACCACTGTAGCTCCATAAGCAGACAAGCTAAACTTCGTAGCATCAACATGTGATTTGGCCAGTGCATGGTTACAACTTAGGACAGGGACATATTCACTTCTATGATCCTGGCTGTACATGGTGGTGTTCTGTTAGGTATGTGAGTTGTTTTGTCACGTTACTGAAATGTTGAAAGCCTTGTGGCTGCTATTAGCAGTGTGCCTCTTTTCCAAGCCTCTCAATACTACTTCATTCCCATTCAAAGTACAAATCTAATGCACACGTTCCTTAAACTTAAGCGCAAGATTTTTACATCTGTCAAAATTAAAATTACTTTGCTATTTGACTGCCCAATTGCACAGCCAATCTAAATCCTTTGAAATGTTAGCTTGGCTGCACTAACAGTTCGAGCACCCGGGTGTAAATTAAAGCAATAAGAGTCCAAGTACTGATTGCAGCAGAACTACACTGGATCCCAGTCTGACATTACCCCTCTTATCAGCACTCTGGCTACTTATAGTTAAAAAAAAAACCCAATTCTTAACAAATCCCATATTCTACCTTAGATTCCTGCAGCTTTTTAATTTAATTAAGATGTTTCTCATGCAAAATTTGTAGAGGACTTTCTGAAAGCCCAAATGAATTGCAACATAGTGAGTGCTCCCATCTACTTCATCTGTAACATTCTCAGTGGAGTAGATTTTGTAGGACAGGACAGCCCTCACTAAGTTATACAGAGCAGGCACTCCTGCAAAATAACCTTTAGAATGTATTCCACCCTTTCACCTGTCAAAAGTGATAGATGAATGGGCCCGTAACTGTTTTGAATATAATAGTTGCCCTTTTAAGAATAGATACCATAGTTTTCCAGTTTCTATATGACAATAGTCGGTGTCCCATAAATTCCCTTCACCTTTGGTGCCTCAAGTATGTAACATCTGCGCTGTGGCATTAAGTTGCCTTCATTTATCAAACTCTCCTGCTGCACTGACTTCAAAATCTTGTAGTATATTGTGTATACAACAGAAACTAGATATCATATTCATGTTATTCTCCCAAGTGAGTACTGTGGGAAATATCCATTTAATATTGTGACTATTTTACCTCCTTTAATTTTGCTTTCACTTTAATCCTTGAGCAGTACGTCCTCTCATAACTAAGATTTTGTTTCCTATCAATATTTTCATTTTATATTAAACATCTTTAGCATGTCTGCAAGGCCCTCCTGGTAACATATTTAACCCATTCTGGTTCATTTTAAAACTAGCACATGTTGTCCATCCCTTGATGCCCTGAGAAGCTGATCTTGTTGTACAATGAGTGGTTTACTGTGGGACTGGAGTCACCACCAGATGTGTACCCTTTTCTCAGAATCATAGAAACCTACAGCATGAAGGAATCCACATCTGTTCTGTCTGTGCTGGCCCTTTGAATGAACTGTTGTGCTGTAGTCTTGCAAGTTCCTCATCCTGAAATTTCTGTCCAACGTTGTTTTAAAATTATTTATGGAATCAGCTTTCATCACGTTTTCAGGATCCCAGCACCCCTGAGTGAAAATATTTCTTCTTATTTCTCCTGTAAATCTTTCGCCAATGATTTTAAATCTCTGACCTCTGGTTATTACCCATTTACCCAGGGGAATCTTTTGTTTTCTCTATCTCCTCTATCAAAATCTCTTTGTCATTCTCAAACCTTTACTAGGCCACTTTTTAACCTTCTCCAAGGAGGACTGTCCCAAAGTTCCCAACCTCTCCTCCTAACTAAAGCCACTGCTAACATCCTGGTAAACCTCCTCTGTAAATCTTTCCTGAAGCATAGTGCCCAGAATTTCCACACTCCTGCAGCTGAGGCTGAAGCAATGATTCCTAAAGTTTCAGTGTGCTCACTTTTGCTTTTATATTCTATTCCTCTATTCATAATTCCAAATAACCCTAATGCTTTCTAACTATCTTATCAAGTTGCTCTACCACTTAAACGATTTGTGTATATGGGCACCAAGGTCTCCCAGCTCATCTACACTTGCCAAAATCTACTTGTGCAATTTGTATCATATTGTTTTTCAATATTAGTCTTTCCAAAGTTCATGACCTCATATTCTTGCATTGAACTCCACCCACTTTGTTTCTTCCCATTTCACCATCCTCTGTGTTTCCATGGAGTGTTGGAAGGCATTCAACAATGTGCCACACAAGAGGCTTATAAAAATCTAGAATTCCATGAAATTAAGGAGGAAGTGGCAGTGTGGATACAAAATTGATATAGTGAAACTGTTCTCATTGGCAGAAGGGTCGAGAACCTCACTGGTTTGAGATGAATGGTGCAAGAACCGAGGAGGACATAAAGCAAAACTTTTTTTTATGCAGTGAGTGGTTAGAATCTAGAGTGCACGCCCTGAGCGTGTGGTGGAGTCAGATTCAATTGAGGCTTTAAAAAGGGAATTGGCTAATTATCTGAAGAGAAAAAATTTCAGGACTAGTGAAAAAGGGGGATGGAGTGGGACTAGCTGAGACCTGGCACAGACATGAAGGTCCAATGGCCTCTGTCTGCGCTGTAACCATTCTACCCAGAAGGAAAAAATAGTTTGGACCATTACTCTTATTTCCCAGTTTTTACTGGTGTTCCATTTTAAGGTATACAAGACCAGTTTGCACTATCGTTCACTCTAAAACAAAAACAGAATTACCTGGAAAAACTCAGCAGGTCTGGCAGCATCGGCGGAGAAGAAAAGAGTTGACGTCTTGATTCCTCATGACCCTTCAACAGAACTAGGTGAATCCAAGGAGGTGGGTGAAATTATTTGCTCTAGTCTGTTGAGTGGCTGCCGAATCTCTGCCTGATGTTCCCCCGCCTGTCATCACATCTCCAACATTGATTTGATGGCCACTTCCAGATGGCCATTTTTATACATTTCAATGAGACCCCCTCTCATTCTTCCAAATTCCAGTGAACACAGGCTGAGTCAGCCCACTCTCTCTTTATACGACAATCCTGCCATCCCAGGAGTTAGTCTGGTGAACCTTCGCTGCACTCCCTCTATGGCAAGTATGTCCTTTCTTAGGTAAGGAGACCAAAACTGCACACAATACTCCAGGTATGGCCTCACCAAAGCCCTGTGCAGCTGCGGTAAGACATCCTTGCTCCTGTACTCAAGTCCTCTCGCAATGAAGGCCAACATAGCATTTGCCTTCTTAACTGCTTGCTGAACCTGCATGCTTGCTTTCAGTGATTGGTGTACAAGGACACCCAGGTCCCTTTGTACATCAACATTTCCCAATCTATCGCCATTTAAATAATACTCTGCCATTCTGTTTTTCTTACCAAAGTGGATAACTTCACACTTACCCACGTTATACTGCCTCTGCCATCTATTTTCCCAATTACTCAACTTATCTAAATCGCCTTGAAGCCTCTTAACATCCTCCTCACCACTTGCATTCCCACCAAGTTTTGTGTCATCAGCAAACTTGGAGATATTACATTTGGTTCCCTCATCCAAATCATTGATACGTATTGTAAATAGCTGGTGCCCAAGCACTGAGCCCTGCAGTACCCCACTGGTCACCACTGCCACTCCAAAACAGGCCCATTTATTCCTACTCCCTGTTTCTTGTCTGCTAAACAATTCTCAATCCATGGTAATATATTATCCTCAATCCCATGTGCTTTAATTTTACATAATAACTTCTTATGTGGGACTTTATCAAAAGCTTTCTGAAAATCCAAATAAACCACATCCATTGTTTCTCCCTGATGTTAGGCCAACTGGTCTGTAATTCACTGTTTTCTCCCTCCCTCCTTTTTTTAAATAGTGGGGTTACATTTGCCACCCTCGAATCTGCTGGGTCTGTTCCAAAATCTACAGAATTTTGCAAGATGACAACCAACACATCCACTCTTTCCATGGCCATTTCTTTAGGTACCCTAGGGTTTGGATTATCAGGCCGTGGGGATTTATAGACTTTCAGTCGCATTACTTTCTCCAGCACTGTTAGTCAGTAATGCTAATTTCTTTCAATTCCTCCTTCTCACTAGATCCTTGGCTCCCTAGCATTTCAGGGAAGTTATTTGAGTCTTCCTCCATGAAGACAGAACAAAAGTAATTGCTCCGCTATTTCCTTGTTCTCTATTATAAATTCTCCCGTATCAGACTGTAAGGGGCCTACATTTGTCTTCACTAATCTTTTTCTTTTTACATACTTATAGAAGTTTTTACAGTCCGCTTTTATGATCCTTGCAAGTTTACTCTCATACGCTATTTTTCCCCTCCTAATCAATAATATCGTACCTGTTTACATCTATTTGCACTGTTAATTTGTCTACCTTAGTGTCTTTTTTTAACACTTTTACATTTTTTTTGCACTATGGCCCTATTTGCTGCTATCCATTGTTTCCTCTGTCTTCCACTTTTGCTTCCAACTCTTCTGTCTTCCATTCCTATTTTTTTGCCCCCTCTTGTGTCTCTCTGCTCAGGTTCCCATCCACCTGCCAACCTAGTTTAAACCCTCGCCCACAGTACTAGTGAATGCCCCTGCGAGGATATTAGTCTCGGTCCTGCTGGGGTGCAACCCGTCCAGCTAGTAGGGTCCCATCTTCCCCAGAATCGGTTCCAATGCCTCAGGAATCTAGATCCCTCCCCCCTACACCATCTCTCCGGCCATACATTCATCTGGTCTATTCTCCTATTCCTGATCTCGCTAATACGTGGCATTGGCAGTAATCCTGAGATTACTAACTTTGAGGACCTGCTTTTTATTTTTTTCCCTAGCTCCTTATATTCTGCTTTCAGGACCACATTCCTCTTTTTACCTATGTTATTGGTACCGGTCAAGACCTCTGGCTGTTCACCCTCCCCCTTCAGAATGTCCTGCAGCTGCTCAGTGACATCCTTGACCCTGGCACCAGAGAGGCAACATACCATCCTGGTATCATGTTTGCATCCACAGAAACATCTGTCTGTTACCCTTACAATAGACGCCCCTATCACTATTGCTCTCCCGCTCCTTTTTCTCTCTCCTGCCACCCCCCCAACACCCACACCCACACCCACCAACCCTGAGCACCTGAGCCACTTGTGATGCCCTGAGCTTGGGTTTTGTTGCTTTCCCCTGAGAAACCATCTCCCCCAGCAGTATTCAAAATAGAAAACTTGTTAGAGAGGGAGATGGACCCAGGAGACTCCTGCACTACCTGCCTCGTGCTTTTACTCTGTCTGGTGGTCACCCATTCCCTTTCTGCCTGTGCACTCTTTACCTGTGGTGTGACCACCTCCCTGTACATGTTATCCATGAAGACCTCATCCTTGCGGATACTCCGCAGTGACTCCAGCTCCGAAATGCAGACTTTGAGTAGCTGCAGCTGGAGCGACTTCCTGCACACGTGTTCGCCCTGGACAGTGGAAGTATCCCTGACTTCCCACATTGCACAGGAGGAGGATTCCATTTGGCCGAGCTGCCCTGCTATGACTTGCCCTTAAATTACTCCCTTTACTTTTACTTCCTTTAGTCTGGAGGATATTAAGAGCAGAAGAATTACTCACCAGGTCCTACTTACCAAGGCCGCTGCTCTTCTAACTGAGGAAAGGTAAAAAAATGAAAGGATCCCTCCTTCTCTCTTCATTGAACTCCCTGTCTCACCAAACTCCCACTGAAGCCCTCTAATGCAGCCCAAAGCAGCACTCCAGTGCTTCCTGGGCAATTCTCAAGCAGTCCTGGTGTGGGGACTTCCGAGGGGACCCCCAGCATATTTTCCAAGGTATGACCATCCAGAGAATGGATGATCTATTCCATTGTGTTTTCTTATCCCTGTGTTTACTAGCAAAACGACATCAAGGCACCAACCACGGATCAGGGGTTGGTTAACACACACATACGTAGTTTAATTTATTAAGAAGTTGAAGAGTTGATAGCTGCATTATAAAGCAGGAGAATTTGTACACATATCTAGTCTGGTCACTCCCTCACATCAGACTGAGGCTGAGTTTGAGTCACATGATACATTGCATCAGTGATGTATACAGAAGACACAACCACACTCGCTTTAATGTGTACCATAAGAGTGGTGAGTTTCATATATTCTTTTATTTGTTCGTGGGATATGAGCCTCGCTAGCAAGACCAGCGTTTATTGTCCATCTCTAATTTCCCTTGAGAAGGTGGCCTGCTGACTTTTGAATTGCCAGACACAGATTTGAAGACACAGTGAGATAATGCTCAAATAAAGAGCTGGTAACATTGCAGCACATATCCTGTCAGTTCCGTGAGTGGGACAGAACGTCATGAGGACTAGCACCAGGAGACCTCAGTCAGGGAAGGCGAGTGATCAATGTGTGGGCCGGATTGATAGCGAGCAACAGAACATCTAATAAAACAAACAACAGCAAAAATTCATAAAAATCGGGGTAGAGAAGGTTGCAATTATAATGGGCAGAGCTTCGGAAAAGCGTGTGAAAACAACTACAGGAACGCTCATCCCAGATTCTATAGGAGAAGAAAGGTCAAAGGGATAATGTCAAAATGTCCCTAAAATTTCCTAGTTTGAATTGAGATAGAGGTGGCCTATTATTCAAATTTAAAATGTTTAAATGCTGTACGTGCTATGATTTCTTGATTCAGGTATGCCTGAACCAGACAGGCAGGCCATGAAATTTCATCGAACAATTGAGAATGAAGGTCTACACAGGCTGAACACATCAGGATTAACAGAAGAGCTAAAGGATCCCCTAAAGGTCTGGACTACATTGGACAACCAGTTCAGAATCAGGTTAAACTTCCGTATTCATCGACTAGATTTCATGACATGTCGACAACAGCCTACGGAATCCATAGATCACTTAGACAGCAGATGCAGGAAAAAGGCTATGGACTGTGATTTTGAAAACACATTAGAAGCAGACAGAATTGTTGAGTTGGTGATCGCACCCACTCCCATGGAAGCATTCCGGAAAGATCAGCTAGACAAGTCTAAAACATATAGCAGCGAAGAGCTACTCAAGGATGGGTGTAAGTACTAAGTGATCCTCGCAGGTCAACAAAGCTTACAGGTCCTAAGTACAGCCCCGATTATTGATGCACTCAGTAGAACACCCGAACCTAGGAGACATGTGGAAGGTGTGACCTTTTGCATGCACCAAGGAAATGCCCAGATTTTCATTAATTCTGTAAGACACATGGCAGAAAGGGCCATTGGCAGTAGCAGTGCACTAGAGCAAAGGCAGATGCAGTTACAAAGAGCTGTGCACTGATCCAAACAGACAGTACACAACAGGGACCTTCAAGCAATAAGAATGACCATCCAGTATCCCTGTCAGAAACATATACATGTGGTTATTGACAAACCAGAAAATGATAACCATGTGCACAATGAAACAAGGAGCAGCGAACACATGTTTCTCAATGTCAATCTCGTGGAAAACATAGATATCATTGCACCAATCGAAGTGTTTGCCAAGATTCAAATGATCTGCCCTAAGTTGACAACTATTTGTTATTGGCCAAGATTGACACAGGGGCAAGTGGCAACATACTACCCATGCAAATTCTAAAATTCACAGACATGGAAGGTCATGGCAAGACCTACCACTGTGAAACAATTGACGTACAAAAGTTCACTAATTCCACATGCAGAATCTATAGTCCGGGAGTGCAAGTACAATCACTTTTCCTGAGTGTCACAGATGCTATATATCCTGGTCACTAAAGGCCCAGCGATTGTTGGTTTACTGGCTTGCTGTGACCTCACACTAATGACAATCCATGGAATCTGTCAGACCTCACACGACAGATCAACCTCAGAAACTACTCCTATCTCCTCTGTCCATGACCTAACATCAAAATAGCCAAAATGTTTTGACAAAATTGGCAGTTTCAAGGTAGCTGTAACATCACGCTTGCAGGAGACTGCAAGTCTGTCAACTGATCTGGTGCATTTTGCGCAATGCAAATGCTAGCAGCTACAGGAAGAAACAGCAAAAGATTTTACACAATAGAAACCATCATTAAAGAATGGCCTGAGAACATGAGACCATTTGGCCTTACTAGTATTATCTAGGTATCTCCTTGGGAGGCATTTTTAAAGGCAGGTAGGTCATCATACCAGAATCTTTGTGACCTGCTATTCTCCAACAACTTCTTCACTCATCCATGAGCGTAGATTGGACAAGAAGAGTCACAAGAAAGGCAGCCTATTGGTCGGATATGAACAATTACATTGAAGTCATCGTCAAGAAGTGTGAGGCATGTCAAGAACATATGTCAAATGAACACAAATAACCATTGACTCCACATAAATCTCCTACCCATTCTTGGTCCAAAATCACATCCAACCTCTTTCATGTCCATGGCACTGACTTCATTGTCATTGTTGACTACTTTACCAAGTACCCCATTATTTGACAATTGCACAATATGCCAAGCACAACTGTCACTCATCTCTAAGTGCTATTTTCAGTTTATCTGATGTGTCTACAGAGATCGTTATGGATAAAGGTCTGAAATTTGTTGGTAATCCATTTCAGTACTGATCACACTACTTCTTCTCCTCATTATCCTCGATCGCATGGCCTAGCTGAATGAGTGATTCACACTGTGAAACCCCTAAGTCTCAAATGTAGACAGACCAAGCAAGATCTGCACATTGCAATGCTACATTGGGAGAGCGACACCTTTAAGTGAAACTATTCCATCACCAGCAGAGCTCATGTTCAGCAGACCGGTGCGTACCAATTTACCTACTCTCACCCATTCTACTCTCTCAGAAGCTAGAGAGCAACTTTTATAACTGTAAGAGAAGATGACCAACATGCACAATAAAAATGCAGTTACAGAATTTCCAAGTTTATAGCTGGGACAACAAGTTCATATCCTGGACCCCACAGATAGTACATGCCGAGGTGACAAGGTTTTGTTTTGAACCAAGGTCCTATTAAGTTATTACACACAAAGGCACAACAGTGAGGCATAACCAAGGACAAATTAGATCCATTCCAACTCTTCAACCACCTGATGGTTCTATTGCATCTAGGACAAGATCCCAGACGAAACCAGGAACAGCATCCAAGAATGACAATCCCAGAGATCACTGTGAACAATTAAAAAAAGCTCCAGTCAAGGTTACCATTACAAGATATGGACATACCAGCAGATTACCTCTACGCTTTAGAGACTCATAGTTTCATCAGTGCTATTTGCTTTTTGTAATGGCAACTAAATATGAACATGTATAGTACTTCTTTGGAAGGGGGGAAAAGTATCTTTAAAAAGAAAGGGGGATGTTGTAATGTGCCTTTAAATGATAGCAGCATGCTATCACTAGAGAGAAAATGTACCATGTGATCCAGTCTCAGATTCACTTTTGCTTTTGAGCAGAATACAAACAGCTCTGCTGCTGATGTCTTTCTACCTATGTATAAATGTTCTCATGTGCCTATTCTGAATAAACGAACCCACACATTTACACAATCCTGTATGAGTAGTTGTTATTTATATCACTGTGAATAATTAAAAAACAATTACAACATAACAGACCGAGTGAAAGTTTAAGGTTGTGAATGGGGTGCTAATTAAGTAGCTGCTTTGCCCTGGATGATGTTGAGCTTCCAGAGTGTTAATAGAGATGCAGTGATTCAGGCAGTTGGAAAGTATTCCATCACGCACCTGATCCCTGCTTTGTAAATAGTGGACAGGCTTTTGGGGAGTGAGGAGGTAAGTTACTCACAGCAGAATTCCCTGCCTCTGACATGATCTTGTAGTCATAGCATTTATATGACTGGTTCAGTTAAATTCCTGGCCATCAGAAACCTCCAGGATGTTGATGGTGGAGGATTCAATGATGGAAATATTGTTGAATGTCAAGTGGAGATGGTTAGATTCTTTCTTATTAGAGATGGCCATTGCCTGGCACTGGCACTTCCTACTGTGCTCCTGGTAAATAAATTTCTCCAGAGTTCACCATTGGATTTATTAATGACTATTTTATAATCACGATCCCTAGGTTTGATCTCACCCACATCTCTACATCTAACCTACTGATCCCTTAAAAAAGCTGAAACACCTCTAACAGGTCATGTTTCAGCTTCTGTTCTGCAGGGAAAAGAGCCCCAGCCTGTTCAACCTTTCTGGTATTATCTTAAGAAAACAGAATCAAGAGATCACTGAGCTGCAACATACAAAGTGCAAAAAACAACAATTCATTCCCATCGCATAATCTCAGCCAGTTCTTACACGGTCCTCACCAAATAAAACATGAACAGTGTGACAAATGGAAGTGTCAAATTGTTGCAGCAGGTGTTGTTTTTTTTTTCCTCCCTGAGAATGCTGTTGTGAGGCAATTTACTCTAGACCTTTATCTACATCTAATCCACACTGTAGCTGACCTGGGAGAATTGTGGAAAAATGCCTCACATCTCCAATGTTGATGGGCTCACCTTTGATGAGCACAAAAGAAAGCAAAATCTGAAACATAAAATAAGAGGATAAGCAAAAGAAGGTGAAATGAAGAATGGTTAGAAGAATCTGCGTTCTTATTGAAATTAAAGAGGCGCAGATTGGAAGTTGAGCAGTGAGTTTTCTCTGTGTCCTGGCCATCATTCCTCTTTCTCTCTCTCTAGCAAATGCATCAAATGCTAATCAACTCCTCGTTTATCTTATTGCTGTTTATGGGATCGATGTGCACCGAATGGCTGCTGTCAATGCAACTTCACTTGGCTCCAGTTTGAAAATAGTTACTTGGTTTTCAAGAGTTTTGGGATAGCTTCAGAGTAATATGACCATTTGCTCTATAGATGAAACTGTGTTGTAATAGATTTGCAAACCTTATACGAAGCCTCCACATAATGACAATAGAGTGGCATGATGTGCATGTTAATTGCAAAAACTACGGGATACAAGTACAAAATAGTCACTGATAAACCTGGTGCTGAATTCTGGAGAAATTTATTTAACAAGAGCATAGGTAGGGAGTGCACCTCAGTGTGCTAGACTCTATCTCTTCCAGCTTCTCTCCATTCCTGCAATAAATTCCTACACAATAACAGTGACCCCACTTCAAAAAAATACTTCACTGGTTGTGAAACTCTTTGGGATGTTGTGAGGCCATGAAAGGTTTTGGGTAAATGCGAGGTTTTTTTTTCTCTCTATTAAAAATTGAGAATTGAATTTAAAAGTAGGGAGGTTGTATAGTTGTACAGGGCACTGGTGAGACCAGTTTGAAGTGCCGCGTACAGTGTTGGTCTCCTTTATTTAAGGAAAAATGTAAATACATTAGAAGCAGTTCAGAGAAGGTTTACAATGCTAATACCAGGAAAGGACAGGTTGTTTCATGAGGAAAGGTTGGACAGCTTGGGCTTGAATCCACTGGAGTTTAGAAGAGTAATTGGTGGCTTGATTGAAACCTTTAAGATCCTGAGGAGGTCTTGACAGGGTGGATGTGGAGAGGATGTTTCCTCTTGTGGGAGAATCTAGAACTAGGGGTCACTGTTCAAAAATAAGGGGTCGCTCATTTAAGACAGAAATGAGGAGATTTTTTTTTCTCTCAGAGGGTCGTGAGTCTTTGGAACTCTCTTTCTCAAAAGGCAGTGAAAGCAGAGACTTTGAATATTTTTAAGGCAGAGTTAGTTGGATTCTTAATTAACAAGGGGGTGAAAGGTTATCGGGGGTAGGCAAGAGGTTACAATCAGATCAGCCATGATCTTATTGAATGACGGAGCAGGCTTGAAGGGCCGAGTGGCCTACTCCTGCTCCTAGTTTGTATGCTCATATGTCAAACAATATTCCTTTCATATCTCATTGAGCTTTCAGAGGGAGTTCTTCCCAGAGTTGTTAATTTCACCCCACAGTATCACTTGGGTTGAATGTAGTACAGCAATTAACAGATTAATTCGAAGGAATGGCATGAAATTTTCTCTGACATGATGTAGAAGCCAGAAGTGCTTAGAAGCACCTGAACTCCCCCCAAATATTGCACTATACATTATCATAAAATTTGATGCAGAATTATATGGTCCGTTGTGAATAAATAAAACACTAATGTATATTTAATGGTGCACAGTGTACCACTGATCAGCAATGGAAACAGCCTGCATTAGAATGTCCTCATCACCTCAGAAAGATATAATGGAATACTTCACAGGTTGAAGATTAAAATGGAAATCAAATGGTGGGAAGCAAGAGGTCCATTGTCAAAGCATCAGTCTCGTACACATCATGCCAGAAAGAAGAATGAAGGTGTGCTTGGAACTGGGAAGGGATGTAAGGCAGGAATATACCGTCAGCCTCAATGTGCGCAGCAGTGCCAGATGCCATGGGTCCAGATGCATGGCCCCATAAAGTTGAGAACCCCATGTCCTCTATAGGACTCAGCAGATGCAGGTGTGCTTGTCCTTTGCCAGTCCTGCTCTTTCAATGTGTGCCACCTGCAGGAGAGAGGAGAAAATTTCAATGATTGTGTTGGTCTACATTTGGGTGATCTGCCTGCCACAGCTGAATAGCTTGAGGTACACGGAGGCAATGAGAGATGGGTGGAGGGATGGCAGCATTGGAAGGTGTGTGAGGGTGAGTTGGAGTATCTGGATGCTCAGTATGAGTCCTGAGTACCAGGGAGTGCTGCTGTATAGGTGGTCCATTTAGCAATGTGTGAGGTTAAGTGTTGAGGTGAGTAGGAGATGACAAGATGCATTCACTGACCTTGACCACCTGAGCGAGGTCATTAGGCTTATTGTAGAGCTACTGCCAGGTCCTCAGGCCAGACCCTGGAGGTTGACCTTCCTGACAGCCTGCTCTCACTTCTTTCTGAGAGTGGTCTGAGGAACTATGGTGTCTCTCCTTCCAAACTTCACCATTAATACTTCAATTTCACATCCTTCATGATGGAACCCCCTCTCTGCCCTGGTATTCCAATTTGCAACTTCACTTGACTCCACTTTAAGAAGGACAAACTTTGTTTAAAAAGAGCTGGCTATCTGCACCATGCGCTCTCAGCACAACGCTGATCAGCCCTCTGCTAAGCTCAGAGGCAGCCAGCAACACAGAGGAAACCAGCATCCAGAAACCCTCTCGGTTCCTTGCTAAAACCAGGTACATGGGGTGGGAGCATCAATTTTTTTGGTGCTATCCGTGTGCAATGGAACTGATGCAGGCAGACTGTAAATCATGACCCACCCACCCAAAAAATGAGGCAGAAGAATTACTAGCCCCTGCAGCACCCTGGAAAAAGACCACCTACCAAGTGGACCTGGTGCGCACACATTGCCTCTGGCAGCCAGGGTGACCACAGCTCTTAAGTTCTCCACCTTTGCCTCCTTCTGCAGGAGATGGTTTTTGAATCATACAATCTGCTGCCCACACGTGAATTCCCCCAGCTGATGAATGCTATTCTTGCCAGGGTCACCACCTAGGTCCTTCTCATTACCCATGGGACCAATCAGACTGGGAGGATTCTCGATTTGTTGCACTGGCTGGTTTCCCACAGCTACAGGGAGTCATATTCTGCACACAGGGGGTGATCAAGATTCCCTCTGATCATCTAGCTTGTACTTATCAACACAACGGGATTTTACTCCTTCAATATTCAACTGGCCTCCAAACCCTGTCTGTGCAAGATATCCAGGAATTTGCCATGATGCCTTCATTCAACGCCAGTCAAGTCTCTCACAGATGCACTGAAGCAACTCACCAAGGCTCCTTCAACAGCACCTTCCAAACCTGTGACCTCTACCAGCTAGAAGGACAAGGGCATGGGAACATCACCACCTGCAAGTTCCCCTCAAAGCCACACACCATCCTGAATTGGAACCATGTCACTGTCCTGAGCACGGTCACTGGATCAAACTCCTGCAACTACCTTCCTAACAGCACTGTGGGTGTACCTTCAACACACAGGCTGCAGTAGTTCAGGAATGTGGCACACCACCACCTTCTCAAGGACTATTAGGGATGAATAATAAATGTTGGCCTAGCCAGCGACACCCACATCCTATTAAAGAATGAAGAAATGATCCCCAAGCAGAGTCAGCATTTGGCTCCTTGGAGACAAGGGCTATGCACCAAAGGCATGGCTGATAAATCCTGTGAGGGGCCTTATTACTGACATTCAGGGAAGGAACAACCGAAATCACATGGACGAAAAGTGGTCACTGAGTAAACATTGTGATGCTGAAGATCCGTCTCCTGTGCCTGGTCATATCTGGGGCCACTCTTTGTTATGGACCAGAAAGGTTTCCAGAATGATTGTGGTCTCCTATGTTGCGCACAGTATAGTGCAGTAGATAGCTACTAGAGGAGGAAGGTGATGAAAAAAGCAGCTTTAGAGGAACAGGAGAAATAGGAGGAGCAGAAGGAGCCTAAGGTGGCGTCAGCACCTGGAGCCACTCGCTTAGCCACCAGTGTTGACAGGTTCACATTTAAACTGAAGCAGAGCAGCTATCTGATCCGATTCTGAACCCATTATGGGCCCCACCATCCCCAGCCCCCAGCACAAAGCAACGCTCAAACAACAAGCCATTCCTCTCATGGACACCCATTGCTCATCTTTATTCTTCACAAGGCAGAAGGCCCTGGACAGGACAGGATAATGGAGCTTTGAAATAAAAATAAATATAATGGTTGATAAACATTGAACAAAAATATGACAATTTAATTGTATTAAACATCGAAGCGAATCCTCTTGGACAACGATAAATCCTTTTCAAAAACAAAACTGGCTGGAAAAACTCAACAAGTCTGACAGCAACTGCGGAGAGGAATACAGTTAACGTTTCGAGTCTGTATGACTCTTCATTAGAACTAAGGGAATATAGAAATGAGGCGAAATATAAGCTGCTTGAGGGGGTGGGACAGGTAGAGCTAAATCCTTTTCCTTCCTTTGCCTTTATCCCTACCTTGTGGAACTTCTGTAATTTCAGCAGAGCAAGAGGCGGGCTGCTCCTATTCCTGCTCTAACCTCTTGACCCCCATGAGGACCCCATCAAAGACTGCCCCGCCTGCTCCTGTGCAAGGGCAGACACAGCCATTGGGACAGGACGCAGCATGTGGAACTGGAACTGAAGAGAGGCCAACAGGTAAGTAGCAGAACAAAAACAGAATTACCTGGAAAAACTCAGCAGGTCTGGCAGCATCGGCGGAGAAGAAAAGAGTTGACGTTTCGAGTCCTCATGACCCTTTGACAGAACTTGCGTTCGAGTCCAATGACTCGAACGCAAGTTCTGTGGAAGGGTCATGAGGACTCAAAACGTCAACTCTTTTCTTCTCCGCCGATGCTGCCAGACCTGCTGAGTTTTTCCAGGTAATTCTGTTCTTGTTTTGGATTTCCAGCATCCGCAGTTTTTTTGTTTTTAGGTAAGTAGCAAAAGCACTTTGAACAAAGTCCCCAGTTCCTTGCTCCCTTTATCTTCCCTCTCATGGCCCAGCTGCACTTCCCTGTCAACCAAGGCTGGAGGGGCATTCTACTGAACTTCAGTGGGTCACTGGATGATCAAAGGGAGTCTTTCCTCCATCTTATTTAAACTGGCAGACTGAGTGTGCAGGCCATTGGTGAAGACTATCAGGCACTCTGTTGCCTGCCATACCTGATGCTCTGTGCAGGTGGCCACTCTTTCCATGAAGGTGGACATCAGTACAAAGGCCAGAGGCATCATGGGTCTCATGTTAGAGCCAGACTCCTCCAATATCTCTCCAAGTCTGTTCAGTACCTCGGAGAAGGTTAAAGAAACTTCAACCTGCTGAAGAGTCATACGGGCTCGAAACGTTAACTCTGTCTTCCTCTGCACAGATGCAGTCAGACCTGCTGAGTTTTTCCCAGCAATTTTTGTTGTAGAAGAAGCTTCACACATTTTCTGCTGCTGCTCCAGAATAGCCCATTTTCTAGATGACTCAGCACCCACCCTGCGCCAGGCTCAGCATCAATGCCGGCCTGAGCAGAGCTTGGAAGCTCCTGCACCCTGTGACAGGGACTCCCTCCCCACTGCTGTCCTTTCTTCCACCACCTGCTCCTGCACGGTGCTTCCCCCACTATATGTGACAGCCCACCTACCTTTCTTGGAATACCCACCAAGCTGTGTGTATCTGAGCTGGTGGAAGGTGTCCATGAGTCTTGTGACAGTGCAATCCTCAGATTGCACAACCTCCTCGGGGGACGCTCTATCCTCTCCTAGCATCAGCTGCTCAGATCATTTGTGGAATCTTTTTTTTTTTCCTTATTCTTTCTGTGATGTAAGTGTTGCTGGAAAGGCTGGCAGTTGCTTCCCAATCCTGACTGCTCTTGAGCTGAGGGGCTTGTGAAACCACTTAAGAGTCAACCACATTGCAGTTGCTCTGGAGTTTCAGCCAGACAGCAGATTAGTGAACCCAATGGGTTTTTGTGACAGTCAATGATAGTTTCATGGTCATCACTACTGAGACTAGCTTTCAACTCTTGGTTAAGCAATGGAAGTTAAATTCCATCAGCTGCCATGGTGAGGTTTGAACCCATGTCCCCACAGCATTAGCCCAGGCCTCTGGATTACTAGTCTAGTGACAATACCACTACACTACACTACACCACCATTTTCTCATATGTGGAAGATGAAAGGCATGAATTCAAACTGACATGGTAAGCAGAATCAAAGTTGCTGTTGTTCAGATAGTCATATTTCAGCAGCTGCTGATTTCAAGTTTACAGGAGTGAGTGTTGGATACCATGAGGCTGCATGATATTTAATTCTGTCACCAGACAGCTTCATAGCCCCATCTCTCCACCTCCAGTGGTCAGGCTTACTAAAACCCAGCTTATCTCCAGTGTCTCCTCCTCTGTTGCTGTGAACATGGAGGCAACTAGACAGCCACCTCCAATTCCTCCCTCTCCCTGATGTCCTGCCCTCTCTTCTGCAATTATGCAAACAAGAGACTTTAAATGTGAGAAATGAAATGCGTTGAGAGGACAGGACTTCTGGAGGGTGACTGTGAGTGATGGGTTTGACATTGGAGAAAGATAAGGGCAACATGTCAGTGGTGGCTGTTCAGGTGGGGATGTGAGGAGGTGCCTCGAGGGAGAGAGAGGTTCACCTGCAAGGTAGGTTACCCTGAGAAACAATGTGCAGGATAGGGAAGGCAGAGTGATGGAGTTTGCACTTGAATGTAGAATTCCTCCCACCTTCCCTCCCCTGATCAGGTCATTGAACCTTTTGTGGCACTGTATCCAGGAGCAAGGCACCATACTAACCTCCTCTGCCACTTCCAGCCATGCCTGCTTGTTGTCTTCCTCCCAACCATGGGGAAAACTTCCTGTGGGTCTTTATAGCTTGGAGCATGATGCCTAGGGACCGTGGTGCAGAATTTGCATACTGAGTCCCTGCTCCAACCCACCCATGCCCCCGCATATTTATTTAGTTATTGGCTCAGTTCTGACACCTCTGGGATACTACCATTCTGACACTCACAGAGTCCCCTTAAATAGCGACGCTCAAGCAGACCGTAGGGACTCGTCATCATACCTGTCTGTTCCAACTGGTCCCAAAACACGGAAGCCAAATTCAAACACCACTGCTGAGTAAAAACTGCTGATAAATGCACTGCTGAAATTTCCAGGTTCCCAATGTGCTGCCAGCTTCTCCTGCTGAGAAGGGTCCGACAGTTAAAACTCAGCGCTTGGTACAGGCAGAGTTCATGTTGTGAATATGGAAGAAGACAGTTAGTGATACAGGCGACCTGGTGAAGGAGACACAAGTGTTGGTGCAGACGCCAGTAGAACTCTTCTTTGACTGGGTCCATACGATCTTTAACGTCAGCCTGAGAGCTGGTCATCTCCTCGGTTTAGGACATTGAGGGGGTGCGATAGCTACAATAAGAATTTTGATGTCAACGTGCAGTGGGAGAGTCTTATTAAGAGAAATGGGTTAAAAGCTGCATTGAAATAGCACAGATAAGGATTTAACTTGAACATGTTAACCAGGGTGATGAAAATAGGAAATTAAAATTTGAGAGGAGCCTTTAAACAGAAGGAACTCCCATGGGTTTTCGCCCCCCCTCCCCCCCCCCCTTTCAGGTTCCTGGTGCTTTTGCAGATATTGAGCACCTGATCCAAAGTCAAATTTTACACTGACCCGCGCATTGCCAATCTGTACCAAACTGATCTTAATCTCACTTTGAACGACAACAGCACAAAAAGAAAATTGTCCTTTTAAACAAAAGTGAAAGACGAGGAAATCATTTTAACCTCTTTTCCCAGGACTCCACTCACGTTACACTGATGTCTCATTGAATATTTTTGACGTTTGTCATGCCCTAAGGAGTAATTGTTTCAAAGATTAAACGCCATTCAATATTGAAGTAAAATTCTTCTTTTATGCAGAATACAAGGTCATTTACACCCAGTAGCAAGCACACAGTGATTATTATGCCAAAAACATTTATCACAAAACATAGTTTTCAATATTCCACCTCAGTTCATTAGTTTGATCTTTTAGCTTAAACCTCAACATCTCCCATGGGTTGTTGAAAGTACATTTATATGCACGTCAGATTATCAACGTTGACCTTTCCATAACCTTTAAGATATCACTGATAGATCCCATTTGGTTGTAGGTTAGTGAACAAACATTCCCAAAAGACACAAACCCATTAATCTTACTACTCAAGCATTTTCTTTAACTTTTTGGGGGTCAGGCTCACTCAAGGTGCACACACTCTGTAATCAGGACCCTGTATGGTAAATAAACGCAGGAAATGCTGGAAATACTCTACAGATCTGATAGCATCTGTGGATCAGAGAGAAAGAGAGTTAGCATTTCAGGTGGTGACCTACCATCAGAACACAGTAAGGTTTGTTGACTAAAAAAGCATGCAAAGCTTTGATTTATTTAGCACTTACCAGCTGCAAAAGTCCCAAAGTCTTTCACAGGCAATTAAGCACTTTTGCAGGGTAGTCACTGTTGTAATGTAGGAAATGTAGCAGCCAATTTGCTTACAGCTAGCTCCTACCAACAGCAGTGTGACAACGTTCAGGTAATCCCCATTTCTTTAGCGATGTTGCCAGTGAGATAAATATTGGCAACGACATCAGGGTTAACTCCCCTGCTTACCTTTGAAATCATGCTGTGGGGTCATTTTCAATCCATGTGAGAAAGCAGGTAGACCCTCAGTTTAGCACCCCATCTGAAAGACATCACCTGTGACAGTGCAGCACTCCCTCAGAGCCATACTGGGAGAATCAGCCTCTTTGTGCTTAATGGTATAAAAGTTGAAATGGGCTATAGTTTGGATTTTACAGATATCAGATAATAAGCATTAAGTTATGAAGGTACTTCATTCAACCCAGGGATGACAAACATTTTTTGGCTCATGAGATCGAGCCTATTCAATAGCTGTATAGTTCTATTCTATTGTTGTATTGTTCTATAGTTATATTCTATAGTTGTATTGTTGCCTCTCCACAATTTAAGACCTAATTAATGATGTGAAGATGATGATGAGGATCAACAAATTACTGTAATGTGTGCTATCTACAAGATGCACTGCAGCAACCTATCAAGGCTCTTTCAGCAGCACCTTCCAAACCCACGATCTCTACCACCTAGAAGAACAAGGACAGCAGATGCATAGGAACATCACCACCTGCAAGGTCCTCTCCAAGCCACACACCACCCTGGCTTGGTACTATATTGCTGTTCCCTTGCTGCCGCTGGGTCAAAACCCTGGAATTCCCTTCCTAAAAGCATTGAGTATACACATGGGCTGCAGCGGTTCAAGAAGGTGCCTCACCACAACTTTCTCAAGGGATGTTAATAAATGCTGGCCTTGTCAGTGGTGTTTACATCCCATAAATGTATTTTAAAAAATCAATCCAGCCAAAATGATGAATAGTCCAGCAGAGACAAGTTAAATATAAGGGAATGAGTTGTAAGAAAGAGAGCCTGGCACAAATTTAGTAACATAGCTTTAGGAATAGACCATTCAACACCATGAGCCTGTTCTGGTGTTCAATTAGATCTTGGTTGATCTATGTCTTAACTCATTTACATGCCTTGGTTTGATAATACTTAAGATCCTTGTCTAACAAAAATCAATTAATTTCACCTTTAAAAAGTTAATTAAATCAGCCCCCACAGCCCCACCAACCAGCCCACTGCCCTCATGCCCCTCACCTCTCATTTAGCAACTCTAGTTTTTTTGCTGCATAGATTTTCACATTTCCTACACTATTTGTATCAGGAAGTACAAATGGTCCATCTCTAATCTTAAGGGTATCATCACCTAATCTTCTACTTTTGAGAGAACACACACACACACACACGTACACACTAATGCTCTGGGATCCTGGGTTCAAACCTCATCCACAGCAGCTGATGGAGTTTAAATTCAATTAATAAATCTAGAATATAAAGTTGGTCTCAGTAATGGTGACCACAAAAACTATAATTGATTGCTGTAAAAACCTATCTAGTTTGCTAATGTCCTTGAGGAAAGGAAATCTGCTATCCTCACCTGGTCTGGCCTATATGTGACTTCAGTCCTACAGCAATGTGGGTGGCTCTTAACTGCCCTCAGTTCAAGGGCAATTAGGGATGAACAACAAAAGCTGGCTTGCCAGCAATGCCCCATGAAAGAGAAAACAAACCTTTTATCGTTCTGGTGAATCTACTGTATAGACCAGTTGTATCTTGAACTAAATGCCACGCTTTAAATATGGTCTAGCCAGAGCTCTGAATAGCTGTAACAAAACCTTGTCCCCTGCACATTCCAACTTTATCACCCAAAATGTGGCAAAGACATAAAATTATTCATATGGAGATGTTATTGGACTGGGAGGTATAAATGGGTTCAGGAAATAATTAGATGTCATTCTGAGAGGAGAACAGATTGGGGATATAACGGCAAGGCAGGGTGAGATCTATCTGAAGAGGACCAGCTTATTAGATATACTGGCCTTCCTTATGCTGTTTATTTCCAGAGTAGAAAAATTGAAGTAAATCATTTCTCTAACAGATGGTACGAAACTATACATATTTTGGATGCTGTAAAATCTCATTAGGTACTCAAAGGATTAAGGAGTGATTGGTGTAATATTACAGTGAGGATCACACATCTGCATCAACAAAGGGTGGAAGGAGCTGAAAGGTAGGTTTCTTCTCTTGGCAGCAGCCCCAGCTACTGCTGCAAACACACAGCTGAGGGGAGCAAACTGCTTCACATGTCATTTGCAAAGTGGGCATTTGAAAACATTTAACCTCGACTGTTTTCAATAGGAACAGTCTGCACCTTCTGTCAGATCGATAGAACATAACCCAGCAGTGGGTAACTAGCTAGATGAGAGCCATTACTAGCACATCCCACTTCTAAACAAGCTGGTTAATTATTGCAAAATTCTCTACAAATATCGCAATCTGCATAAAGAAGTGCACATGTATCATCTACATCTGAAGATATAAATCCTTTCATCGTATGCTCTTGATAGAGAGCCAAACTTTAAGGGGAAGTGAATTGGTGTTGCGCTGTTATCACTAGGCTAGTTAAAAATACTGATATCTAGGCACTGCCTAAAAATCACCATCAAACCAATACAATTTACTTGATCGAGTTTCTTAATCATCAATGTTTATCTTAGTGTTTTGTGGCTGAAATGGACTGTCCAGATATAATTCCGTTTTTTATACTCACTCTCAGCTTGTGAAAACCAGTGGATTTAGTGACCGTCCCTAGCAGCACCTTTAGTGACCTGGTAATCTGTTTTAGTGATGTTGGCTGGGGCCATAATATAATAGCCAAAGTCCGTTCAGACATGAGCTAGTCAATTACCTTCTGTAGAATACTCAAATCATTGAGAGGTCATGTGACCAACATCTAACTTTTTTGATTTGTCTTTTATTACAACACCTTGGTTGCTTTAGTTGATCTGAAGAAGTCTGGAAATGGACAAGTAAGACCATCACTCTCCCTGCTGTCTCAAGTTCAAAGTGCTATCTCTGTTATAATTTGGAATACATCACAGAGATAGAGAATTTCAATCAAAAGGAACTCTGCCTGCTTATATATCATGCTTGGCTCAATAGATAGGGAAGCTCTGGAGTCCAAAATTCCAAAGCAGCATTTCCAGAGGAAAAAGCAGGACCACCATTAAAAAAGTTGCCTCAATCACGAGCAAAAGTGAAGGACTCATAAACAGTGAACTCTAGTTTTTTATCTATTATCATTGAATTTTAAGCTAGTCCAAAGTTAACCTCCTCTACTGCCAAACTTGTGATTTTGCATCTTTGTAAGTGTGTGTGCGTGCTGTATTGCGAAGATCTGGATGTGTGTTTACCTTTTTAAACATCTTTATGGGCCAAAATTTTTCGCTTGGCGGGTGGGCACATGCCCGACCCGCTTGAACGTGAAATGATGCACGTTGACCTCAGGAGCACGACAGTTCGGACGGCAGGGGCACGCCGGAGTTGGCAGTGCGTCCACCTACAATTAAAAGGCCTGTAAAAGCCATTAAGTTATCAATCAACGTAAATTTAGCGTAAAGCTATCAATCAACCTAATCCATGGGCGGGATGAGGTTTCCAAAAGCAAATGAAAATAAAATAAAAACTTTAATTTTTCATCAGTAACAGGTCCCTGCCCATATGACAGAGTCACATGAGGGGATATGTTTTATTACATTTTTATTTTCTTTATTAATTTTCTAATATCCCTTCACCTACCTGAGGCAGCTCCGTGCCTCAGGGAGATTGTGCAGTGCTCACTCATGCGCACACGCAAAGTTTGCGCTCAGCCAGCTCGCACTCCCCCGTCACCTCCTCCCACGCAGGCAGCGCTCAGGGCTGCCATTTGCGTTTCACCCAGGGCGGGACATTAATTGGTGCACCAGCATGAAATGGCAGTGCGGTGCCAATCACAGGCAGCAGTCGGCTTCCCAACCACCTCCGCCCAGCTCCACCAAGCCCACCCAAACTTCTGTCCTATATTTTTACCAGAAAGGATATACTTTCCCAGTGCAAGTCCCCCCATAGATAAAAAAACACAACTTGCATTTATATAGAGCCTTATTTATCCTCGGAGCATCGTTAAGAATTTCACATTAAATTAATTACTTTCAAAGTGTAATCACATGTCGACAGACACAGCAGCCAAATTACATAATCTCAAATAACTGAGATGAATCGTCAGTTCATTTGTTTATCTTTTGTTGAATTTACTTACCTGCCCATCTTTAAATGGCACAATTGGATCTTTCATATCCATATGAATGGACAGACAGGATCTTGGTTTAACATTTCAGTTGACAGATGGCTGAAGTCTTGGATTGGAGATTGAAACCACAGCTATCTTACCTGGACGCGAGACTATCCACCTGACAGTAGTTGACATTGAACCGGCTAACAGTATAACTCCTGTTATGTATGTCAGGACTCCCCCTTTCTTTCCTACTCTGCAACTGATCATAATAGGGTTTTGAAATTTATAAGGATGAAAATATCCATTACTTTTCAAATCAGTGTCTGTACTTAACCATTTATGTGCTGGTTACCAAGAACACAGTCCGACGGACTTTCTCGAGTTTGAACACAAAATGGGTTAGTTTTTATTGTGTGTGGGAAATGCATTCCAATTTGTACATGCTCTGAAAATGTTGCTCTTCTTTCTCCCCATGTTCTCTTGGGGTGAACACAGATGTTGCTCAGTTACAACGTTTGTGGACTGGAACTGACACTGAGAGGTACCTGGCCAAAAACGTAAAGTTGAATGCATCACCCCCCAGTGTGGACTGAACAGATTGGCTATGTCCAAGATTTAATTCCTGATCTGTGCTAATTAAACTGGTCCAAGCTAGCTATCAACTGAAGGGGCTACATCTTCAATTCCATTCCACAATGCCCCATCCAGCTTGGTCTCGACGCTATCCCATTCTGGAGTGAGGAAAACAAAGCCACCCGGCAGTTGAGAAACAAAAAGGTCTCTGAAACAGATAGAATCCCTGCTAAAATTCTGAAGCACAGAGGGACATGCACCCCTGGCACAGTTTCACCTCCTCATATCCCTCATCTGGGAGGAGGGCTGCATACTGGGGGATCTCAGGGAGGCTGTGAGCTTGACTATATTTAAGAAGAGAGACAAGTCTGATTGTGATAACTACAGAGTAGTCTCCCTGCTGTCTGCCAGTGGTAGGACCATTGCAAGGATCCTTCGTGATGGATTCCCAGTAATGGTGACCGTGAAAACTATAATTGATTATGTGCTGATGTTGCTATGCTGGAAAGATACTGCTTGGACACCAAGAAGCAGTCTTGTATAAGTTACAAGGAAGTCTTTATTAAGAATACTGAACAATGAACATATTTACAGTAGATATGGAGAGGATGCCACACTGGGTCCTTACACATTGCTAATCATCTCTAGACTGGCCCTAGCTCTAGGTCATATGGCTTCTTACATCACTTGCACTCAGCTTCAGGTTAACTCTTTGCCAGATTTTAGCCAGATCATTCTACTACACCCCCACCCAACTGGATGGAGACTGACCTTAGTTTATCTCCAGTTTGCTTCGGGTTTTAGACCACTATATGTCTTGTGGACTAAACTTAATGTTACAACGTAAAAAACATATATTTTTATATCTGTTGGACAGTTGTAAAGAACATATCTTTTTTATTTCCTGTTGGACTGGAAATTAAAATTACAACAGCTGCAGGTTGAAAGAATGTCCACTGAAACAGAGTGAGAGATATATACAATGTTGCAGTCCTGGAACAGTGTGCCATGAAAGAAAGGATGGCGCCAGAAAGGACCAAGGGAGCAGCCTGACAACAGCATTTTAATTGGCTCCTGACCAGTTGACTGGGTGACCAGGTTCTTTGTGAGAAGCAGTGCAGCTGAAGATCTCCTAGCCTGAAAGGATAAGACCTAAAACCTCTTTCTCCTCTGTGTGGAAGATTCCATCAATTCCATAATAATATCCAGCTGGCTTTTCTTCTCATATCTCTATACCCTGCTCTCTCCCTGAAAACCCCTGGCAAGAGGCAAAGTGGAAAATCACTGTTGGAGACATTGAAAGGCAAGTGTTCAACCAATTAATTAAATACTGAAAGTGCTGGAAGGCCACTTTGTGTCATCAACAAGGACTGAAAGGAATTTGGATGACGTCAATCAAAATCAACCCATTGAATCCTGTACTCTGGAATTGGTGCTATTGAGCTGTTTTATCCCACCCTTAAGATCTTTGTTCTTATGTGTCTTGTATTTGTGTGTATATGGAATTAAGAAAGGGGTAGATTTTAAGCTATAGTCTTAGAAATTAGCAGTTCATGTTTCTTTTTTGCCACTGGTTAACGACAGTTTGTTGAATAAACAGATAGTTACTTATTAAGGATGGAAATCTGGTGTTCATATTCTGTTAAACTAAAGTGAACCGTTAGATAGAATTGGGGCAATCTGGTGGTTTGCTCAAACTTATAACATTTGTCAGAACTCGGGGAACAGTGGGACTTGATATTACAGCGCACTGTCCCCAGTGAGTTGTGACAAAGTTTGGGGCTCGGAATATTTTGTAACAATAGGCAATGACAATTTGGGTGTAGATTTAATAAGTAAATAAAACTAAAAGGAAACACCAGGTTTGTACTGTCGAAAATAAGATGGCACTGAAAACTTCTAAACCTTTCCTTCAAGTGCAAGAGATGCCCCTGACGATTTTACAACAGATCCCAAAAGCCAGGTTAATTAAATTGGCAAGTAAACTAAGAGTAGGATTGCCTGCCAAAGCCAGGAAGGCAGGGATAATCAAAGAGATGGCACAGAATTTGAAATTGGAAGGTATACCTTGGAGACTGAGTTCTCCAAGGGGAGGTTCATTGGAACAGGCTCAAATTCATTTGAAAATAAAGAAATTGAAACTAAAGGAAAGAGAAATGGAAATGCAAAAACTTGATCTCGAAAAGGAGTTAGAAATGGTGAGGTTAGAAAAGGAGGAAAGAGAAAAAGAGAATTCCGGCTTAGAATGCTGGCAGCTAAAAAAGAAACACCAGTAGGTGACGCAGTACTTACTTCCAGGTCAGAACCCAGTGGGGAGATGTTTAAATTTTTACAAGTTCTTCCAAATGTGAGGAAAGGGATGCTGAAACATTCTTTATTTCATTTGAGAAGATAGCTAAACAGATGAACTAGCCAAAGGAAAACTGGATATTTTCTGTGCAGAGCAAATTGACAGTTAGAACACAGGATATTCCTGCTTCATGGTCAGAGGAGGTTTCTAGAGGTTATGATCTGGTGAAAAAGGCCATTTAAAGTGCATATGAGTTGGTTCTTGAAGCATATATACAAAGGAAACAGCCTGAGCAAACTTACATTGAATTTGAAAGGATTAAGCAAAATAGTTTTGACCGGTGGATACGAGCATTAGGAGTTGAAACTACCTATGAAGTTCTCAGAGAAACCATCCTCTTCGAAGAACTTAAAAACCCCCTACCTTCTGTAATAAGTACCCTTGTTGAAGACTAAAGGGTTGCAACTGCTAAACCAGCAGCAGTAATGGCTGACGATTATGAGCTGATCCATAAAACTAAACCTTTTTTCCATCACACCCATAAATTTGAAAAGGATAGAAAGTGGGAGAGTGTAAGGAAGGCAAGTAACCAGGGTAAAGAATGGATAGCTGGGAATAGCTTGAGATCTCCTCCCCAGGTAAGGAAGGAAGGTACTGAGGGTGGAGGTGAAACTCCAAGGCCCAAACGATTCCATTGTAATAAAGTGGGACACATTCGTTCAGAAAGTTGGAAGTTGTCGAGGAAGCCCATGGGACTTACTGGAATTCATAAGAGTGAATCAGAAAAGGGAACTCAAAATGAGAATGCCACTTGTAGCTTTAATTACAAATAAGTGTCTGGAGGTAAACACTGCTGTGAGTGCAGGTGAAGTGAATAATGCAGATGAGAGATATAAAGAGTTTTTGTCTAAAGGAAAGATAACCCCTTTTTCATCAAATGATGCAGCTAAGCCCATAACTATATTAAGGGACACAGGAGTTGCACAAACTCTTTTGCTGAAAAAGTACCTAGTTTTCCCTCCAGAGAGTTTAATGAAAGTTTAATGGTAAATGGGATAAATGGAGAGTATATCCCAGTTCCATTGTACAAAGTGCAAGTGGAGTGTGATTTGTCAGATCGGTGGCTGTAAGAGCAGTTAAGAAATTAACTCCTAGGGAATTAATTGGCAGGAATGAAGTTTGTAGCTTCGCTCAAAATTGTGGAAAGTCCGAGAGAAGCTAAAGAGACCAAAGAGTCACAAGAACAAGTTCTTGGTATCTTTCCATCGTGTGTAGTTACCAGAACAATGGCTAAACAAAGTCCATCACCAGAGGTCAAAGGAATACAGAGGTTAGAGGAGCCAAAACTTTCTTTAAAGATGATGATAATTCAAATGCAGTGTTTGGCAGGTCTTCATTAATTGAGGCTCAGAAAGCAGATCCAGAGTTAAACAAGTTAGCACAGTCAGCTTACACTGAAGCTCAGGCAGAAGGAGTTCCAGAGTGCTATTGCATTAAAAACGGAGTTCTGATGAAGAAGTGGAGACACCCTCACAGATCTGCGGATGAGGAGTGGATGATTGTTCATCAGAAGGTGGTACCGCCCAGACATCGTAAGGAGGTACTACGAGTAGCACATTAAATTCCTATGGCAGCACATGTAGGAAAATGGAGATCCCAAGCATCAATAAACAGACATTTTACATGGCCAAGACTTCATAAGAACGCAGTGTAATTTTGTGGAAATGTGTCATACATGTCAGGTAGTAGGTAAACCTCAATATGTATTCAATAAAAACATACTGGTTTTTGAAGAACAATTCAGTTGGGTATTAGTAGAATGTGTAGGACCATTATGCAATGCCACGGATCAAAACGAAAAGCAGGACATCAGTACATCCTTACAATCATGGATTTGACAATCTGATTTCCAGAAGATATTCCTTTAAGGACAATTACAGCTAAGGTGGTAGTGGAATAAGTTAACTCAGTTTTTCACTCGTTATGGCCTACCGATTAAAATACAATCTGACCAAGGTTCTAACTTCATGTCTAAAATTTTCCAGGATATAATCAGCAATTTGTGCATCAAACAACTAAAGTCTACTGCCTATCACCCACAGACACAGGGAGCTTTAGAGAGATACCATCAGACTCTCAAAACATGTTTAAGGCCTATTGCCATGGATATTCAAAGGATTGGGACAAAGGATTAGATTTCTTATTATTTGATCGTGAGATTCTCTGAATGAATCTATTGGATTTAATCCATTCGATTGATCTATGGCCACGAAATAAGAGATCCATTAAAAGTGATTGAGGAAAAGTTTCTAAAAATTTCGAAAGCAGAAAGACGAATCCTCCGTGTTGGATTATGTGTCCATGGGCTGAATTCTCTGGTCGGCGAGCGGGAGTGGGGCCCACTTGCCGGCGGGTAAAATGACGCGCATCCATCGAACTGTCAAATACCTGTTGAGGCCTGTTAAAAACTAATTTAGGCAATTAAATGAGCTGCCTGTGCAACCTTAAGGTTGGTGGGGGGTGGGAGGCGAGGAGGGGGGAGCGGTTGTGCAGGTGAAGAGCCCAGGCAGCCTTTGCATTTTTCATGAAATCTCATCCACGGGTGGGACGAGGTTTCATGAAGCGTTTTAAAATTCAATAAAAACATTTTTAAGATAGTCTTTTGACATGTCCCAGTGTCACATGAGGGGACATGTTTTAAAAGTTTTTAATTACTTTATTTCAGTTTTTAAATATCAAACTGATCAGGGTTGCCTCAGGGAGATTTCTGCGCTCTTTCACACATATGCACGAAAGAGCGCAGACCCCGCCCCCCCCCCACCCCCCCACCCCACACCCCCCTCGCCCACACAGGGAGCACTCAGCGCTTCCAGGTGAGCGTCACAGTGAGTTGGCCCTAATTGGCCCAGCCACATAAAATGGCGATGCGGCCCCGAACAGGTTCACACCTGCCCCCGCCAACCCTGCACAACCCACCCGCCCCCCCATCCCCCCCCTAAAGGTGGGGGGTGGGGGGGGTATTTTTCCCTATGTTTTGAGAAAGAAGCATGTAAAGTAGCATGAAAAATCATGAAACTTTTGGGAATGTGTGGGTTTTACCAGAAGTTTGTGCCTATATTCAGCACAACAGCTGTGTGTCTCACCAATTTGTTAAGAAAACAGGCAAACGTGGTATGGTCAGCAGAATGCCAAGCAGCCTTTGAAAAGATTGAAGGCAATCTTCATAAATGAACCAGTGTTGGCCGCCCCTGACTTCACCAAACCTTTTAAAATGGCCGTGGATGCTAGCGACTTAGAGGTAGGTGCCGTCCTATTACAAGATGATCAGTTAGGGATAGAGAAGCAGGTGGGGTACTTTTCCAAGAAACTAAATCAATATCAGAGGAAATACTCTACAATAGAAATAGAAACTCCAGCATTGTTGTTGTCTCTTCAACACTTTGATGCTTATGTCCGAACATGATAATAAAGAAACACTAATCTACACTGACCATAATCCACTGGAATTCATTGAAAAGTTTAAAACTCAAAATGCAAGACTCTTTAGATGGAGTCTATTGTTTCAACCATTTAAAGATTGTTCTCACTGCCGGCAAAGCTAATGTGATTGCAGATGCATTGTCCCAGGTGTAAGATACGAAAAATACGTTAAAGGGGTAAGAAATGCGGAAGATTGCATAAGATTGTATAAGGGGGACGAAGGATGAATGGAAGTAAGTCTCATGTTTTGTTGTCCATGAGTCACATACCTTGCAATGAAACACATTTTGATATTGTGTTTTATCTCTCTTAAGGGTGGAGGCATGTAGGAATGTATCTTTTTATTTCTGTTGGATTGTTGTAAAGAACCTATTTTCTTTACTTTCTGTTTGACTGTGGATTAAAATTACAATGGCTGGAGTTTGAAAGACATGTCCACTGGTACAGTGTGAGGGGTATATACAATGTTGCAGTCCTGGAATATAGTGTGCCATGAAAGACAGCATGGTACTAAGAAAGATGGTCTAATGGGGAACAGCCTGGCAACAACGCTTTAATTGACTCCTGACCAGATGACCAGGTTTTGTGTGAGAGCAGTGCAGCAGAATAGCTCATAGCCTGAAAAGGAAAATGACCTAAAACCTCTCTCTCTTATGTGTGTAAGATTCCAGTAATTCCACAATAATAGCTAGCTGGCTTTTCCTCCTCATATCTCTATAGCCTGCTCTCTCTCTGAAAACCCCTATCAAGAGGCAAAAGGGAAAATCACTGTTAGAGACATTGAAAGGCAAGTGTTCAGTTAGTGAACTAATTACTGAAAGTGCTGGAAGACCACCTCATGTCATCACCAAGAATAAAAAGGAATTTGGGAGACATCAATCAAAATCAACCCATCGAATTCTGTGTTCCGAAATTGGTGCTATTGAACTGTTTTATCCAACCCTTAAAATCCATGTTTTTGTGTCTTTCTTGTGTCAGTATGTGTGTGTAAAGGGATTTAAGAAGGGGTTGAATTTAAGATATACTGTTAGAAATTAGCAGTTCATATTCAAATTTAGTTTGAGAGTGAGCAAACCAGTGTCCTCAACTTAAATAAGGGCAATCACAGAGGTATGAAGAAAGGGTTGTCTAAAGTGGGCTGGGAAAATAGATTAAGGGGAAGGTTAGTGGATGAGCAGTGGCAGACGTTTAAGCAGATATTTTATAACACACAGAAAAAATTTATTCCAGTCATAAAGAAGGACTCGATGAGAAGGCTGAGCCACCCGTGGTTAACAAAGGTGGTCAAGGAGTGTATCCAATCAAAAAGTAAGGCATACAAAGTGGCAAAATCTAGTGGTAGGCCAGAGAATTGCGAATTTTTTAGGAACCAGCAGCAAATGACTAGAAAGCTAATTAAGAGGGGGAAAATTGATTAAGAAAGTAAATTTGCAAGAAATATAATAACAAACAGCAAGAGCATCTATGGGTATATAAAAAGAATGAGAGTAGCAAAAGTGAACATGGGGCCCTTGGAAGGTGCACCTGGACAATTGATTACAGGGAACAGGAAAATGGCAGATCATTTAAACCAATGTTTTGCATCGGTCTTCACAGTGGAGGACACTATAAAAATCCCAAAGATATCAGATAAGCAAGGTGCTAATAGGAGGCAAGGTCTCGTAACAGTCTCTGGCACGAGGAGCAAAGTATTTGACAAAATAATGGCACTAAAGTTGGACAAGTCATCTGATGGCCTGCATCTAAGGGTTTTAAAGGAAGTGGCTGCAGAGATAACGGAGGCATTGGTCAAAATATTCCAGAACTCACTGGATTCTGGGAGGGTCACAGTGAATTGGAAAACTGCTAATGTGACACCACTGTTCAAGAAGGGAATGGGACAAAAAGCAGTCAGTCAGCCTAACATCTGCCATTGGGCAAATGCTGGAGTCCATTATTAAGGAAGAAATAGCAGGACATTTTGAAAGCTTAACACAATCAAACAGAGTCAACATGGTTTTGTGAAAGGGAAATCAAGTTTGACAAATTTGCTAGAGCTCTTTGAGGATATAACAAGAAGAGTTGATAAACGGGAATTGGTGTATGTAGTGTATTTGGCATTCGATAAGGTGCCACAGAAGAGGTAGGAGCTCAGGATATCGGAGGTAATGTTTTAGCATGGATCGAAAATGAATTAACACGCAAAAGACAGAGAGTCAGGATTAATGGGTCCTATTCAGGTTGGAAAACCGTAACTAGTGGAGTGTCACAAGGATCAGTCCTGGGGCCTCAATTATTCACTATCATTATTCATGACTTGGAGGAGGGGGCAGAGTGTAACATATCCAAATTTGCTGATGATACAAAAATAGATGGGAGGGCAAGTTGTGATGAGGACATAAGGAATCTGCAAGGGGGAATAAATAGGCTGTGTGAGTGGGCAAAAGCTTGGCAGATGGAGCTTAATGTAGGAAAGTCTGAGATCATGCACTTTGGTCGGGAGAATCAAAAGGTGGGCTATTAGTTAAATGGAGAGAGACTCCAAAAAAGTGCAGCACAGAGGGATCTGGGTGTTGTTGTGCATGAAACACAAAAAAGTTAGTATGCAGGACCAGCAAGTGATTAAGAAGGCAAATGGAATTTTGGCCTGTATTGCTAGGGGGCTGGAGTTTAAAAATAGAGAAACCTTATTACCTGTACAGGGTGTTGGTGAGGCCGCACCTGGAGAACTGCGTAGAGTTTTGGTCCCAGTATTTAAGGCCAGGATTTTACATTGTTCAGTTGGGCTCGGCAGGAGCGGATGGGGGCAGTTGGGAACCCGATTGCTGCCTGTGATCGGCTCTGCGCTGCCATTTTACGCGGGTGGGCCGATTAAGGCCCGCCCGGCATGGATCGCGAGCAGTAGCGCTGAGCGCTACCTATGCAGGCTTGGTGAGGAGGGAGCTTGGGGTCCAGCGCTCGTTTCAACCTCCCTGAGGCAGCTCCATGCCCCAGGGAGATTCACGCACCTTTTTACAAAAATATATCAAAACATCGAAAACTTAATGGTCTGAATTTTCCCATCAGCGATTTGGGGGTGGGGCCCGCTTGCCGACAGGAAAATGACGCGGGGGTGACGTCAGGAGGAACCCTCGATGTCATCCCGGTCCCTTTAAATTTTTAGGAAGGCGGGAGGGCAGCGAAATCAGCTGCGGGCCCGCCGACCTGTCAATGACCAACTGAGGCCATTGGCAGGATAATTAACGTTATTAAACACCCTGACCGGCCAAGCTTAATGCTGGCGGGCAGGCCAGGAGCCTCCACGGGCTGCAGGTTATTCATGAAATGGTTTCATGAGTGTTTTTTAAAAACTTTAATAAAGTTTATGTGATTTTTATTAACGTGTCCTATCTCGTGTGACATTGTCACATGAGGGGGGGGGAGGGGCATGTTAATAATTTTTCATTTTTTCTATTTTTTGACTTCTCTTACCTGTCACTAATCTCCCTGAGGTAGGACTTTGCCTCAGGGAGCAGTGCGCACTTTGACAGTTGGGGATTCCCTACCCCCCTCCCCCACAGGGAGCGCATCGGTCTTCTCGTCGGGCAGGCCGCTGGGTGGGGCCTTAATTGGCCCGCCCACTCAAAATGGCGGCAGGCCCCCGTTTCGGTGGCGGGGGTCAGCTGTCCCACAGGCCAACCAAGGGCAAAATTCTACCCAATGAACCATGTCCTGTCTGGTGACTGTGTCACCTAAGATGGGACATCTTTTATTTTTGAAAGAAAGTTTTTATTTAATTTGTAATAGCTTTAGGAAACCTCAACTCCCTTGTGGATGAGGTTTCCTGAAATACGTAAAGGCCGCTTGGCCTTTTCGCCTGCCCCGGCCAATGTTAGGCTGGACAGGCAGTGTAAATTTGAAGTTAATTAGTTCATTAATGGCCTTAATAAACCTTTCAATTATCGGTGAGCATGCCAGCCGGACGAAATATTGCGAGACAGTGTGACGATGTTGGGACGCACGCCCGACATCATCGCCCGTTATTTTATATTCCGGCAAGTTGGTCCCGTGCCTGCACACCGAATGTAAAATTCTGCCCTAAGAAAGGCCATTGGAGGCAGCTCAAAAGAGATCCACTAGGCTGATTCCTGGGATGAAGTGGTTGACTTCCTAAGAACGGCTAAACAGGTTAGACCTTTATTCATTAGAGTTTAGAAGAATGAGAGGTGATCTTACTGAAACAGATAAGATTCTGAGGGGGCTCGGCTGGGTAGATGTTGAGAAGATGTTTCCACTAGTGGGGGAATCTCGAACTTGGGGACACAGTTACAGAATATGGGGTCACTCATTTAAAATTGAGATGTGAAGGAATTTCTTCTCGCAGGGGGTCGTGAATGTCTGGAATATCTCTACCCCAGGGAGTTGCGGAGGCTAGATCACTGAAAGTATTTAAAGAGGAGGTAGATAGATTTTTTGAAATATTGGGGAGTTGAGGGTATGAGAAGCCGACGCAAAAGAGGAGTTGAAGCCTGGGGCAGATCAGCCATGATCTTATTGAATGGTGGGGCAGGCTTGATGGGTCGAATGGCCTACTCCTGCTCTTATTTCTTATGTTCTTAACTTCATATTTCTTTTTTTTGTCACTGGTTAACGACAGTTTATTCAATAAACCGTTATTTACTTATCAAGTTTACAAACCTGGTGCTCGTATTCTGTTTACTTAAGTTAAACAGTTAAGTAGAATTGGGGCAACCTGGTAGTTTGATCAAACTTTTCACATTTGTCACAGCTCAGGTAACAGTGGAGCTTGGTATTACAGCGCACTATCCCCAGTGAGCCGTGACACAACTATAACCTCTTCTAACCCTATGCTATTTCATTATAAACATTAACAATATTAATATTAATGGCATGCATTAACAAGTTTCTTGCTACCCCATCTCCCCCTTCAAGCCTTTGGCATCAGAGATTCAGGCGGCCTAAAGGTCTTGTGTCCCTGCCACGTCGCGTTTGCCGTCTAGTCGGGAGAGTGGTCGGCTCTTGAGGTTCTTGATCTTGGCTGTGGTTTGAAGTTGCACTGGGATGTAGGTGTGGCTTCATTCGCTTCTTCAGTTGATGGATGGTGCCCCCCCTGCCTGGTCAGTCTGGATGGTTTAGCAGTGATTGTTTGTAGTTAGCTGTGATTGCTTCTTACTGGAAGGATGAAACTGATATTTATCAGGTTGTCAGTGTTTTTCCTTCTTCTTTTGCCTTTCTGGGTGTCTCTGTGATTGATGGGGAGTCCTCTGTGGATAGAAGAAGACTTCTTCTAAGTGGATCACCTTTATTAAGTTGCGTAGTTTGTATGAGGCTGCTAGCTGGTAGCAGCAGATGCTGTGAATTCGGCATGCTGGCTGGAGGCTGTTGGGTTTGTGCGATGGTTGGCATGTCTACCATCACTGGTGGAGGTAGAGGCCTCTCTGAAGGTTGCTCTGGCTCTGGTGTCGCTTCCACCAGGGGTGCGGCCTGCATGTCAGGTTGGTCTGGCCCTTGGGAAGGTTCGGGGACCTGGAATCGAGGAGAACAGACCTGCTCCATGAAAAGAGAAGAGAGGTTACAAATGAAGTCAACATCTGAATGTTGTTTCATGATTGAACCTTTGGGAGGAGGCCATTCTGGCTGGGTGGGGACGGTGATTGTGTTCAACTCTTCTGCTGGCTGAGGAAGATCGAGAGCTATGCAGCTTTACCTGCTGAGGAGCGAGAAGGGCTAATTTTGCATGACTTGCATCAGCTTGGTGATCTGTTTATTGCCGTACCTCAAGCGTTCCTATATCATGCCAATGACCGAGCATCGAATTCCCCCTGCACCATAAAGTGGGGTGTCCATCGTTCGGGCCCAGAGGCATTGGAGCCATGGTTCCTCACCAGAAAGGACTGTCAGTACGGCAGCTGAAAGTAACCTGAAGGTGGTTAGATGGCCATTCACCATGATACCTCCATTCCAGAATGAAGAGCCGCTTTGTCTGATATCTCCCAAGAAGAGAGGCTGTGTCTCTTCTGGATTACTGGCCTTGACATCATGATGGCTTTCAGGTTGTCTGGGTGGTGCTGGGGTCTCGATTTGCACAGCTTACCAAAATGTACCAGCCTGTGGTTGTGGGTGCAATGGAGGCACTGGGCTGTACTCACACGACATTGGACCTTCCTGTGAGAGCACTTCACACAGCAGCGCAGGGTTGCTCAGGGATGGCTTACCCTGACTTGTGTGCTCCCTGCACTTCTGTGGCTTGATTTGGTGAACTGGGGTGTGGCTACTGCCTCATGAAGTGCTCTCTCCTCTGAGAATGTTGGTCACGCAGCTCAGACAGTCTAACCGGCTGGACAGCCTTGTCGAGAGTAAGATCACCTTTGGCTTGGACGAGGTCAGAGAGTGAATTGTCCGCTACAGCCACCAAAATTCTGTCTCAGATGAGTCTGGATTTTAAGTTGCCATATTCACGCTATTCTGCCGTGCGGTAAAGATCATTGATGAAGGAATCGACAGGTTTCCCAGGCTGCTGGGCCCTCCTGTTAAATTTGATACATTCTAGGATTCTATTGGATCTCAGGTTGAAGAAAAAGTCAAAAAATTTTAAGACAATGTCAAATTTAGCAGATGACTCATCAAAGGCTTGCCTTAGACCATAAGACATAGGAGCAGAAATTAGGCCAATCGGCCCATCGAGTCTGCTCCTCCATTCAATCATGGCTGATAAGTTTCTCAACCCCATTGTCCCGCCTTCTCCCCGTAACCTTTGATCTCCTTACCAATCAAGAACCTATCTCGGTCTTAAGTACACTCAATGACCTGGCCTCCACAGCCTTCTGTGGCAATGAATTCCATAGATTCACCACTCTCTGGCTAAAGAAGTTTCTCCTCATCTCTGTTCTAAAAGGTCTTCCCTTTACTCTGAGGCTGTGCCCTCGGGTCCTAGTCTCTCCTACTAATGGAAACATCTTCCCCGCGTACACTCTATCCAGGCCTTTCAGTATTCTGTAAGTTTCATTCGGATCCCCCCCAACCCCCATCCTTTTAAACTCCATCGAATATAGACCCAGAGTCCTCAAATGTTCCTCATATGTTAAGCCTTTCATTCCTGGGATCATTCTTGTGAACCTCCTCTGGACCCTCTCCAGGGCCAGCACATTCTTCCTGAGATACAGGGCCCAGAATTGCTCACAATATTCTAAATGTGGTCTGACCAGAGCCTTATAAAGCCTCAGCAGCACATCCCTGCTTTTATATTCTTGTCCTCTCAAAATAAATGCCAACATTGCATTTGCCTTCCTAACTACGGACTCAACCTGCACATTAACCTTAAGAGAATCCTGGACTAGGACTCCCAAGTCCCTTTGCACTCCAGATTTCTGAATTCTCTCCCCATTTAGAAAATAGTCTATGCCTCTATTCTTCCTACCAAATTGCATGACCTCACACTTGCCCACGTTGTATTCCATCTGCCACTTCTTTGCCCATTCTCCTAACCTGTCCAAATCCTACTGCAGCCTCCCCGCCTCCTCAATACTCGATAATATCATCCGTGGCTGGCCCAGCGGAATAAAGTAGTGTGCTAAGTTCTTCTGCCTCCGAATCTTTATTTAATTCTGCAGCAGTGTCTAACCTCAAAATACTTTTTCTCTAATAACCCCAATTCTGGGACTGATCAGAGCCTTATCAAGAGGCCCATTGGAGGTGGGAGCGAAGAATTGTGATCCATCTTTAACATTCTTAAAGTGCAGGTGTAGTTTTAAGAGAGAAGAGGGCTTCAGGATGTCGTTGCTGGCTATCGACGAAGAAGGGATTTTTGAGCGCTTCCCGGGTTTCGGCACGAGATTCAAAATGATGGCGGTGCTCCGGTGAAGAAGAAGAATCCAAGATGGCTGTGGGTTCAGAGGGCCGCTGAGGGACTTCTCGCTCCTCAACCAGCTTGCTGGGGATCGGGACTGTGTCGGGACGACGGAATTCTCGCTGGGTGAGAGGCCGAGGAATCGCGAGATACTCGAATTCATGAAAAAAAAATAATTTTCTACACCTCCCTTGTTCTTTCTTCATTCTGTTCTGATCTCGGGAGCCACAAGGGGAGGACGCTGAGCCAGGAGCTCGGGCTAGTGACTGGAATTATCAGCAGCATTACTGCCTGATGCGATTAGAGAAAGAGGAGTCACAGGACTGGCTCATCTGGAAATTTATAAGAATTGTCTCTTACCCTGCAGGCTGCTGGTTCTGCCTGGTTGAAGCTGAACTTCCCATGGGGAATTCAGTGGCGTCTTCTGCCTGAGTTTAAATTTCTACCTTTTTCCTGCTACCAGGCTCTCGATCTCTGGAGCTTTTCTGGTGAGTTTTTTCAGCCTCTTAGCTTTTGGAGTAAGGTTGCTTCAGTGCAGAAAGCGTTGAAGGTGTCCTTTTCTTTAGTTCTTCAGCATTGGAGTGAGGATGTGGATTTTTTTGGTCCCTTGTTGCCACCATGATGGATTCTGCTGCTGGTACGATGATATGTTCTGTTGTCGTTACATTTGAAGGATACTGCTTCAACACCACGAAGCAGCCTTGTATAAGTTACAAGGAAGTTTTTATTAATAATACTGAACTTTGTACGTATTTACAGTAAGTATGGAGAGGACACCACACTAGGTCCTTACTCATTGCTACTCATCTTTAGACTGGCGTGAGCTCTAGGTCACATACCTTCTTACATCACTGTGTGGGTGGTACTGTACCCAGTCTCATGTTAACCCTTTAGGTACTAGATCCTTCTACTACACTTCTCAATTGCCTCCTCCGTGTGGCCAAGGAACTCCTCCCAGAGTTGCAGTGCAGTTCTTGCCTATTGAGAGGCATTACAGGCATGATCCTTACTGTGCAGCAGATTCAAGAAAAGTGCAAGGAACAGCATACAGCTGTATGTGGCCTATTCTGACCTATTGAAAGCCTTTGACTCTGTCAACCATGAAGGTTTATGGAGTATCTTCTCAAACTTGGCTACCCTCAGGAATTTGTCACTATCTACCACCCAGTTCATGATGACATGCAAGCCTCGTTCCTCACCAATGGAACCAACCACAAACCCTTTCTCAGTGAAGACTGAGGTCAAACAATGTTCTTTTGCACCAACTCTCTTCCCCATTTTCTTTACTGCAATACTGCACCTCACCTCCAGCAAATTCCCCACAGGCATGGAGATAATCTACAAAACAAATGGGAAACTGTCCAAGCTACCCTGACTTCAATCCAAAATCAAAATCATCCCAACCTCATCCGTAGATCTTCAACATCCAAACAATGCTTGAGTGGGCGCTAACTCAGGAACTGAGCTCCAGGTTATTATTGACTCCTTCTGCGAAGCATATGAGAAAATGGGCCTTTCACTCAACACCCGAAAAACTGGGATCGCCTTCCATCCAGCTCCCACTGTATAACACCTCACCTCAGCCAATTAAGGTCAATGGTGAGATCCTGAAAAATGTGGACCATTTTCCGTATCTTGGGAGCCTGCTCTTGACGAAGGCAGATAGAGACGATGAACTTCATCATCATGTTCACCTCCAATGTGCCAGCTCAGCCTTCGACTGACTGAGGAAAAAAGTATTTGAGGGTTAGGATCTCAAACCCGAGACTAAGGTCATGGTTTACCGGGCAGCGGAGATACTGTGCTCCTATATGCTGGAGAGACTTTGACAACTTATAGCAGGAAACTCAAAGCACTGGTGAAGGTTAGCCAATGGGATTTTCACAAGATTCTCCAAATCTGGTGGCAAAAAAGACAGTCCAACAGCAGCTTCTTCTCCCAAGCCAACTTGCCCAGGATTGAGGCCCTAATCATTCAAAACCAACTCCGCCAGATGGGACATGAATTCCTATTTACCAGACTGTCGAAGCAACTGCTCTACTCTGAATGTGGTCATGGCCGGACACCCCCAGGAGGACAGCGGAAATACTTGAGGAATATCTAAAAGTAGCTCTGCGGAGGTCAACGCCCCTGCAGACTAATGGGGGTTCCTGGCTTGTGACCAACAAAACTGGAGCAGACTCAAAACAAAAACAAAAATACCTGGAAAAACACAGCAGGTCTGACAGCATCTGCGGAGAGGAATACAGTTAACGTTTTGAGTCCGTATGACTCTTCAACAGAACTAAGGAATAATAGAAAAAATGGTGAAATATAAGCTTTCACCTCTTTTCTATTATTCCTTAGTTCTGTTGAAGAGTCATACGGACTCGAAACGTTAACTGTGTTCCTCTCCGCAGATGCTGTCAGACCTGCTGAGTTTTTCCAGGTATTTTTATTTTTGTTTTGGATTTCCAGCATCCGCAGTTTTTTGCTTTTATCCTGGAGAAGGCTCATCCTGGAAGGCACTGAACACATCAAGAGACTTCGGGGATGTGCAGAGGTGAGGTCAAGGTGGTGGAGAGAGGCACAGACCTACAAACAATCTGTCTACCGAACCCGCGTGTGGCAGTGCCTGCAGATCGCGCATTGGACTCATCAGTCATTTCAGAGCCCATGGAACTGGAGTGGAAGTAGGTCAACCTCAATCTCAAAGAAAGAGGCAATTTGCTTTCAGATTCCCAGGCCAGGGGGTGGGTAACTGGACGTAAATACCATTGCTGCATAACGATCCCTAATAAATTACAGGTAAGTATGGTTGTTAGGTGAGGACAGAATGTGATGTGCTGGCCTATGTGGTTAAATAGCTTAAAATCTCTCCCTGTATAAGCTCATGCTGGAAGAATGGGAGGTTGGAAGAGGCTGTCACCAGAAATTCCCTGGAAGCCGTCTGTAACTTTGCCAGAAGTGTGGTGGAAAACCTGTGTGCCCGTTCTGGTGGCAGAACAGGAACAGCTCCCGGGAAGTTCTGACCCAATTTGAGAGAGAAGAGATCAATTTTGTATCTATTTACTTTGACACCACATCGCCAAAATCACAGCACATAAAGGAGGCCATTTGGCCCATTGTGCCTGTGATAAGGCTAATGCTTCAATGAGAACAACCCACTCTAAAGTTTATTTCGCAAAAGCAAAGGACTTTCATTTACACACAGCACCTTTCACAACAACCTCAGGATGTGCCAAAGCACTTTACAACTATTGAAGTAATTTTGAAATGAAGCATTTGCACAATTGTGCATAGCCGGCTCCCACAAATAATAATGAAATAAATAAACAGGTCATCTGCTTTTAATTGTTGGCTGAGGCATTAATATTGGCCAGGACACGAGGAGAACTCCCCTGCTCTCCGAACAGTGCTGTGGGGGCTTTTCCAAATACCCTACAGGCTTACTGCACTTAAAGCTAATTCAACGTGTGCGGGATGTTTCGAAGGGAGCTGATAAGGTGCCACACAAATGCAGATGGTGATTTTCAAAATTGTTTCATATCATTTAGCTTACAATGAAACATTCTAAAACTGCTCTCTGCAGATAGCTTCACACAGTCTGGTTCGAATAACGTTACACTCACTAAAACATCTGGTCCAAGAATAGCTCCAAACAATCTTGTGACTTTCAATATAATCTGGTCTACATGGAATTGGTGGCAGAAGGGCAACTTCTCTGTACCAAGGGTAATGCCCCACGCTGGGAATTCGAAACACGATCGTTTTATTGACGCTGGTTTACTCACTCAAAACAAATTAATGCAATTGTTTGAAATAATTGGATCCATTTCAAAACTGCCTTTGATCATCCTTCAGACTGTCCCTGTGAGTAATGAGTTTGAAAGCGATTAATTAAAAACACTTTTACAATGCACATAATGATTTTCTTTTAATTAATTTAATCCGAGTTGAAATGTAGTCACTGAGATGAGCCGTCTTCAACTCAACCCAATGAAGTTGAGCTAATGTCTTGAAAGGATGGAGAACTGATGAATCTTAAGGAGTGTTGTCATGGATGATAGCAACCACTTCAGTGATGATGCAGCAATGGGAGGCTGCCTAATTCTACTCTAACTCAGATACTCATGTCACTTGCCTAAACTTACAGGGCAAAAAACAAAACATGCAAATAGTTAAGAAAATATCACTGTTATCATTGCCAAGCCCAAAATCCCCTGACAAGAAACAAAAACAGATTTTATCACTGGTTTTAATTTAGGCAGGATTGGGGAGGGGGGGAGGTGGGGCTAGGGATTCAGGGAGTTACCTAGACACCTATGGGACCCCGCAAGTGATATGAGGAAAAGTGGGGATGGACAAACCTCTAGATAAGTGCAAGGGTGTTATGCAGGATTCGGGAGGTTAATGGGTAGCACGTGTGGGTCCAGGAAAATCACTATCCTGCTCATCCTGGACTAAAAGGAACTGTTTGAAAAGTGGTCAGGAAGATACCTGATGCCATGTTTTGCTGGTGGGTCATAATGGTGTGAGATCCACTTTTTTGCCTCACAGTTAAAATGGTATGCACGCACCAATGGTTTTGTCAGGACGCCAATTCACCAATTATATTAGGCCTTTGGGGCTTTTTCTGGGTTGGTGGCCTATTGGTGCCTGATTTTCAGGTAAAGTAAGTGGGGGTGGGGCGTGACACCAACTCCCCACTCGGTCTCTCTGTCTGCACTGCTGCCTCTGGAAAGGAGGCATTAAAAGATACTGCACTGAGTGTCCATGTTCATTAACCAGACCAACAAAGGATCAGACGTTTCTTTGGTTAGCAGCTACTTCCTCCACATTCTGAGTGGATTTGATGCTTGGTTCTTGCTGAAGGTTATTAACTCAGTTGATAACAGTTCTTGTCAGAAAAGAAACATTGGCATTTATATAGAGCCTTTCATGACCTCAGAGCATCCCAAAGTGCTTTAAAGCCAATGAAATGCTTTTGAAGTGTAATCGCTATTGTATAGAAAATGTGGCAACCAGTTGAGGTAATGACCATATAATCTGTTGTTTTTGATGTTGATTGATGGATAAATATTGGCCAGGACACCAGGAAAAACTACCCTGCTCACCTTCAAAATAGTGCCATAGGATCTTCAAGGTCAATCTGTATAACCACCTACACAGCTTTTCCCCTACAAAGCAATAACATTAGCCAGGCCATGCTCTGTGAAGGAAACTTAAGAGGACAAAAGCAGTACCTCCAAATGCACAACCTCTACTGCCTAGAAGTAAAAAGGGCAGCAGGCACATTGGAACACCACCCCCAAGTCGCTAAGTACACACACCAGTCATACTTGGAAACAATTCGACATTCTTTCATCATCACTAGGTAAAAATCCTGAAACTTTCTACCTCACAGCTCTGCGGGTGTACCTTCACCACACCCAATGCAACAGTTCAAGAAGGCAGCTCCACCGCCATGCTAGGGTTGCCAATCCACCAGGATTGCCCTGGAACGAAAGATTAATCTCCAGGGCACTGCTGTGAGAAACACCCAGGAGAAAAATTGTACAGATATTTCAGAGAATATCTTTGTAGACTTTATTAGTTATGAAATATTGGAACATGTAGAAAATAAGGCTGTCTGACTGAGAATCAATGATAATGAGGACTCTATTCACTTTCCAATTAGCCATTGTATGACGGGAAGCCGCAAAGATGGACGCATTTGGCAACCAACGGAGGGAGTTTGAGGGTGGGGGAATGAGGGTGGGAGGTCACGTGATGAATCTCCAGGAATATGTCCGAGAGGAGTTGGCAACCCAGTACCATGTTCACAGGGGTAAGTAGGAATGGTTAACCAATGCTAGGCTTACCAGTGATGTTCACACGCTGTGAAGAAATAAAAATAAATATCCTGTTACCTGTGCCTTTTAAACCAAGCTTGTGTTTGTATGATGATTCACCCAGAAAGCCAGATTACTGCATAATGTATGGCACAACTAAACCTCAAATCCCATTAGGTTATTTATTCTGCAGCTTGTAAGGTACCAGTGGAAACATAGTGGACATCGCTGACAGTGCAGGAATTTAGAACTTCTTGCTAGAGAAAGGAATTTACTTCTGAGAGGCTGGCGTTTGAATTGTTGAATGTTTACCTTTATAAGAATAGTGCAGTTCATCATTATATCCAAAATGTACCCGTCGTCTCACTGTATCACTTTTATGACATGCCAGTACTGCTAATATGTGTTGTTTATACTTCCCTGAAGCAAAAGACACATAAAACAGGCACTCTATAACTTACCGCCTCTATCTTTCGCAATGCTCAAAATCGCAGAAATAATTTACGATCCCAGCTGGATATTGGTTGGTTAAAACCCAGTGATTTGGATTTTGGGTGCAACCTTCAGCTTTAAGGAGCTGCATTAACTGAAGGAACCTTAAAGTTGAACATAAGGGTGCAGTGTCAGGATAAGGGACTGATCATTTAGGACTGAGAGGAGGAGAAATTTCTTCCCCCCCAAAAATTGAGAATCTTTGGAATTCTCTAACCCAGAGTGCGGTGGTTGCTCCTTTATTGAGTATATTTAAGGCTGGGATAGACAGATTTTTGGTCTCTCAGGGAATCAAGGGACAAGAGGAGTAGGCGGGAAAGTGGAGTTAAGAGCAATGATCAACCATGAACATATTAAATGTTGGAGCAGGCTTGAGGGGCCAGATGATCAAATATTTTTTTAGAATTCTGTTAGGCTGAAGATAATTTGAATTGCATTTGAAGCCAAACTTTGGATACATACTTTGTTGCCACTGGATGTGGTGTTTCTTGATCTGCCATGTTGCTGCTAATTCAGTTGAATGTTACAACCAAAGAAATTGAATTGATTCTGCTCAAAAATGTGTTACATTCTCAGCAATCAAAGTGCAGTTGACCCCACAACTTCTGTTACTGGAAGCGTTTAGGAGGTAGAAGAACAGTGAGGACATTGCGAAGGAGTACCTACTTGGCTTGTCATCTCCTCTCTAGCTTAAAGTTTTGTAGACTTAAGTCTATTCCAGTACATGAGGAGATTCTGAACAGTTACAGGTTAAGATTGTCATGTTTGTCCACATCGCAGCATTGAGTCACTGTGAATCACTGAGGGATATTTATGAAAGATGTAGATCCAAAGTTGCCTTAAAATGAATTAACTCCGCCTTGTACCACTAAAAGAAAACTCTAGGGCCATGGATTCACATTAATTTCCTGTGTGCAGTGGTCAGTGTAAAACCTAATATTTCTATTCAGTCTAGCAAGGCCAGCATTTATTGCTTTTAGAAGGTGGTGGTGAGGTTTCTTTTGAGAAACACTGAGAACAGTTTATCGCAACTGGGTGATTTGCTAGGCCATATCAGAGGGAAGTTAAGATTCACCCACATTGGATTGGGTCTGGAGTCACATATGGGCCAGACCAGGTAAGGACAACACCCTCCCTAAAGGACATCTGTGAACCAGTTCAGTTTTTTACGACAATTAGACAGATTCATGGTCACGTTATTCCAAGTGTAAAAATGATCCAAATCCAGCAAACTGAAGAGACGCTTCATCTCTAGCTGTCACTTTCATGTATTCAAACGGGGGGGGGGGGGGGGGTGGTGGGGGGGGGGGACGGTGACATGGTAATGTCAGTGAGCTAGTAATCCAGATGCCCAGGCTAATATTCTGGTGGAATTTAATTTCAATTAATAAAATCTGGAATATAAAGCTAGCCTCAGTAATTGTTGCCATGCAACTCTCATTGATTAGCGTAAACCCAATCAAGTTCATCAATGTCCTTTAGGGAAGGAAACCTGCTGTCCTTACCCAGTCTGGCGTACATGTGACTCCAGACCCACAGCAACGTGTTTGACTCTTAATTGCCCTCTGAAATGATCTGGCAAGCCTCTCAGTTCAAGGGCAATTAAAGGATAAACAACAAATGCTGGCCTTACCAGCGACACACACACATACCATGAAAGGATAAAAAAAATGTACAGGCAGAAGTAACTCGGAGGAAGTTATTTAAAGGTGAATATTGGGTGGAAATGGTTTCCACCTGAACTTCCTCACAAAAGAAGATCCCCTAATCCATTCCTGTTTGACTAGTGCGACCAAACAGAGTGAGGAAATCCACCTTGATGACGAATCTTTCTTTCTCCTCGTCTTTCTTTCTGTATTGTTCTTTCCTTGTACTTTTGTTCCTTTGTTGTCTCTTCCTTTGCTGACGGACAACGACAGATACAAGGGGTGCCAAACACACAGCACTGTAGAATCGCATTGTAAGTATTTTTTTTCAATGTAGCTGAGGTCATGGACTATTGAGCAGCTTTACAAGGGGATTGTTCTGCACTGATCAGTGGTGAATGATGCCTGAGGGTGAACTGAGTGATACTGAACAATTACAGATTCAGTGATATGTGCATGTAAGTCATTGCCTTGTGTTAGGTTCTTCTCAATGTCACTAATGTCATATTCTTACACCACAGACAGAAGAATGTATTGTTCATGGATTTTCCCCAGTGACCTGTCTAAGTGATATGTCAGTGACTATCTCATGAAGACTTATTTATTTTTTTGCAGTGGAGGGAGGAATATTATGTTCATCCAGGGCACAGCGGGAGTTTGACATTTTCTTTAGTAGCAGTGTGATGTGGGAATGATCCCAGGTCAGGGAGAGCATATTTAAGATGAATCCTGAAGGTCCTTCAAAATTTTCCTTTAATATCATCCATCTCACCTTTTAGAATTTAATTTCACCAGTGCGACCTTCTATCGAGCCCATCAACATCTTTTGAGCGTGTTTTGTTTTCATTATGACCAGTCAATCTCAACCAAAAGTAGCGTTCAGCTGAAGAGAATCAAAGGACAGGAAGTAATTCAAGAGTTTTCCAGTCAGCATCCAGTCTTCCAAAGCAGCAAGGGGCAGTTTAACTGCCTGGAGGCTGTCACTCAGTGTCAGGTCAGGAGGCAACACTCCAGGCACGCCTCTAAGGGCCCTCCCTGCATAACTGGGTGCGAGGGTAGCCACAGGCTGCTACAGGATTCTCCACATGCCTCGTTTCCTCCCTGCATCCCCCACCTACCACCACCATCACCCCTCCACCTTGACTGCAAGGGCCATTTTTTATTTTAACTTACAAAAACGTTGGTGAGTGGGCACCTCCAGGTGGAAGCACGCCGTTTTTGTTACTTACCTGCCATCAAAGCCATTCAAGCTGGAAGGCCCGTTTGGCGCTCTGGCATAGAGAAGTTCCCCACCACACTTAACTGGACAGCAAACATGTCTCCATGCTAATTAGTGGGGGGTGGCTCTGGGCAAATCCTGAAGGGTGACTGTCACCCACTTCAAGGGGGGGTTCAGGACCCAGGAACAGGCCCAACCTAAATGTTAGATAATTCACTGTATAATCCTGTTGGAAGACTCGTTCCCTGTGGGCTTTCTTTTAGTGTCTCAGCTGCATCATATGCACAGTTATATACTGGGATGAACTTCCTTGCAATGGTTGCATAAATAGAGAATAGCAGAGTTGGAAGGAGGAGGAAAATCAAGAAGGTACTCTTTGCTTGGGAATGTGGTGAAAGAGATGCAGGTGGTCCAGAATTTTCAATTGCCACATCTATTTGGTTGTTTCAAAAGAATGACCATGTTAATTTTAAGGGTACTGTATTCCAGCTATAATTCATGAGATAAATTTGGGATTTAGTCCTGCACACTCACACTTTATTCATGAGGACTCTCAATTTCACCCCTGCACTTGCTGAAGGAGCAAGCAGCAGCAAGTATTTGACGAATGTGCACCTGTCCCCACATTTGTTTTCTGACTGCCTTTGATAAATGTTTGCCTGACAGTGCCTTTTGTAGAGGCTGTGTCCTGATCAAGAACAGCAGTTCCTAGGATGTCCCCAGGGGTCAAGAGGCACATGTAGCACTGGCATGCAGCAGAAGTATGTGATATTATGAGGTGGAAACAGACACCCTTGGTGATGGAGAGAAAATGGGGCTGGAAGCACAGCTTGTTGTCCAACATGTAGATTAGCCTGTAACAGCGGCCAGGGAAGTGTGAACTGAATTACTCATGAGAGATTTTTTTTTTTATGCGCTGTTGCTTGCAATGCCAACATTCATTGTCAATCCCTAATTGCCCTTGAGAGTGGTTAAGGGTCAATCACATTCCTGTGAGCCTAAAGTGACATGTAGACAAGACTAGTACAGTAGATTGCCTTCCCTAAAGAGAATTAGTGAACCAGATGGGTTTTTAATACTAATTGAGGGTAGCTGCATGGTAACCATTACTAAGACTAACTAGCTTCTTATTCCGGAATTACTTTTATTCATTGATTTCAAATTCCAACAACTATCATGGTGGGATTGGAACCTGTGTCCCCAGCACATTAGCCAGGGCCTTTTGGATTGCCAGCACAGTGACATTACCACTACACCACCAACATCCCCTGGAAACAATAGCTTGAGGCTTCCCTGATATTCCAGGGTAATGAGGTTCTCGCCTACCCGGAGCCAGGTCCTTATAAACTGTTCAAATTGGACCTGTTAAAAATGGGTGAGTGGGTTGTGTGCAGTCGCTATGTCAACCTCTCATGCTCCATCTTTGCCTGGTGTTTTGGAATTAAAATGGGGATTAAGATATTTCCAAATGTTTATGTGCTGAAGCATTTCAAGGGGAACTGGGCCACACCATTTATCATTGACTGATGACAGATCAAATTGATGTAATTCCAGATCAAGAGATAAGAAAACAAATGGGTAAGAATGAAGGACAATAAAATCCATTGTGGTTTTATCTGGGGATGAAAATATCAGTGAAGGCAATGTCTTGTTTTACTATTATCACCCATTATCACCATTACCCCCAAATATTTAGGAAGAAAGAACAGATACAGAACTCGATTCTCTACATCGTGAAAAAGGAAAAAGAAGATTTATATTCATCTGAAGTCTTATTACATCTTCCAGAAATATCCTGGTGCCTCACAATGAATCACCATGAAGTGCATTGACTGCTGTTGTGTGGCCAGATGGAGCAGCCCTTTTGAACAAAGCAAGATCCCACAAGATCTGATCCTGGTGGAGGAAGAGGTTAAATAATGTAAATTGCCATACTTTTTATTAGGTCAGGTAACACAGTCTTAATGTTTCACCTAAGCAGCAAGTTAGGATGCTGATTAAAAAAATCATCTAAATGTAATGCTTTCTATGTCTCGTGGGTGAACATCTTTGGAGGCTAGGAGTTCAAACTGATGGTGGTTCTCGTTGTATCTTCACATTCTTCTCTTGGAGAGCAGTGGAAGGATGGTTAGCAGTCTGTGACGTGAATGCTCCTTCCATGACCAAAACATTGTCATCCCAGTTGATTGGTACGATACAAAGGGAGAATTTTGTGGGCCTTTATTACAATGAGGGAGGTGCCACTCACATTCATGAGACAGGTCAACACATAATTGAGAACTGTACCACCAGACTCTGCTCGCCAGGACATCTGGAATCAGTTCAAACCCTCAGTTTTCCATGTTCTCCCACGATCGATCCTCGGCACCCTCTTGTTTTTCATCTCCTTACTACCCCTTGATGATGTCATCTGAAAACACAATGGGCAGAATTTTGCCCTTATATATCTATATATAAATATAAAAACAAAAAACTGCAGATGCTGGAAATCCAAAACAAAAACAGAATTACCTGGAAAAACTCAGCAGGTTTGGCAGCATCGGCGGAGAAGAAAAGAGTTGACGTTTCGAGTCCTCATGACCCTTCGACAGAACTAGTTCTGTTGAAGGGTCATGAGGACTCGAAACGTCAACTGTCTTCTTCTCCGCCGATGCTGCCAGAATTTTGCCCTTGGTGGGCGTGTGGGCCCGATCGAGTCGGCGGTAGGTGGACAGCCGATTGCAGCCGCCAAAGCGGGCCCCGCCACAATTTTAAGTGGGTGGGCCAATTAAGGCCCCGCCCAGCGGGGACGGGAAGTGCTATGCGCTATGAGGCTATGAGGCTGCCTCAGGGAGATCGCTGAAAGGCACTGAAACATTAAAAATAGAAAGTTAAAAAATTATTAAAATGCCCCCCTCATGCGAAAATGTCACACGAGATGGGACTTGCTAATGAAATGCACAAAAACTTTATTACAATTTTAGAATTTGGATATCAAACCTCATCCCGCCACTGGATGAAGTTTGTAAAAAAAAAATCACCTACCCGCCTGCGCATTGGGCCTGTGCCTGTCGAGCCGAAGTTCACACCGGCCCCTCAAAATCCTGGTTGACTGAAGAGTTAACGGCCTTAACAAGGCCTTTGATTAATGGCGGGCGCCCCCGTCCCGCTGCATAGAGCGCCCACCGATCGAAACATCGCGATGCCGCATGCTGACGTCGGGACGCTCGCCCCACATTTGAAACGTTGGCGTGCTGGCTGCGCCACCCACACGTCAGCCAGAAGATTCAGCCCAATGTCAGGTCCCACATATACGCTGACAATATCCAACACTACCTCACCACCACCTCTCCCAATCCCTCCACTGTTGCTTTTCCAACATTCCATCGCCACTCTAAACTTCACTCGTTCGCTACTGACTCTCATCCCCTACCTTAGCTGGGTGCAAACCCTCCTGATCCCACCAAATGTACTGTGGGTTCAGCCTATCCTTGGGGTCACATACTGCCTCAGCACCTACCTTTGCGAGGATGTGCCTGTGGAGTCACTGCCAGCTGACATGCCTGGGAGCTAAAAGGTAGATCCAGACCCCCTGTCAGGTGTCCATAGCTGGCTCTGTCAGATTTGGAAACTAGGCCAGGGCCTCATAACAGCTGCTACCACCATGTTTGCAGTAATGCAGAGGTCAAATTTGACCCCCAGTATGCACTTATGTAGGCACATAGGCACAGAAGGAAGCCATTCAGCCCCTCAGCCTATACCACCATTCAGTTAGATTGTGACCAATCTGTATCTTAACTCTGTTTATCCACCCAGGCCCCATAACCCTTAATATCCTTGACTAACAAAAAATCTATCAAACTCAGTTTTGAAATTTTTGGTGGAGGATGTTCCAAATTTTCACTACCCTTTTTGTGAAGGAGTGCTTCCTGACATCACCCTGAAAGGCCTGGTTCGAATTTTAAAGTTGTAACTTCTTGTTCCAGACTCTCCAACCAAAGGAAAATGTTTCCTTCTGTCCTGTCAACGTCTTTAATCATCTTAAAGACCTCAGTGAAATAATTTCTTGATCTTCTATATTTGAGAGAATACAATCCAGTCTGTTCGAATTTTCCTCATAATTTAACCCTTTTAGCATTGGAATCATTCAGGTCAATCTGTATTACACGCCCCCCCCCCAATTGATGTAGCCAGTGTAAAAGAGCACTTGGATGGGCTCACATGTTAATTGTATATTAATTGAGTGTTTAATTGTATTCAGGTGGTAGACATTAACTGGGGATTCATTTGTGGTCCTATTACTCGAAAGAGTTATAAACAGGAGCTGATTAAACTGTGGTTGTTGGGTTTGGAGGTGTGTACACATAATGTGTTGCTCTGTAAATAAAAGCTTATTTTTAAAAAATGTGTAAAGATTAGGATCCAGTTCTATCCTTCACTGCATGGCTATTTGGAATAGATTGCTCAAAAGGTTAAGTGTTTGAAGGAAGTGATGAGAAAATGGATAGCTGGAGTTGATTTGTTAAAGATTCATCAGACAAGTGGACTGTCCTGCTCCTATTAATTGCCTCATTAAGAGAAGCATTTGAAGAATTGTAAATTTAATAAACACAGGCTGAAATAATATTAGTACCTGAAGACATTTGTGAAATGGCCACAATGAGGTGATGGTCTTGGTTCTTTTATTCCAAGTGCCAATATAAACCACATTTTTACAGCGTGTTTATTTTGCCTCAGTGGTGTGTTTAACAAAGCCTGTTTTAAATAGGTTTACCTTCTCAGTGTGGCTTATATCTCATTACCTCTAGTGACTTCTGCTTACACAGATTACAGCAATCCTGTAAAAACAGTACAAACAATTAAAAGTTTAATTAAAAGATTTCCTCCTTGATACAACTTGTACTTAAATGGCATTTATGCAATTTCATACTGGAACTCAGGGATGCTGTAGATGGGGGCAATATAACAATAGGCACTCAGTGTGGCGATGAAGTTAAAATTTCAGAGGATCTGATTGGTGTGTTTTGCTAAGGTTGTCAATATAGGGTAATACCAGTCTAAGCCTGATGGTTGTGTTCTGTGGCTGTTAACACATAGGGTTGGGTTTTTACCTCAAGGCGAGAAGCTCAAGTTGGGAAAGCTTCCATCTTGCAGACCCACCTCCTTTAAGAAGGAGACGGGTCAGCCACTTCTGGAGGCAGTTCGAAGGCAGCCATGGAGGCTGATGACTGCTGAGGTGCCTTGGTTAGAAGACCAGCTTCAGTTCTCTAGGACTTCATCCCAGTTGTTTTAAAGGCAGTTAGGCCCTCAACCCTAACACCCTACTTCTACTTCCCATGCTACCACCATGCCCCTTTCATGGCCACCCTGCTTCCCCCATGCCTACTTACCAAGTATGCACTATAGAACCAATAAGCCATATTCTAACAAAGGCAGGTCTTTACATTCACTTAAAAATGTCACAAATTCACAAACGTGCTTCGCAAACAGCTGCTGCTCTTACAACCCCATAAAAGTGTCAATCAAACTGAACCATTATAGTATCAATAATAGATGCTATACTTCACATCTCTAAATTTTGTTCAAACAAACATACAGACATTGGAAGAAAAGTTCAAAGAAAGGATAATTTATTATAATCCCATAAAGTTGTCAATTATGTCACAACTGACTGGGGATAGTGTGCTGTAATATCAAGCCCCACTGCTCCCCGAGCTCTGACAAATGCTAAAAGTTTGAACAAACCACCAGATTTCCCCAATTCTACCGAACTTTTTAAATTTAGGTTAACAGAATACGAGCACCAGGTTTGGTAAACTTAATGGCCAGAATTTTCGGGTTGGCGAGTGGGGGCAGGGCCTGTTGCCGAAGCGTAAATTGATGCGCGGTGATGTCGGGCGTGCTTCCCAACGTCAGCACGCGACATTCAGATATACAGTTCACACAGTGCGGCAGCCTGCTGAACTGTCAAAGGCCAATAAAGGCCATTTAAATATCAATTAAAGGAATTAACGGAGCTGTCCGTCCAACGTTAAGGTTGGCGGCGGGGGGCAGACTGAAGAGCCCAGTCGGCCTTTGCATTTTTCATGAAACCTCATCCACGGGCGGGATGAAGTTTCATGAAGGGTTTATAAGTTGAATGAAAGTTTTTATTAAAGTCCATTGACATGTCCCAGCTTATGTGACACTGTCACATGGGGGGAGATATCTTAAAAATTGTTTTGACAGCTCTGTGCCTCAGGGAGATTTCTGCGCTCTTTTGCGCACATGCATGAAAGAGCATAGGCATCAACTGTCCCTTCTCCCCCCGCCTGCACAGGGAGGGCTCAGGTCATGCTGGGCAGGCCTTAATTGGCCTGCCCACGTAAAATGGCGGTGCATGGCCAATCGTGGGTGGCGATAGGCTGCGTGCGTGCCTGCCCACACCTGCTTCCTTCCAACCACCACCCCCACCCCCCCGCCCCCCCACCAATGGGGAGAAAATTCTCCCCAATAAGCAAAGAACTGTTCATTGAACAAACTGTCGTTAACCAGTGGCAAAAGAAAGAAATATGAACTGCAAATTTCTAACTCTACCTCTTCTTAAATCCCTGTACACACACACATACAAGACACATAAGACACACAAAAGCTTTGATATTAAGGGTGGGAAAAAACAGTTCAATAGCTCCAATTTCAGAGTACAAGATTTGATGGGTTGTTTTTGATCGATGTCTTCGAAACTTCTTTCAGTTCTTGCTAATAACATGAGGCGATCTTCCAGTATTTAGTTCACTGTTTGAGCCCTTGCCTTTCAATATTTCTGACAGCGATTTTCCCCTTTGCCTCTTGACAGGGACTTTTTAGAGAGATAGAGCAGGTTATGGAGATATAAGGAGGAAAAAAGTCAGCTAGCTACCACAGTAGAATTACTGGAATCTTACATGCACAGGAGGGATAGGTTTTAGTTTTTTTTTTCCTTTCACTCTAGGGGTTTACTGCTGCACTGCTGTCACAGAAAACCTAGTCAGGAGCCAATTGAAATGTTGTTGCCAGGCAGCTCCATTAGTCTAGGACTCCTTTACAGCACCATCCTGTCTTTCATGCACACTTGGTTCCAGGACTACAACATTGTATATATCTCTTATCTTGTTCTGGCAGACATATCTTTCAAACTGCAGCCGTTGTAATTTTAATGAGGTACTGCCAACCCTATCGATGCAATCTTCTAACCGAGGAATTGGGTACAAATCTGTTCTCATTACTACATTCACTTTCCTGTAGTCTTTACAAAATCTAGTGGAACCATCCGGCTTAGGAACCAACACTACCAGTGAGCTCCAGCCACTTTGGCTAGGCTCAATTAATTGATTGTCCAGCATATATTGGATCTCTGTTTCTAAATGAGCTTGTTTTTCTGGGCTCAACCGATAATGATGTTGTTTTATCGACACTGAGTCTCCTATGTCCACATCATGTTTAGCTAACATAGTACATCCAGGTGTATCCCTACAAATTCCCTTATACTTCCTAAGTAACCTTATTAGATCTTCCCTTGGTCCTTCCTCTAAATATGAGAACACAGTGTCTAACTGTCCTCGTATTGGCTAGTTGAATTGTAGGTGGTTCACTTTGGGCGCTATCTACTTCTCCTTCTACCTTGCTCTTACTGTCCCTGTCATCCGTCAACATTCGTACCATCTGGCACACTTGCTCTGTCTTATCATCGTCTCAGCGATGATATTGCTTCAAAATGTTTGTGTCCTTTAAGGACATACGCTCAGGAGTATCTATCAGATAGGTCACTGCACTAACTCTCCTAACTATCTTGTAGGGGCCACTGAATTTCGTTTTCAGGGGTTCACCCTGCAAAAGTAATAATACCAATGCTTCATCTCTTGCTTGGAACGTTCTAGTTGTAGCATATTTGTCTGCCCGTTCTCTCATTTTGGCTTGGGAAATTTTTAAGTGCTGTCGTGCTACTTTACATGCTCCTGTGAGTCTTTCTAAAAACATGGACACATAATCCAACATGGAGGATTCGTCTTTCTGCTGGAGGAACTTTTCCTTAATCACTTTTAATGGACCTCTTATTTTATGACCATAGATCAATTCAAATGGATTCAATCCAATAGATTCATTCAGAGAACCTCTGGAGCAAATAGTAAGAAATCTAATCCTTTGTCCCAATCCTTTGGGTGTTCATGGCAACAGGTCTTAATCTTGGTTTTGAGAGTCTGATGATATTTCTCTAAAGCCCCTTGTGTCTGTGGGTGATAGGCAGTAAACTTTAGTTGTTTGATATCCAAACTGCTGATTATGTCCTGAAAATTTTAGACATGAAGTTAGAACCTTGGTCAGATTATATTTTGATTGGTAGACCATTGAGTGAAAAACTGAGTTAACTTTTCTACCAGCTTAGCTGTAATTGCCCTTAAAGGAATAGCTTCTGGAAATCGGGTTGTCATATCCATGATAATAAGGATATATTAATGTCCTGCTTTCATTTTAGGTAAGGGTCCTACACCATCTACTAATACCCAACTGAATGGTTCTTCAAAAAATGATATGGGTAGTAAAGGTGCTGGTTTGATTGCAAGTTGAAGTTTACCTACTACCTGACATGTATGACATGTTTTACAAAATTGCTCTACATCTTTATGAAGTCTTGGCCAGGTAAAATACCTCTGTATTGATGCTTGTGATTTCCTATTCCTACATGCCCTGCCACAGGGATTTCATATACTACTTGCAATATTTACTTACGATATTTGGGCGGAACCACTGTCTGATGAACAACCATCAATTCCTCATCCACAGGTCTGTGACTGTGTCTCACATCCTCATCAGAACTGCGTTTTTAATGGAATAGCACTCCGGAACTTCTTCTGCCTCAGCTTCATTGTGAGCTGACTGTGCCAACTTATTTAACTTTGGATCTGCTTTCTGAGCCTCAATTAATAAAGACATGCCAAATACTTTCTTTGAATTATCCTCATCCTTAAAGAAAGTTTTGGCTACTCTAACACTTGCACATGGTATTACATTGACCTCTGGTGATGGACTTTGTTTAGTCATTGGTCTGGACATCACATACAATGGAAAAATACCAGGAACTGGTTTTTGTAACTGTTCCATCTCTCTAGCCTTTCTTGGACTCTCCATAATTATGGGCAAAGCTATAACCTTTGCTCCCGCCAAATCATTCCCCGGGGGTAAATTAACTCTATCCATAGGTAATTTGTTAACCACTCTTACAACCACTGATCCAACAACAAATCACATTTTAATTGCATTTTGTACAATGGAACTGGGACATACTCTCCACTTATTCCATTTGCCAATACTTTAGCTTTCATTGAATTGTCTGGAGGGGAAACTAGGTCATTCTCCAGCAAATGAGCTTGAGTAGCTCCTGTGTCTTTTAATGTAGCTATGGGTTTAACTGCATCATTGGACAAAAGGCCTTTATATCTCTCATCTACCTTATTTACTTCATCTGCATTCACAGCAGTGTTTACCTCCAGACACATATTTGTAGTTAAAGCTACATTGTGATCTGTGGCATTTTCTTTTTGGTTTCCCTTTTCTGACTCACTCTTATGAACTCCAACAAGTCCCATGGGCACCCCTTGCAACTTCCAGCATTCTGAATGTTTGTGTCCCACTTTATTACAATGGGAAAACTGAGGCCTTCAAGTTTCACCTCCACCCTCACTACCTTCCTTCCTGATCTGGGAAGGAGATCTCAAGGTATTCCCAGCTATCTATTTTTTACCCTGGCTATTTGTCTTCCATTCACTCTCCGATTTTCTCTCCTTTTCAAATTCATAGGGGTGATGGAAAAGGTTGTAATCATCAGCCATTACTGCTGCCTGTCTAGCAGTTGTAACCCTTTAGTCTTCAACATGGGTTCTTATTATAGAAGCTAGTGAGTTTTTAAACTCTTCCAAGAGAATGGTTACTCTGAGAACTTCATAGGCAGTTTCAACTCCTAATTCTCGTATCGACCTGTAAAAACTACTTTGCTTAATCCTTTCAAATTTAATGTAAGTTTGCCGAGACTGTTTCCTATAAATGTTGAAACTTTTGTCTGTATGCTTCAGGGACCAACTCATGCACTCAAAATGACATTTATTACCACATCATAATTCCTCTGACAGTGAAGCATAAATTTCTTGTGCTCCACCTGTCAATTGCTCTGCATGGACAATGCCCAGTTTCCCTTTGGACAGTTCATCTGTTTAGCTATCTCCTCAAATGAAATAAATAATGCTCCAACTTCCCTTTGATCAAATGTTGGACGAGCCTGTACAAATTGGGTCCTGATCTGGAAATAAGTCCTGCCACACCCACTAGTGACTCTTTTTTAACTGCCAGCATTTTAAGCTAGAATTCTCTCTCTTTTTTTTCCTTTCCTCCATTTCTAACTTTGCCATTTCTAACTCCCTTTGAAATGTCCTTTCTCTTTCTTCTTCTGCCTGTTCCCTTTGGAATGCTCTCTCTCTCTCTCTCTTTCCTTTTGTTTTTCTTTCTCTGCCCTTTCTTTTGTTGCTGCCTCCAGTTCCAATTCTCTTATTTGCAACTGAATTTGAGCCTGTTCCAATGAACCACTCCTTGGAGAACTCGGTCTCTCAGGTGTTTCTTCCAGTTTTAAATGCTATGTCATCTCTTCGATTATCTCTGCCTTCCTAGCTTTGGCAGACAGCCTACTCTTAATTTACTTGCCAATTCAATTAACCTGGCTTTTGGGATTCCTTATAAAATCGTCAGGGATGTCTCTTCCACTTGCAGGAAAGCTTTAGCAGTTTCCAGTGCCACCTTATTTCTGGCAGTACACACCTGGGGCAGAATTTTTCCCCCGTTGGGGGCGGGGGGAGAAAGTTGATGGGCGGGCGCGTGCAGACGCACTTCCGATCGGTGCCCCTGATCGGAGGCACTGCTCCATTTTACGTGGGCCGGTCAATTAAAGATCCGCCCAACGTGACGTCCGCAGGGAAGCGATATGCACTCCCTGTGCAGGTGGAGGGGAATCCCTAAAATCGAGAGTGTGCTCTTTTGTGCATGCGCACGAAAGAACGCACTCACCTCCCTGAGGCTAAGTGCAGCCTCAGGGAGATCGCCTCTACTTTCAACAATATTAAAAATAGAAAAAAAAAATCCGTTACATGTCCCCTCATGTGACAATGTTGAGATATGTTCATAATTTCCATAACAACTTGATTAAAATTTTAAAAACCCTACATGAAACCTCGTCCAGCCTGTGGATGAGGTTTCATGTTTTTTCTAGTTCCCGTCGGGGCTCCTGGCCTGCCCGCTAACCTTAAGGTTGGACGGGCAGGCCCTTTAATTACATAATTGATCCTGTCAATGGCTTCAATTGGCCATTGACAGGTCAGCGGGTGCACAGCTAGTTTTGCTGCGCTCCTGCCTTCCTGAAAATTTAAATATCGGGCGCGGTGACTTTGGGAGTTCCCCGATGTCACCGCACATTATTTTATGCACCAGTGAGTGGGCCCTACCCCTGCTCACCGACGGTAAAATCCTGCCCCTGGTGTTTCCTTTTAGCTTTTATTACTTACTGAATCTACTCCCAAATCATCACTGAGTTTTTGTACCAAAGTATCCTGGACAATCCCCCAAACTATGTCCCGACTCACTGAGGATAGTGCACTGTAATATCAAGCTCCACTGCTCCCCGAGCCGCAGAAAATGTGACAAGTTTGACCAAACCACCAGATTGCCCCATTTCTACCTAACTATTTAATTTAGGTTAACAGAATAAGAGCACCAGGTTTGTAAACTTACTAAGTAAATAACTGTTTGCTGAACAAACTGCTGTTAACCAGTGGCAAAAGAAGGAAATATGAACTACTAATTTCTAACTCTATAACCTAAACTCTACCCCTTCTTAAATCCCTTTACACACACACACAAGACACGTAAAAACATGGATTTTAAGGGTGGGATAAAACAGTTCATAAGCACCAATTTCGGTGCACAGGATTCGATGACTTGATTTTGATTGCTGTCTACCAAACTCCTTTCAGTTCTCATTAATGACACGAGGTGATCTTCCAGCACTTTTGGTATTTAGTTCACTGTTTGAGTGTTTGCCTTTTGATGCTTCTGCCAGTGGTTTTTCCCTTCGCTTCTTGACAGGGAATTTCAGAGAGAGAGCAGATTATGGAGATATAAGGAGGAAAAAAGCCAGCTAGCTATCATTGTAGGATTACTGGAGTCTTACACATACAGGAGGGAACAGTTTCAGATCTTTTTTTCTTTCAGGCTAGGAGTTGTTCTGCTTCAGTGCTCTCACACAAAACCTGGTCACCTGGTCAGGAGCCAATTAAAACCTTGTTGCAAGGCAGCTCTCTTGGTCCAGACTCCTTTCTGGCACCATGCTGTCTTTCATGGCACACTCTGTTCCAGGACAGCAACATTGTATATACCTCTCATCCTGTTCCAGGGGACATATCTTTCAAACCGCAGCCATTGTAATTTTAATCCACAGTCCAACAGAAAATAAAAAAAAATATATTCTTTACAACAGTCCAACAGAAATAAAAAGACATGGTCCTTACGATTAATTAAGGCAAACATTCCACTTCCACCTTTGAAAACAGACCCCCTCTAATATAATCCATTAGTGAGTTTTGCAACTCAGCTAAACACTCATAATAAGGTCACCTAGAGAAACAGGCCATCTTTTTCTGTTGATACAGTTCACAGATAATGCCCCCTCCCCCCACAGAATGGGGTGGGGGTGTGGATATGACATGCCTACCCCCATAATGGAACCAGCTAGATCAGGAGTACAAGGTGTCAGCTCCCAACCCACACCTTTATCCTGCAACAGAGGAAATTGGCGGTGCCAGGGGTAAGGACAGGAATCCGTGAAATCCAGCCCAAAGAGCCATACTGCAGACTGCCGTTGATTATAAATCAAGTACCATCTATCATTCAGTTGGTAGCATTCTTGATTCTGAGTCAAGGTTGGGGATTCAACTCTTGCTGCAGAGACACAACACAAAATCCAGGCTGACACTCCAATGCTGCACTGTGGGAGTGCTACACTGTCAAAGATGCTGTCTTTTCGATGCAACCTTAAACTGCGGCTCCCATCAAATAGATGGAAAATATCACTAGGAAACGTTTCAGAGTTCCCTCCAGAGTAGAGGCTTATATTCATCCCCCAACTAACAACACTAAAGAAAACAGATTATCTGATTATTGCAATTTGTGGAACTTTGCTGTGTGCAAATTGACTGCCTTGTTTCCTAGATTACAACAATGACATTTTGGGATGCCTTGAGGTTGTGAAAGGTGCTGCATAAACACAAGTTCCTTCTTTAATTCAGAATGCAAAGCGCTGTTGACAAGATATTATTAAAACAAGGCAGAAAGCATATCTGAATTCTTGATGGTATCAATTGAAATAGTAATTTTGCAGGTGGTCTTAATACATTGTGCGTTCTGCATATACAGCACCTCTGTCCTTTAAAATAAATCTGGTATCAGAAGATATGGGGATTTGTAATTCTAATTGATTTCAGTGCTGACCTGATAAACCTAGGTGACAAAGTGCTTGCAATTATCCCCTTAGCAATCACTTAACACTGTGCATAATGAAGAAAATTGTGAGGGTGTTCAACACATTAGCACTTTATAACGCATTTGGTCTAATACAGACTCATGAAATTAAATTAAAAAGGCTATTTACCCTAATGTGGCACTTAGTTAACTTGCATCTGTGTTTTATGGATTTCAGTTTGCCTTGTTTCTTTGCTTCATTTAGTTTCTATGCCTAAATGGGCAAGAGTTGTGAAATTGTTCTTGAGTTTTTGCTCTTTTCCCTTTTATAGTATTTATGAATTTGAGCCAATGCAGATAAATATTATATTGAATAAAATGGTCTTCAACGAAGGTGAAAATAAAGAGGAAACTAATAACTGAGCAGTTTCTAAGTATAGGTCAGGTAATTTGATTAGACCATACCAATCACAGCCAAGATCATCAAAGTTACGTGAATAGATTTGACCACACTGAATAAGAAGCATCCAAGATAATGTTAGTTGGGTCCTCAGAGCCACAAAGAGCAAGTGAGGCCCATCCTCTTTCTTTTCTTCTACTGGACATCTTCCTCTACAGTCTTGCCCACTACAGGAACTGCTGCCATAATACCTGTTATATTATTTATTCCTTTAATGAGTGACTGATATAGGACTCAGAGGGAAATACATTTGTTCTTCATTGTAACTTGAACTGAAGCGTGTATACGCTCCGTGAGTGCAGGAGAATGTTTACATACCCCTTACTCTGTTAGCTTACACCCACAACTCACAGGTCAAATGAGATCACTTCCTTCAGTGACTCTCCACACAAGTGATCCCACAACAATATCTGTCTGAGCTTCTCCATTCCCATTGCTCTCATCTAACCCTGCTTGAATTTGTAGCTCCCTGTTCTCTCCATTTGATACCCAGCTGAGACCAATGGCCAACTATCCTTCTCCTCCTTCCATCTTCTTTTGGATCACGCCAAAGAGCAAACCGTCATTTCCCAGGTTGTCTGCAACTTTGGGCGGGACCTGAGATAGTCGAAGGAAGAGGGATCTCAGCTGGAGGAGCCCGGAATTCTGCACCGTCGGCTGGTGTGCCTCCACCCCTGGAGTCACTTTCAAGAAAGTCGGGTTGTGGACTGAGCTGCTACCTGGTTGCAGGCGGTGGGTAGCCAATTGGGGTAAGTAAGAGGCCAATAAGGCCTTTTTCAAACACTGACTGAAATTTTCTAGTTGACAGGCCAAATGATGGCCGAAACACGGCCAGTAGGAGGAGGCAACGGGTGGGAGACATTGTGTTGGGGTGGGGACAGGGGTCAGGGTTTCATCCCCAGTAGAGCTCCCCCTCCCATGTCACCATGATTGTTTAGTCAGAGCTCTGCTGCTGGCTGTCCAGTGGAGTCAGGTAGCTGTGGCCATTTTAAAATCGCATTATCTGGTCCCCAGAGCACACCTCCATGTTAAGGTGCCTTTTCTCTCTCCCTCTACTGGCATCAGCAGCTTGGATGATAGTGCTGCTGATGTGTCATAGCTGGAGGACTTCCTATTGGCACTCCAGTCTCATGGTCACATGTGCCTTCCTTGATTGGTTGTAATTGGCAAGCTCACCAAAATCCGTGTTGGGTGACTGTTCCCCACAAGGTGTGTGGTAGAAACACGCATTTAACCCTGACATCGGGGCCCTGACCCCAAACAGAAAATCCAACACAAACCCTTATCTCCCAGAGTTCTTCCTCCCATTACCTCCAGCATCACAGTTCCATATCACTGTGCTGCCTGTTCTTATCCCCATGCCAAGATGCACTAACAAGACAGGTCTTGCCGCCGCACTGTTACATGTTCAGGCAACACAATACAAGCAGAAAAATAGGTATGGTGGAAATTTGAAATAAAAACAGACAATCCTGTCTCTCTGTTGAGAGAGGAACAGAGTAAATGTTTCAGGTCCATAACGTTTGATCAGAACTGGAAAAAGAGATTTAACACTTCCGTAGCAAATGTGGAGCTAAGGAGGGTGGAAAAAATGGAAGCAAATTATTTGAGATACACTGGAAAGTAGAGATGAATTAATGACATAAGGGATTTTAGGATAAAAACAGAAAATATTGGAAATGTTCAGCAGGTCATGGAGATTGTTAAGGACATTTTTTATTCCATCAAATTAATTGCACAGTATCACAGTATCTTTACGGTGCAGAAGGAGGCCATTCAGCCCATCGAGTCTGCACTGGCTCTCTGAAAGAGCATTCCACCTAGTCACACTCCCCTGCCTTATACCCGTAACCTTGCACGTTCCCCCTGTTCAGATAGCAATCCCATTCCCATTTGAATATCTCGATCAAACCTGCCTCCACCACCCTCTCAGGGAGTTTGTTCTGGACTCCAACCACCCCCTGGGTGAAAAAAAGATCCTCACATCAGATTTACTCCATTTGCCAATTATTTTGAACTTGTGCCCTCTAGTTCTTGATGTGATCTTGAGAGGGAACAGTTTCTCACTACTTACCCTGCCCATACCCCTCAGGATCTTGACTACCTCTATCAAGTCTCCTCTCAGCCTTCTTTTCTCCAAGGAAAACAGTCCCAACCTTTCCCATCTAGCCTCATAGCTACAGTTAATCATTTCGGGAATCATTCCTGTGAAGCTCCTCTGTACCCTTTCCAATACCTTGACAGCCTTCCTCAGGTTTGATGCCCAGAACTGGTCACAGTACTCCAAATGAGGCCTAATACAAGTCTTATACAAGTTCAACATGACCTCCTTATTCTTGTACTCAATGCTCCTATTAATAAAACCTAAGAAGCTATATGCTTTATTAGCTGCTCTCTGAACATGCCCTGCCATCTTCAATGACCTATGTACGCATACACTGAGGTCCCTCTGTTCCTGCACCTTCTTTAGAGGCTGTCCCTTTATCATATACTCTCTCTCCATATTCTTCCTGCCAAAACAAATCACCTCATGCTTCTCTGTACTGAACTTCATCTGCCCCTTGTCTGCCCAATCCACCAACATTTCTATGTCTTTTGATGTTCAAGACTATCATCATCACAGTTGACAACATTTCCAATCTTTGTATCATCCGCAAATTTTGAAATCATGCCCTGCACACCAAAGTCTAGGTCATTAATATATATCAAGAAGGGCAAGGGTCATAACACTGGGGAACTCTACTACAAACCTTCCTCCAACCTGATAAATAACCATTCATCACTACTCTCTGCTTTCCACTCAGCCGATGTTTTTTTTAAGGGGAGGTGATGGAGTAGTGGTATTGTAGGTAGGCTAATAATCCAGAAACCTGGGTTCAAACTCTGCCATGTCCAATGGTGGAATTTGAATTCAATTTAAAAAGTCTAAAGGTGACCATGAAGCCATTTTTGTAAAAAACCACCTGGTTCACCAGTGTCCTTTAGGGAAGGAAATCTGCTGTCCTTACAGAAAATGCTGGAAAAACTCAGCAGGTCTAACAGCATCTGTGCAGAGAGAAACGGAGTTAACATTTTGAGTCCGTATGATTCTTCTTCAGAGCTCTGTCTAAAACCCAAGTCTAAACCATTAATATGTAACAAAAAAGTGGTGATCCTAGTACTGTCCCCAAGGGAACCCAATGCATATCAGTTCAAAGATCAACCATTAACCGCTGCTCTATTTATCTTGTCACTCAGCCACCTTTGTAACCATGAAGCCACTGTCCCTTCTATTCCGTGGGTTCAACTTTTCTTGCAGACCTATTGTGTGCACTTCATTAAATGCCTTTTTGAAGTTCATCCCATCAACCACAGTGCCCTCATCAACCCTCTCTGCTACCTCATCAAAAAAAATCACTCAAGTTAGTTAAATAGGATTTTCCCTTATCAAATCCATGCTGGCTTTCCCATAAAGAAACCACGCTTGTCCAAACGCCTGTTAATTTTGTCCCAGATTATTGTTCCTCAAAGCTTCCTCATCACGGATGTTAAACTGAATGACGTGTCATTGCTGGCTTTATCCTTACAGCCTTTTTTCAACAAGGGTGTAAAATTGGCAATTCTCCAGTTCTCTAGAACCACCACCTCCCCCTCCCCTCCCCCACCCCCCACCATATCTAAGGAGGGTTGAAAGATTATGACCAGTATGTCTCCAATTCCTACAATTGCTTCAAAGGTAGCCCATCTGATCCTGGTGATTTATCAACCTTAAGTACAGCCAGCCTATCTAATATCATTTCGCCCTTGATGGGGGGGGGGGGGGTCCGACCGACTTGGCGGCGGGCGATTGCCGCTGGAGAAAGGGGACGTGCCGCCATTTTCCGTGGGCGGGCCAATTAAGTCCGTGGAGAACAGGAAAATAGTCACAGAGGCGGGCGTGTTCAGACCGCCGCTTCCAATGGGGAGCCGGCAGTCTGTATAAAGAGTGGCCAGGCAGCCTGCTTTAGGGCTGATCACCATGGCCACTTGGGGATAGAGAAAGGCAGCTATGGTTGGGCAGGAGCATAAGCAAGGAGGAGGGGGGCAGGCTGCACAAGAGGGCAGCTGGGGGGGTGGGGGGGGGAACACTGTGACCCTCGATTTTCTGAAGCACGCCTTGCTGTCCTCCTCCAAGGTGAGTCCAGCCGTCGGGATGTATTGTATCCGGATGATGGGAGGAGGAGAGCCCCCCCATGTCACCAGGCAGGAGTGGGAGGAGGTTGGTGATTCTGTCAGCGCCCATGATGACGTGTGGCATACAGGCACCCGGTGCCGCAAGAGATTCCATGATTTGCTGCGCTCTGGAAGGGTGAGTATCACGTCGCCCTTGACCATTTGACCCAGAAGGCAGCCTTAGTCTGTGAGGCACCACCCACCCCTCCGCCACCTCACCCCCCACCCCCACCCTCCCATGTCTTGCTGTCGTCATTGCATTGGGCATTTGGCACATGCTGGATGGGCAAACAGATGGTGACCATGCTTATATCAGCTTTAGTGGTGGAGGAGAAGATGGGTTCTCCCTGCAGCATATGTTGGTGTTTGTGGCATTTGAGTAGTCTGGGGGCAACCTGCAGGGGAGGCAGCTTGACACATACTCAGAACTCCAACACATGTCATATTGATGGTGACGAGATGGTGGAAGGGGTGCCTCAAGGCGTTGTCGCCAAGTGCCATCTGTTGGCATCGGCGCCACACCTAGTTGCACCTCCTTGCCATGGGCGCTAAGACCTGTGTGCTATTCAAAGTGATGGATGCGGAATGTGTCCAAGGTGTCCACGGGGGGAGAAGGTTGGGAGCAGCCATACTATCTTCTGGCGACTGATCACCAGTAGCGTGGACAGGAGTCGCTGGAGGCCTCAGATGGGCCACTGTGGTTGGCGTGCGGTGTGTGCGTGTGCAGAGTACATCTGTCAACCTAGAATAATCCACCATTAGGCAATCCATCCATTTCATTATTTTTATGTGTCTAAAATCTGCTAAATAATGGAGGAAACAGCCAGTGGAAAAGAAAACAAGAACAGACCATACAATCATCTGAACATGTATCCTCTGGGAAAAAAAAAATAGTAGGCTGACGTTTTCAGGAGAGGAGGGAGAGATTGAAGAAGATAGAAGAGAATGAGAGATGTGGGGGGAAGTAGAGTAGATTGAATAAAAAAGGGGACAGGTAATTAGGTTCTACAGTACCCAAAAGGTCTGCTCCCCAGACCATTCCAACCTGCAGCCTAACCAGTCCGCTGCACTCAGTTCACTAGATAGAGGCAGACAGGTTCTCCTCTTATATCCTCTCCCCCCACATACACCTGCCCCCCCTGTATTCGACTTAAATTGTTGGCCAGACAGGCCAAACTGGCTCTGTCGGTGGCCCAATCATCTCTCTTACGTCAGATACTAGGAGCTGCTGCAGCACTGCAGGTTGGTTCCCCTGCAAAGCTTTGGTCCCAGGACCTGGCCTTCAGTGACCATTGGCGACAGCCTCAGGAGCACTCAACGGCTAAACTAGAATGAGCGAGCTAGACCTGTGCAATGTTGCCATGACATTACGACACATTCACTGAAACACAATCCATCCCTTTATATGTCAGAATCGTTGTGTATATATAAAAAAGCACTAAATTGCTAAAGGGGCAACTTAGTTATGGAAGTGTTTTCAAAAAAAAAGATATTCGTAACCAATTCATTACTGCCAATGTATTCTCACATCATCTAGATGCAAGGTCACCTAGACCTCTTTAGACTTTTTCCCTCCCCAAAATATTTGTACATCAAATGTGTTTTTGAGAAAACCACTGCTGCTTTAATACAACAAAAACTTACATTTATATTGCACCTTTAACATAATAAAACATCCGCTGACACTTCCCAGATGCATTATGAATCAAAATAAGACATCCACACACACAAGGAGATTATTCTACCAGCCAATAGGCAATGGGTTGCGAGTCTTCCCAACACCATGCCATTTTGCCAGCAGTGGGAAAGTTGGCAGACACATTGTCCAACAGGAACCCAAACTAACCACTGAGGAGGCAAATTAAGGGCCACTCCCTGGCTCCATGGGCATTTTTCCCCCATCGAGAGGGTGGGGGGTGGTCACGGTGGTGCAGGGGTTGGCTGCCATATGGGGATGGTCCCTGTTGAAACTAAAAAAAACCTCCCAGGGCGCGCTGAGGGTGGAACTGGTCATTTTTGGGAATTCCCTGGCCAATGAAGGGACCACCAGTGGCAATCACCATTCCTGTGGCAAAGCACAGCTTTGCCCCACAGCCCAGCCCTCATTTCCAGGGCCTGCCTGTCTGGTCCCAGCGTCCCCAAGCCTACTTACCCTTCTCGCCCTCTCCCTGGTCAGGCAATCTCAGCAATCGCCATTCAGATGGTGGCGCTGCTTAGCTGCTGGTCTTCCAATTGGACTAGCAGCTATTGGGATCTATTGTCCTGAATAACAATTGCAATCCTGGCCGCAACTACCTAATTGGTCACTGCTGGGAGTATTCCTACCTGGCTCCTGTTGCCTGTCAAAGTGAGGTCACCTCCTGGCAGTGGTACATCAGCCATTCTGGCAAAACTCTGGCCATTAGGTCAGATGGCCAAAACTTTGGTCCAAAAGGTGGATGTTAAAGAGTCTCAAAGCAGAAAATGGTGTAGAGAGGCAGAGAGGTGCAGGGTACATATTCCAGAGCTTAGGGTCTAGGCAGTGGTGGAGCAATTAAAAGCAGGGAAGCTTAAGAGGGCAGAATTGGAGGAGCACAGGTACCTTGGAGGGTTGGGAGGAGATTACAGAGATGTGGAGGAGTGAGACTGTGCAGGGAATTAAAAACAAGTAGGAAGATTTTAAAATGAAGACCTTGCATGATCAAGAGTCAATGTAGGTCACCGAGCTCAATGATGAACGGGTCTTGGTGTGAATTATGGCATGGGCAGCAGAGTTTTAGGTGACCTCCAGTTATGGAAGGTGGAATGTGAGAGACCAGCCAGGAGAGCATTAGAATTGTTAAGTCTAGAGGTAACAAAGGCATGATTGAGGGTTTCAGAGGCAGATGAGTGGAGACAGGGGCAAAGTTGAGCAATGTTACGGAGGTGGAAATAGGCAGTTTTAGTGATGGCACAAATACGTGGTCAGTAGCTCAATTTGAGCTCGAATGTGACACCAAAAGGTTGCAAATAAAATCTGATAGAACACGAGTATGTTATATTTGTGCTGGCTTTATTTACAAGGCATATTTTAAAAAGGAAGGCTTGCATTTATATAGTTGCTTTTTGCGACCACAAGATGTTGCAAAGTACTTTGCAGTCAGTGAAGCATTTTTGAAGTGTTGTCACTGTTGTAATGTAGGAAATGCAGCAGCCAATTTGTGCACAGCAAGTTCCCACAAACAGCAATGTGATAGTGACCAGATAATCTGTTTTTTTTTAGTGATGTTGGCTGAGGGGTAAACATTGACCAGGTCACATCTCCTTCTCACCTTCAAATAGTAGCACGGGCTTTTCTGCTACCACCTGTGGGTGCAGACAGGGTCTCAGTTTAACATCTCATCTGAAAAACAGCATCTGTTGAGTGTATTGCACTTCCCCAACACTGCATGGTGAGCATTGTCCTTTTGTGCTAAAGACTTCAGTGTGGTACTTGAACCCACGACATTCTGACTCTGTTTTGTCTGCTCTTGTGTTATTGATCTGTGTCAGAAATAAATCCTGCATCTCATCCAACAACGTCCTACATCATTAATAGCCATGCATTTTTTTTTGGTTTATCTTTTCTTTGCAAACACATGTAGAAAGGAGCTATGACAAAACATTGTACACCCAGCACAAGAGCCACAGCTCACACTTACAATTTATTTCAAAAACAAAAGTACCTGGAAAAACTCAGCAGGCCAAGTATTTTTTGTTTTTGTTTTGGATTTCCAGCATCCGCAGCTTTTTGCTGTTATCTTACAATTCATTTCATTAGCCTTTCTTTACATGCTGGGTTTATCTTCATTTATTTTTAGTTTTCTCTTAACAGTGGCTGCCAGAGATGTCGCTGGGAGAAGCAATCGCGATCGTTTACTGAGGCTCACAGTGTGGAGGAGGCTGCATTAGGATCAGTAGCGAGACATTCATTAGTCCTGTGGATGCTCCAGTGAGCATTGTCATTTCAGTGTGTCTCTCACCTTGCTTAAGCTTAGAATTCCTGCTGAACTGCCAATCTGAAAACTCTCCTTGAAATTTATTCTCGGGGAATGATTTGTGCATGGAAGTTGCATGGCTACTGAGGACATAAAGCATCTCCTTCCAGCTTTCGGCCTGGTCAAACTCCTGCCTGCTTTGTAAGCAGTCTTAACGCAACTTGCCTTTAATTTGCTACTTTTTGCTCTAACGCTCAGAGAAAGGTGGAAAAAGTATAAGCCCTTGTTTTAAAGGCAGTGCGCAATGTTTATATCCACATCCAGTGCAAGTGAATGATTGATTTTGTACAGTTTGTTTTAATATGTGTGATTCACGGAGATGAAAAAAGAGCGGCGAGAGCAACTGCCTCTATGTCCGCTATCTCTTTTTTCTTTCTCCTTCCTTGTCTTAAATTTGCAGTCTCTGACCTTGCATTCAGACATACCTGTACAGAGCACTGCTACTTAGCTTGTATCCTTACATATCCATGTAAAACAATGGGTTAGTAACCTTGCACACCTGTTTAGTGCTTGGGCTGGTATTCTTACATACCTGTAGAGAGCCCGAGTTTGGACCCTTTCACACCTGTACATTTCCAGTTGGTAATTTGCTAATGTTTTGAGTATCTTCGCTTACTTAAACCAATTCTTATTATGTTTCACCATTTAACTTGGATCAACTGAATTTTTTTTTTAAGTAGTAAAGTTACTCCTTGTGTCTTAGTCACTGTATGACTGCAATTTTAGATATATTTTGACATCTAAATGCCAAATTTAAGGCAGCCTATTATGGAAACTGAGCCTGCTGCATTAACTAAGTGTAAACAATTTAAGAAAGTAGTTTAATTATGTTACGTGCATATGTAACTGCTGTAAAGTGCATATTAAAGTAATTAAACTATTATTGGAATATCTGTCGAAAAGACTCTTAATAAGGGACTTTATCTGACTGTACAGTAATACCAATCTCTTCATGCGCCATTTAAATCACTTTCGTTACCCAAGAGAGTTTAATTCCTTATTGTATTGTGTATCTCATATTGGAGGTAATTCAGAGAAGGTTCATGTGGTTGATTCCTAGGATGAAGAGGTTGACTTAGAAGGAAAGGTTGAGCAGGTTAGGTCTTTAATCATTGGAGTTTGGAAGAATGAGAGGTGATATTGAAACAAATAAGATTCTGAGAGGGCTCAACAGGGTAGATCTTGAGAGGATGTTTCCCCTCATGGAGGATTCTGGAACAAGGTGGCACAGTTTAAAATTAAGAGTCTTCCATTTAACGCAGAATTGAGGAGGGGTTTCCTTTTTCAAAGTGTTGTTTGTCCTGGAAATTCTCTTCCCCAGAGTGGAGGCTGGGTCATTGAATATACTCAAGGCTGAGTTAGACAGATTTTTGATCTACAAGGGAATCAAGGGTTATGGGGAGCAGACACGAAAGTGGAATTAAGGTCATAATCAGACCAACCACGAATGGCCTATACCCCTGGGACAGCAGAGAATCAATCCCCAAGATGAGGCTGAGAAAGGTTTTCCTTTTCTTTATGGGGGCCAGAGGGAGCAAGCATGCTATATCGAGACCCCAGAAGGAAACATCAGACCTTCCCAGCTTTGGACCCTGCCACCCCCACCCTTCAAATTGAACTCAAGACTGCAATTAAGATCACCACCAGAAGGAATTGAGAACAGTCAGTTTTACGACAGTATATAAGTGGCGTGCAGCTGATCAACTTTACCTCCTCCATGACTTTGAGGTCTGGAGATGTTGCTTTCTCCTTCTTGGGACCTCGCATAATGTCACTCATATCGAGTGCCATTAGCAAACACTGCACCAAGGCTGGACAAGCGAGGCAGGCGAAGGCTGGAAGGGGGAGGTTAGGGTGGAGTGAAGGCTGGACAGGGGAGGCAGGCTTATGGAGGAAGGGTGGGGAGAGTGCCTGGGGAAGTGCGGGCGAATGTCAGGGGAAAGTGGGGAGGGGGAGAGAATGTCTGGGTTAAGGGGGGTGGTTAAGAATGCTCAGGAAGGTTGGTGGGGTGGGAAGGGAGTCAGCAGTGGGGTCCGGGGGTGGGGGGGGGTGGGGGGGCGGAGAACTCAGGTGGTAGACGGGAACAGCCATGGTCAAAGAGGGGAGTGAGATTTGCTAGGACGGCAGGTCCAGGGTGAGAGCCTGGTAGATGAAGGTCTCATCAGGTGGATCACAGAGGGGGACAAGGTGGATAATAGGAGGGGGCAGGTTCAGGGCATGGAGACAGTAATGGATATCAGCTCTGAGGGGAGGAAAGATGGATCCTGATAGGGCCCAGGGTAATGGGGGAAGGTTCAAAGGTGACAAAGGGGAGAGGAATGGTGATATTGGGTGGGTCTATGGTGATGGGGGTGGGGGGGGGTGGGGGGAAGAGTTGGCAGTTGATGGCAGGGTAGAAGGCGATGGAATGTGTTTGAAAGTTGATGCGCACCATTTTTCCAAACTGACCTTGACCATGCAGTTGGTCAGTCAGTGAGATTCCTCAAGGTGGGAGGAGCGTCATTTTTTGTGGGTGGGGTCAGCAAATGTGGCCGACTAAAAGCGCACCCTAATAATTATGAGGCGACTGGATGTCAAAGATGCTCATGTGTGCTCTGCTCTCTACGGTGAAGCTGCACTGCAGCAGGTTTGCTCCCAACTCATGGGTCTCAAAACACCGGGATCCCAGTGAGGTGTACAGCTGTCATTCATTCTGTGCCATTTGCCATTGGCTGCACTCAGAGGCAGGACAAAAGAAGGGAGGGAAGTGGAATGCCTCCAAGGGGCAGGGCTGGTGGATGGCAGCCAACTCGCGTCTCCTGCTAACAGGAAGCAGAGAGTTGGCATAAATAGGTCTTTTTCTGGTTGGCAGGATGTGACAAGTGGTGTACCACAGGGATCAGTGTTGGGGCCTCAACTTTTAGAGTTTATATAAATGACTAGGATGAAGGGTAAGGAGGTATGGTGGCTAAATTTGCTGACAGCACAAAGATAGGTAGGAAAGTAACTTGTGAAGAGGATGTAAGGAGGCTACAAAGTGACATCGATAGGTTAAGTGAGCGGGAAAAGATCTGGCAAATGGGAGTATAATGTGGGCAAATGAGAAATCCTTCATTTTGACAGGAAAAATAAAAAAGAAGCTTATTATCTAAATGGTGAGAGATTGCAGAGCTCTGAGATTCAAAGGGATCTGGATGCCCTAGTGCATGAATCACAAAAGGTTAGCATGCAGGTACAGCAGGTAATTAGGAAAGCTAATAGAATGTTATCATTGATTGTGAGGGAAATTGATTACAAAAGGAGGGAGGTTATGCTTCAGTTGTACAGGCAGTGGTGAGACTACACCTGGAGTATCGTGTACAATGCTGATTTCCTTATTTAAAGATGTAAATGCATTAGAAGCCGTTCAGAGAAGATTTACTAGACTAATACCAGGAATGGGCCGGTGGTCTTGTAAGGATAGGCTGGACTGGTTAGGCTTCTATCGACTGGAATTTAGAAGAGTAGGAGGCAACTTAGTTGAAATGTCATGAAGTGATGTTAATGTCCATAATGTTATTGAAAATTATTTTTAAAATGGAGCTGTAGTAGGGTCTGTGTCTATGTGTTTGACTGTGTGTCTTAATTGGATTAAAGCCAGCTAGCCCGGGTGCTTTGGCGTTGAGCAGTTTGAGATGTTAATTGGGTAAACAGTAAAGAAGTTAAAAGGTAAAGTGTACATTTGCACTTGTTGAATAAAGCATTCAAGAGCAGGAGTAAAATCTTGCAACCAGCTGGAGGACACCAAGCAAGGTGTTTATATGACTAATAAAATTAGTGGGATGAAAGTGTTATTGTTAGAAGATGTGCAGTTAAAAGCCTAGGATACCATGGAAAATTTACATTCAAAGGAGACGCTAGCTATAAAGAAGGAAAGGAGATTGTGTGTAAGGTAGAGGTATTTAAGATACAATCAGCCTGTAAGCCTCCAACTGTGTCTACAAAGGAATCAAATTGCAAGGAACCTCATTTTTAATTCAAATTGTCAAGTGTGCTTTGCCTGGGGTCTGTTTTGTGTCTATGGGTTACTGTTACCTTGGTGGAAATTTACCTGGGAGTGATTAATTTGGGGGTTTGTTTAAATGTTATTAAGTTAGCAATTTGCAAACATATGTATGTGTTTAATTTGTTGTAAATTAATAAATGTTTAATTTAGTTTTATATAAAAAACCTCTTGAGGCTCAGTGGTCTTTTCCTGAATTCAGTGCTGCATCTCAAACATACCAATTGAAAATATAGGTTATGACAGTTGTTTCAATTTTCCCTCTGGGATTTAAACAACTCAGTCTTTACCAACTACTATGTCTTAACATAAGACCTGTAAGATCCTAAGGATCTTGATAGGGTGGATGTGGAGAGGGTGCTTCCTCTTGTGGGAGAATCTAGAACTAGGGGTTACTGATTAAAAATAAGGGGTGGGTCTTTTAAAACAGAGATGAGGAGATTCTTTTTCTCTCAGGGGGTTGTGAATCTGCAGAACTCTCTTCCCCAAAAGGTGGTGGAAGCAGAGCTATGAATATTTTTAAGACAGAGCTAGATAGATTCTTGATTAACAAGAGGGTGAAAAGTTATCAGGGGTAGGCGGGAATGTGGGGTTGAGGTTACATTCAGATCAGCCACGATCTTATTGAATGGCGGAGCAGGCTCTAGGGGCCAAGTGGCCGACTCCTGCTCTTAATTTGTATGTTCATATGTTCTTACTCCAAACTTTCATCCTCCCGGGCGAATGGTCATGGCTGACAAGGGATCATACTGTTAGTCTTTCTATGCTGCCATAGCATAGGTCTCTCTATAGAGTTTTGAGGATAGTGGAGAAAAGTCAAAAGTGTGAGGCTTCTGCACGTGGCTGTCCCTGGTCAAAGAGAATTTCCCCATAGGCATTCATGTATGAATGGGAGGAGTGCACACCTCTGGTCCTCCAAGGTGTCCTATACTTGGAAGGAATGGGGTAGGGATGCAATGTCTAGATGGAGGCCAGGTAAAAGGCTTAACACTTGCCTGCTGGCTTTAAGATGGAGGGAGACCTGTAAAGGACATGCTTACTTAATGTATCACTTCAATTTGTTCACACATCCACTGAGGTGTTGATGATGCAGGCTGCAGGCAACCATGCCCTTTGGTTATGGCTTGCATCCGGATGAGAAGGAGGGCTCACTTCCGTTTGACACAGGGTCAGGAGGAGCTAGGATCAGCAAGATGCAGCACAGCCTCTGTAAAGTCAAGAGGCTGGCGAATATGGGACACTGCAACTGCCCGACCAAGGGTGCATCGCCGCTGGTACTCTTACATAGAGATGGGTGAAAGGCAATGCTGACGGCATCTTCGTCTGTCCCAGGATGTGGTTTCCCATACCTTCCAGCTTCTCCAGTACGTGCTGAGGCCACAAGGACTCTGTGAGAATAACGCAGAGCTCCTGGCCTGCAATGAGTAAATGTCTGTCTGGGCGCCCTTTAAATATGGCACCAGGACCTTCGACCCCATGAGATGATGGTGGGGAGGGTGACTTGCCACCCGCCTCAACATCAGATCTGCCGGTCTCCTGGCAGGTGCATAATTAATGAGCCGAAAAGCAGAAGATCAGGCGTGTTCACCTGTCCCACCGCACAGTGGGAATCGCTCCGACGTTCCCACCCACCACCAGACGTGGGGCTGAATTTTGCGCTTGATGGGCGGGCAGCCGATCCCGCCGAAACGGGCCGCGCCGCCATTTTGCGCAGTCGGGCCAATTAAGGCCCGCCCAGCGGGATTCCGACTCCCGTGTTCATCGGGAAAATTAAATCAGCGGCGGGCGTGTTCAGACCACCAGCTCCAGGCCGGGCAGCCTCCTCTAGACTGTTCACCATGGCCAGTCATTGGGCAGCACAAGAGGTGAGGGCAGAGGAGGAGGAGGAGGGGGGGGCAGGCTGCAGGATAGGCCAGCGAGGGGCCACTGTACCCATCGGTTCTCAGACTCCTGCCTTGCTGTCCTCCTGGAAGAGGTGTCCAACCTTCGGGATGTCTTGTTTCCGGAGGATGGGAGGAGGAAGGTCCCCCACATCACCAGGCAGGCGTGGCAGGGGGTGGCGGAGGCTGTCAGCGCCCATGACGACGTGTGGTGCACCGGAACGCAGTGCCGCAAATGCTACAATGATTTGCTGCGCTCTGGAAGGATGAGGACCATGTCGACCTCGGCCATTTGACCCAGAAGGTAGCATTAGCCTTTGAGGAACCCGCCCCCCCCCCCCACCGCCCCCCACCATGTCTTAGTGTTGTCACTGCATTGAGCATTTGGCACACGCTGGGTGGGCAAACAGATAGTGACCATGCTTACATCAGCCTTAGTGGGTGAGGAAAAGGTGGGTTCTCCCTGCAGCATATGTTGGTGTTTGTGGCATTTGAGTAGTCTGGGGGCAACCTGTAGGGGAGGCAGCTAGACACATACTCAGAACCCCAACACGTGTCTTATTGATGGGGATGAAATGGTGGAAGGGGAGCCTCAAGAAGTCGTGGCCAAGAGCCATCTGTTGGCATCGGTGCCGCACCTAGTTGTGCCTCCTTGCCATGGGCGCTAAGACCCGTGTGTTATTCAAAGTGATTGACGCTGAATGTGTCCAAAGTATCTGTTGGGGGAGGGGGTTGGGACCAGCTGTACTATCTTCTGGGGACTGATCACCAGTAGTGTGGACAGGAGTCGCTGGAGGCCTCAGATGGGCCACTGTGGTTGGGGTGCAGCGTGCGCGTGCAGAGTACATGAGCTATCAGCCCCAATAAATCCTCTTCTCTGTTCTGCAGGCAAAAACTGAGAGCAATCTGTGGGAGCAGCAGCGGACTGGTGGTGGGCACGCCATGCTGCAGCGCCTCACCACCTACGAGGATCAGGCCATGGAGCTGGGGGGGAGGCAGGCAGCCAGTTTGGTAGGTGCCGGTGAGGCTGGGGTGCAGTGACCAGGTATTTGAGGGCCACAGTCCCATTCACTCTGTCTGCCCACCATCCAAAGCACTGATGGTTGCTGCAATCATTAATGCAGCAACACTGCTCATTCACAGACTGATACAGTCAGATGTCTGGGTCATACACAAAGGTCCCTCAGCCCCTTGGGGATATGCATCTCTAGCACCTTCCAAAGTCGCCTTATCCCATTTGTGACCACTATCCCCATGGCCTAACATGCCATGGCATCGCTGCTGCACATCCAAAGATGCATCTTAGGAGGGTTTGTACCTCCACCACCCATTCAACCAATGCGCCCCACATTACTCTGTCCAAAATGTTCTCAGCACCTCACCTGTCAACCTCATGGCTCTCAACTTAAATAAGTGCCACCACGTTAGTCATCCCTGTGCCAAGGGGAAATGTTGCCTTCTGTCCACCCGACCTATGCCCCTCATTTCGGTATGAAGGTCAATAATGTGACCTGTCAATCTCCTGTGCTCCACGGCAAATGTCGCAAGTGTTTGCAATGTTTCCTCATCACTGCAACTCTCCAAGCCAGCATGCATCCAGGTCAGGAACCTCTGCACTCTCCCAACTCCAATTCCATCCCTCCCATGAAACGCAGGTCACAACTGAATGCAGAAGTGTAGCTGTGGCCTCGACAGTGTTTTCTGCACTTGTAACATGACCTCCCTTTTCCTACGTTCTATTCCTTGGCTAATAAAGGCAAGTCTGGCTTCGACATTGTTAAACACCTTATGTTCCTGTTCTGCTACCTTCACAAGTCTGCCCAGCAAGGTCCCTGTAATCATCGTGACTTCCCACGGTCCTACCATTACTCATGTATTCCCGTACCTTGCTTGTATTGCCCAAGTGCTTAACCGCACACTTATCCACATAACATTCCATGTGGCATTCCTTAGGCCCTCTGACCAGCCTGCCTGTGTGCGCGTGTAATGTTTGGGCCTCCTCTTGACTATTTACCACCCCACCAATGTTCATCTCCTTAGGTTCTTGAAGGGTGAGTGACTTAAGAGGCTGGGGGGGGGGAAAGGGATGAAAGGTGTTACTGACTGAACGCTAACTGATGCACTGACCTTGTTGTTAATTTCAGCATCACCACTGTATGGCCGCCCCCAACAAGTCCAGGAGCACCCCCTCCACACCTGAGGGCCAACACTTGCAACTTGTGTCACATCCTTTCAGCGAGCCAGGCACCAATGCAGCGACAAACACTTCGGTGGGGATTATGATATCGGCTAGTGTCCCCGGGCACAGTGGAGAGGACACTTCACAATTGCTGGAGGCGATGGCACAGACAGAGAGTGCCAATGGCGCCAGCAGCCAGGGGACTGCAGGGGTCCAGGCACATGCTGAGTCCAGCAGTAATGATATACCTCTGGAGATGTCAGCCATGCAGCAGCTGCAAGTCAAGCAACCGGGTGCGCGGGAGCATCTGGCAGGGTTGCATGAGAGTGTACTTCGCTTGGTCTCTGTGGTGGAGGACTCCAGGCAGAGTGTCAGTGAAGGCATGAACCTCAGGGCAGAGCTTCAGGCTTCCTCCATTGAGAGATTGGCGACCCTCATGGAGAGGGGGTTCGATTGGATGGAGAATCTTCTGATTGGGTTACGCTCTGACCTGCATTAGCCCTCACAGCAGTACTGGCCACGGGAGGTCATTCCCAATGTGGGAGATGTTCTGGGCACCAAGTGTCGGCGCTTGGTGCCCATGCATCTGTGGTGAGCAGGGAGGTCCAAAGTGACCTCACGTCAACGCAGCAGCTGCCTGTTGTTGCTGCGAGCTCCTCTCAGGGCGCTCCAGATGAGGGCAGCAGCTCCTCCGTCCCTCTGCCAGTGACTGTTGCATCCGTTGAGGCGGCGACAACTGGGGAGGTGCCAGTTCTGGAACTGGCCACTCCCTCCCAGGCGGGGCCAGCACAGGCTCCACGGGCCAGAGGACGGCCACCAAGGTCATCGAGGCCAACAGGACAGCAGAGTCAGCAGGCTGTCTCACAAGCCACTCCGAGTGATGGGGTGGCACCAAGACATAGCACCCGCAAACGTTATCATAAGGCACGTTAGGCACTCCATGGATTTGTCACTGGTGATTTTGTGTTGGCCCTAGATTAGGGAAAATATAATTATGTACATCTGAGTGACGTTTGTGCTTTATTTTGGTGGGAATAAAGTCACTTTTTTGACCATGGCTGAGAGTATTTCCTTTGTGCTGTATTTGTATGTTTTACAGACATCTCGAGTGTTTGAATGGACATTGATGTTTCTGTACTAAGCCCTTAATTGCAGCTGATGAGGTGGAAGATGTAGCACCTAAGTACCATGTGTGGAAGCGCCAGGCAATGCTGGTCCTGCTGATCTATGTGTGTGGAGCTAGCTGAAGGTTCGTTGGATTAAATTGTCCCGGGTGTCCCTGCCTCCTTGGTGTAGTAGCGGGTCGGCGTGCTGCCCCTCATCATCGCCCTGTGCTTCCTCATCCTCTGAGCGACAGCTTGATTCATCATGTGCAGCCGCATCCACTGTGTCAATGTCTTCATCGTCAACTTCATTCCCCCTTTCCAGCGCAAGATTGTGGAGAGTGCAGCATGCTACCACTATCAGAGAGACGCAATCTGGGGGGTACTGGAGTGCGCCCCCTGAGTGGTCCAGGCAACGGAAGAGCATCTTGAGAAGACCGATGGTTCTCTCCACCACAGCCCTTGTGGTGCCCTGGCTCCTATTGTACCGCTGCTCAGCTTCTGTTCTGTCCTGTTCTGAGCCACCTTCTGAGGGGAAAGCCCTTGTCACCCAGCAGCCATCCATCCAGCCGGGCTGGAGCACTGAAGAGCCCCGGCACCTGGGAGCGTCTGAGGATGTAGGCGTCGTGGGAGCTGCCTGGGTACCTTGCACAGACTTGTAGAATCAGCATCCTGTGATCACACACTATCTGCACGTTCATGGAGTGGAAGCCCTTCCAGTTGATGAAGGCACCGGGCTCACCTGCTGGAGTCTTGATGGCCACATGTGTGCAGTCTGTTGCACCTTGGACGCAGGGGAAGCCAGCAATGGGCGTGAAACCTCTGGGTCACTGTGTCTGACTTGCCTGGTCACAGCGGAAGTGAATGAAGGTTAATGCCCGTCTGAACAGAGCGTCTGTAACCTGCTTGACACAAGTGTGGACAGCTGACTGGGAGACACCACAAAGATCACCCACCGAGCCCTGGAAGGAACCAGATGCATAGAAGTGGAGGGCAACTGTGACCTTCAGAGCCGCTGGCATGGGGTGTCCACCCACACAGTTAGGGGATATCTCAGGGCCAATCATCTGACAGATATAGTTCACTGTCTCCCTTGACAGTCGGAGCCTCCTTCGGCACTGTGCCTCAGACATATTGAGGTAGTTGCTTCGCCACCTGTATACCCTGGCAGCAGGATAGTGGCATCGTCTGCAGCCCCTTCCCTCTTGGATAAGCTCTTGGCCCTGTGCCCCTTGTGCCTGCGCCTGGCCTCCCAAAGGTGGTTCCCCTGGAGGCTGACTGTCCACTCCTGGCCTCCTTCTTATTCTATCCCTCCCTTCCGCCTCAGAAGAGCTGCCTCCAGTGGAGATGTCAGAACCCATACCCAGGCAAAATGGAGGCCTCTGGAAATCTGCAGGCCCAATCAAGATTACTGTCTGCAGACTGGTGATCTGAAGCTTCAAAGTACAGAGAAAGCTATTGGAAATCGATGTGAACTGGTAACAATCACACAGGCAAGTTTAAAACACTTTCTGCATTAACTACTTCAGAAAAAACATGAACATCCCCTCTGAGCCCACATATCCCGCCCGTGGATGAGGTTTGTTAAAAAATCAGTTACCCGTCTGCCCATTGGGCCTGTGCGCCAAGGCAAAGATCGCACGGGCTCCTCAAAATCCGCTTCAATTGCCGAGTTAAGGGCCTTAACAAGGCCTTTAATTAATGGTGGGTGCGCGTCACGCTTCATAGCGCGCCCGCCAGCTAAATACCGCGATGCCGCGTGCTGACTTCAGCTCGCTCGCATGACAGCAGCGCACGATATTTTAAGCACTGCAGTGTGGGCTTCGCCACCCACACATCAGCCAGAAAATTCTGCCCTTAGTCTCTAGAATGGAAAATTCCATCCTTTGTGAGTAAAAGGCATCTGGGATCCTGGGCTTTATAAATTGAGGCGTAGAATACAAAAACAAGGAGGTTATGATGAATCTTTATACAACATTCTTCTGGCCTCAACTTTAGCATTGTCTCCAGTTTCGGGCACCACGCTTTAGGAACAACGTGAAGGCTTTAGAGAGGATGCAGAAAATATTTATAAGAAAGATTCCAGGAGTGAGGGGCTTCAATTAGGTGGATTGATTGGAGAAGCTGGGGCTGTTGTCCATCAACAATAAAATGTTGAGAGGAGATAAGACAGAATTGTTCAAAGTCATGAGGGGTCCAGAGAGAGTAGATAAACTGTTCCCATTGGTGGAGGGATCATGAGGCAAAGGACACAGGTTCAAAATGAATGGCAAAGGAACTAATGTCAACATGAGCAAAACCGTTTCTAAGCAACAAGTGATTTAGATCTGCAATGGACTGCCTGAGAGTATGGTAGAGGCATATGCAATCGTGTAGGAAATTGGATAAGCACCTGAAGAGAAAAGATTTTTAGGGCAATGGAAAAAGAGTGAGGGAGCGGGGAAACCTGGGTTGCTCTTGGAGAGAGCCGACACAGACAGCAAGGGCCAAATGGCCTCATTCTGCTCTGTAACCATTTAATGATTCTATTCTGAGTGTTCTCTACTCAGTACCAAGGAACATTCATAGAAACATGGGAATATAAATAGGCCATTCAACCCTTGAGTCTGTTCCACCATTTGGTGAGATCTCAGCTGCTATGCTACTTATCCCCACACACTGGCCTTGTTTCCACATACGTTCATCCCCTTCACTAGTAAAAACCTATCGATCTCAGATTGAAAGTTATTGAACTAGCATCAACTGCTTTTTGTGGGAAAGATTTCCATGTTTCTATCATCCTTTGCATGAAGGAGTATTTCCTAATTTTTCTCTGGAAAATGGTTTTGCCTTTAAGGATCTATTCTTTTTTCCTAGAGAAAAAAAAACACTTGCATTTAACTAGCATCTTTCATGATTCTAGAATGTTCTAAAATGCTCTACAGCTAACAAAACACTATTGAAGTGTAGTCACTGTTGTGATGTAGGTGATTGTAATGCTATTGAGTATCACAGGGAGATAATTGGACTCCTAGACCTCTACACCAGCAGAAGCCGTTCCTCTCTATCTATCCTATCAGTCCCTTTCAAAATCCTAGAAACCACAACCATTTAATCTTGTAACCTTCTATATTACGGGGGAGATCTGCCTAGTCCTCCAGGTGCGGTACATCCAAATAATAAGTGTGAAACATCCTCCCTTCATATTCGAGCCCTCAAAATATAAAGGCTAACATTACATTAGTCATTTTGATTATTTTTTGTCCCCACTTCTTTATAGTGAAGCGTGTTCATGTAAAGCTAAATCTCTTTGAAACTTCATTCTTTCCAGCTTTTCATCATTTGTTCCACACCAGTGCCAGGCAATGGCCACCTCCAAGAAGAGAGAATCTAACCATCACCCCTTGAAGCTCAATAGGATTATCATTGCTGACCCTCCCCCACCCGCAACAATCAACATACTGGGGGCCAGCATTGACTAGAAGCTGAGCTGGACCAGCCAAATGAATGCCACGAATGCTATTAGTGCAGATCAGAGGCTCTGTATCCTGAGAGTGGCTCAACCCCATAGATCTCCAAGGCCTCTACGCCATCTAAAAAATACAGGTCAGAACTGTGAGGAATACTCTCCACTAGCCTGGACGGGTGCAGCAACAACAACACTCATGAAACGTAACACCATCCAGGGAAAAGCAGTCTGCTCGATTGGCAGTCAGCACATCAACATAAAGATTTACCCCAGCCATTCCCAACACCACCTGGCTACAGTGTATACTATCTACAGGATATACCACAGCATCTTGCTAAGGCATCTTCGACAGCACCCCCAAACATGTGACTTTGGCCAACTAGCAGGACAAGGGCAACAGGCACATAGGAACGCAATCACTCCTACGTCCCCCCTCCAAGTCACACAGCATGCTGTCATGCAGTTTATGTATCTCTGTTCCTTCATGGTCACTGGGCAAAAGTCCTGGATTTCTCCCCCTACCAGCACCGAGGTTGTAGCTACACCACATGGGCAGCAGTGTTTGAAAAGGTGACTCACCACCACCTTCTCAAAGGCCATTAAGGATGGGCAATAAATGCTGGCCTTGCCAGTGATGCCAACATCCCAAGAGTTACATTTTTTTTAAAAAATGTGACAGAGGTAGAACGTGTCGACGAATACAGAAACATAAAAGAATGGAATTAATAAAGAATGCAATTAAACAGTGTAAGGATTTGATACATACAAGAAAATCTTCTCACATTACAGGTGTTGCAGGTCAGCTGAGTTACAGTAGGTAGTACATTCATTGCTGAATCAGCAGGTCTTTCAAGCCCCACCATAGAGATTTGAGCAGACTGACACTCTGGTGCAGCTGGGAGGAAGTTCTGCACTGTCAGGGGTATCGTCTTCTGGGTGAGGCATTAAACTGAAGCCCCGTCTGTCCTCTCAAGTGGAAGTAAAGCATCAGTAAGGGGAGTTCTCCCCTGGCATCCTAGCTAATATTTATCCCTCAACCAACGTCACTAAAGAAAGGTGATCTGGCCATTATCATTGCTGTTCGAAGGACCTTGCTCTACGCAAAGGCAAAATACTGCAGATGCTGGAAATCTGAAATAAAAACAGAAAATGCTGGTCATATTCAGCAGGTCAGGCGGCACCTGTGGGAGGAGAAACAGAGCTTAACATTTCAGGTCAATGGGTGAAGGGTCATCAACCTGAAATGTTAATTCAGTTTCTCTCTCCATCGCCTGACCTGCCAAGTATTTCCAATGCTTTATTGCTGAGTGCAAAACATCTGTCACTTTTTCAGCATTACGGAGGTGGTTACACTTCAGAATTGTTTCATTGGCCGAGGCGTGCTTTGGGGCATCCTGAGGTTGTCAAAAGGCACTCTGAGAATTGCAAGTCTTATTCCTTGTTTTCAGGCTTGTTAAAGTTAAAATAGCCAGCTGCTTTTGCTACCGTTTTTTTCTCTCCTTCCCATTCCTCAAAAGACCAGAATGATTAAGATTACATTTCATTAAAAAGAATTAAATCAAATATAAGTTATTACGCACATGAAATAAGCGTGACTTAATTACTGTTGGAATGAGAAGTGACTATACTTTGGTGCCTCATGCCTCTGTACATCAGAGAGAAGCAGCGCCTGAAAGTCTGGCTCTGATTATGTCTCAGTGTACTAAGGAAAAGTCAACTCCACAATGGATTCCCATCACATTTACTTGCATCAAGAGTGTTACAAACTTCAATTGATTTTTTTTTTATATATCTCAAAAAAGGATTGAAATGTCTATGGGGCCAATAGTTTTATTCAAGCCACCCACATCGGATTTATTCTCTTATGTTCCTTCATTTTCTGGATCTGATACAAAACACTGCAGATTAAGTAATCCATTACTGCATGACGGGGAAATTGTAGAACTGGTGGCAGCCAAAATAGATAACTTTTTAAAGTCTAATGAGAATTCAGTCAAGTCAGCTATGACTGTCTGGGAAGCGAGGGATCATCATTAGTTACGCTACGCTGACTGAGGAGAAAAGTGCTCAGAGAATGGATGTTCTTAAAGCCAGATTTTAAAACTGTGAAGCGAGAACATGGGCTGAGAAATTGTGATTGGCAGCGCCTTTTATTTGTGGGTGTTATGAGTACACTTAGGGCCTCAAGAATGGCATCTGCAGCATCCGCATACACTTGTGAAGCGACGTGTGTCAGATGCAAGTGTTAGTGTGTGCGCAGCGACTGTCCACCAGAGGTATGCTGAGCAGAGAGGTTGAGAATCCAACCAGCCTGCAATGCTGATTTGATGTCAGCCATTTCTGAAGTTCAGCGCTCCAGCTAAATTTGTCTTTGCACCTCACAAAGTAAACACGCATTAATCAGCGGGAAAGAACGCCACTCTCACCAGCGCCATTTTTAAAGAGATGATCAACTACTAACAGCTTAGTTTATGGTTGATTTCCTCTGGCTGTTATTACAGTCCTGCTTGGTGCTTTCCATAGTTGTTTCATGTTGCAAACGTCTGTGCAGATGTCTTTGTGACAGGTGTCATAGAGTCACAGAATTATACAGCACAGAAACAGGCCATTCGGCCCATCGTGTCTGTGCCGGCCATCAAGCTCCTTTCTATTCTAAACCTATTTTCAAGCATTTGACCCCCTAGCTCTGTATGCTATGGCATTTCAAGTACGCATCTAAATACTTCTTAAATGTTGTGAGTGTTCCTGCCTCTACCACCCCCTCAGGCAGTGAGTTCCAGATACCAACCACCCTCTGGGTGAAAAACTTTTTTCGCAAATGCCCTCTAAATACCGTGCCCCTTACCTTAAATCCAAGCCCCTAGTTATTGATGCCTCCATTAAGGGGGGACATTGTTTCCTATCTACCCTATCTATGCCCCTCATAATTTTGTATACCTCTATTAGGTCCCCCTCAGCCTTCTCTGCTCTAAGAAAAACAACCCTAGATTATCCAGTCTCTCACCATAGCTGAAAAGCTCCAGCCCAGGTAACATCCTGGTGAATCTCCTCTGCATCCTCTCCAGTGCAATCACATCCATCCTGTAGTGTGGTGAGCAGAACTGCACACAGTACTCCAGCTGTGGCCTAACTAGCATTGTATACAGCTCCAACATAACCTCCTTGCTCTTATATTCTATGCCTCGGCTAATAAAGGCAAGTATCCCATATGCCTTCTTGGCTACATTATCCACCAGTGCTGCTGCCTTCAGGGATCTGTGGACATATACACCAAGGTCCCTCTGATTCTCTGTATTTCCTAGGTTCGTACCATTCATTGTGTATTCCATTGCCATGTTAGTCCTCTCAAAATGCATCACTTCACACTTCTCAGGATTAAATTCCATTTGCCACTACTCTGCCTATTTTACCAGCCCATCTGTATCATCCTGTAATCTAAGGCTTTCCCTCCTCACTATTTACGACCCCGCCAATTTTTGTGTCATCTGGGAACTCCTATATTCATGTCTAAATCATTAGTGTACTCTACAAACAGCAAGGGTTCCAGCACCGATCCCTCTGGTACACTACTGGTCACAGGCCTCCAATTGCAAAAACAACCATCAACCCTCTGCCTCTTGCCACTAAAACAATTTTGTATCTAATTTGTCAAATTGCCCTGGAACCCATGGGGTCTTATCTTCTTGACCATTCTCCCATGCTGGATCTTGTCAAAAGCTTTACTGTAGTCTATGTAGACTACATCAACTGCACTACACTCATCTACACACCTAGTCACCTCCTCAAAAAAATCAATCAAATTTGTTAGACATAATCTCCCCCTGACAAAACCATGCTGACTATCCCTGATTAATCCCTACCTCTCCAAGCAGAAATTATTCCTGTCCCTCAGAATTTTTTTCCAATAGTTTCCCCACCACTGATGTTAGACTTACTGGCCTGTAATTACCTGGTTTATCCCTTCTACCCTTCTTGAATAATGATACCACATTTGCTGCCCTCCAGTCCTCTGGCACTTCTCCTGTGGCCAGAGAGGATTTGAAAATTAGTGTCAGGGACCCTGCTATCACCTCCCTTGTCTCACATAGCAGCCTGGGTTAGATCTCATCTGGGCCTGGGGGCTTATCCACTTTTAAGCCTGCATAAACCGTTAATACTTCCTCCCTTTCAATGTTAATTGGTTCAAGTATATCAGAGTCCCCCTTGCTGATTTCTACACCTACATCATCCTTCTCCAAAGTGAACACAGATGAAAAGTAATCATTTAAAACCTCACCCATGTCCTCCGGCTCCATGCACAGATTGCCACTTTGGTCTCTATTTGGGCCCTACTCTTTCCCTGCATATCCTCTTGACCTTAATATATTTATAAACTGCTTTGGGATTTTCTTTTATCTTGCCTACCATTGTTTTTCATGTCCCCTCTTCGCTCTTCTAATTACTTTTTTAAGTACCCCCTCTGCACTTTCTATACTTCTCTAGGGCTTGTGCTATTTTCAGCCCTCTGTATCTGCCATAAGCCTCCTTTTATCCACTTAGCCAATCCTCTATATCCCTGTATATCCAGGGTTCTGTGGACTGGTTGGTCCTACCTTTCACCTTTACGGGAACATGTTGGCCCCAAAATACTTTATGTTCACTAATACTGGTAGACCTTCCTCTTGGACTCGAGCATGAATGGAAGGTTGAGCAGAAGCAACACAGAATAGGAAAAGCTGCGGGGAGAGGGAGGAGAAGGAGGTGTCCACATCCATGCAGGGTATTTATGGAACAGTTATCATACCTAACCTCCATGAGGAACAATGAATGAGTCATTTGCACTTCTCTAATGAGTTCTCACTGAATGCTATCCACTGCCGTAGCCACAAATGCAACCTCAGAGCAGGGCAAGGAGCACATTGCCTGTGGCTGTGAAGGTGATGGTGGCAATTAACTTTTGGGCTCCTTTCAGGCTGGGTATAGAGATATTATCAACATCTCACAGTTAGCTGACAATGCTGCATAAGGGAGGTCACTGAAGCTCTCTATTCAACTTGAGTTAACTTCACTAAGTTCTGTCTTTCCAACAACACCCAGCTAGCTGCTGCTTACTTCGGTTATGTTCCCACCTTTTCCTGCAAGAGAGAAGGAGATGTGTCAGTGAATTTTTTGCATTATGTTGGTGATGTGACTGCTATCCTTGAATAGCTGGCAGTGTGTGTACATTATAAGATGTGGCTTGCAACAGTGCTAAGTTTGTGCATCTGGTCTGAGTTGTGTTTATTAGAGATTACTGATAGGTGAGTGATGGAGGCATGATGATTTAACAATGGCCAAGGCTAATGGTGCAGTTGGTAGAATATGGCATTGGAAGATGCATTCACTGCCTTGACCACCTAAGCTTCGTCCAGAACTGCATCCAAATCGTTATTTTTAGATTTTTGGCATTGACCTCTGCAGCTATCTGCTCCCATTGCATTTTCACTGTGTGTTTGGAGAATCTTCTGGTTCCCTATGGATCCAAGATATCTCTTCTCCTTAAAGACCTCCACTGCAGCATGGTTGTCCATGCTGTCCCATACTTAGCCATTCTCCTGCCTGTCCCTGTTCTGTGTTTGATCTGCTCAATCGGTTGAGCCTCAGTGTGGACTCAGAGCTAAGTAAACGGACTCCAGAGAAAGACCTAGGAGCTGAATTTTGGCAAGAATAAGTGTAGACATTGTGACTGCAGAGATATTGTGAAGCACTGTAAATAAATCTGTTGCACACATAGAAACTAGTGTCATCCCTGCATTGTTCTAATGCAAGTCAGGTTTTTTTAAAAATGCATTCTTTCATAGGATGTGGGAGCCGGTGTCAAATCCAGCATTTGTTATCCTTCCCTAATTAACCCTGAAATAAGTGGCTAGCCACACCATTTCAGGAAGCATTTAAGAGTCAACCACATTGCTGTGGGTCTAGAGTCACATGTAGGCCAGGCCAAGTAAGGAAGGAGGATTTCCTTCCCTAATGGACATCAGTGAACCAGATGCTTTTTAAAAAAAATCGACAATGGTTTCATGGTCACCATTACTGACAATAGCTTTTCAATTCCAGATTATTAATTCAATTCAAATTCCACCATCTGCCATGGTGGCTCTCAAACCCATGTCCGCAGAACATTAGCCTGGGCCTCTGGATTACTAGTCCCGTGACATCACCACTACCCCACCGTCTCCCCCAGGATAGATACAATATACAACAAACCGGCCGATGCACAACATTTCCCAGAGTAGGTTGAGTCCTACATGACTCACAGCATCTGTTTCAGCCAAGAACACCTTCCCTTTAAGAGGTGCAGGCCAGCTTTTAGCTATCAGTATTAATTTTGGGCCCCTTGCTGATTCATGCAGCCAATCAACAGCACATTTGATGCTGGCCGCATGCACAAGTCATGCAAATGGGTAGCAGCATCAACATGGCCTCTTATCTCTACTACGTCCAATGGGCACAGGTTAATCATGCATCATGATTCCTCGTCCTTTTTCAAAGGTTGTCAAATTAAGCCCCTACACAGTCAAATAGCAGCTGTTTGCAACAGCCTTGTGTGACAAGGTGAAAATGAAGTCCATCATCTTTCTTCTCAGTATAGTTCATTTACAGTTAAACTCCGGAGACTTGAGTGCAAAAATGCCTAGGCTGACATACGATCGCTGCATTGTCAGAGGTGTTATCTTTTGACTGAGACATACAATCGAGAACCTGTCAGGCGGATATAAAAGGTCCAATGGCAATACTTCAAAGAAGATCAGAAGAGTTCTTGCTGGTGTTCTGACCAATATTTATTCATCAGCCAAAACAAATATCAGATCATTTGGTCATTATCACTTTGCTGTTTGTGGAAGCTATTTGTGGGCAAATTGGCTACAGAATTTCCCACATTATAAGAGTAAAAACTCTTCAGAAGTATATGGTTGTAAAATACTTTAGGATGTTCTGAGGTCATGAAAGGAGCTATATAAATGCAAATCTTTCATCTTTTAAATGATACTTGTGGTTATAGGTCAGGAAGACTAGTTGCCTCATGGTTGATAAGCGTTACTTCTTGACCTACAAATTTTCTTCTCTCCTTTCTTTCTGTGCTTGTTGACCAATATTGGCTCCCAGTCCATCAAAAACCTCACATCTAAATTCTCATCCTTGCTTTCAATTCCCTCTATGACTTCACCACCACTACCACCCCCACCCTCCCCAATCCTATTGCCCCGAAGGTGTAGTGGTATTGTTGCTGGGCTAGTAATCCAGAGAGCCAGCGTAATGCTCTGGGTTTGAATCCTGCCACAGCAGATTGTGGAATTTGAATTCAATAAAAATCTGGAATTAAAAGTCTAATGCTGACCATGAAACCATTGTTGATTGTTGCAAAAACTCATCTGGTTCACTAAAATCTGCTGTCCTTACCTGGTCTGGCCTACATGTGCCTCCAGATCCAAGGCAAAGTGGTTGACTCTTAAATGCTCTCTGAACAAGGGCAATTAGGATGGGCAATAAATGCTGGCCTAGCCAGCGACATCCACATCCCATGAAAGAATTTAAAAAAAAACCTTCTCCATCCCTACATCCTTCTGAAATCTCCCTGTTCCTCTAATTCTGGCCACTTGCGCATCTTCAAGATCCTTCACCCACTATTGGCACCTGTGTCTTTAGCTGTCCTTAACTTCAGAATTCTCTCCATTAACCTTTCTGCATCACTGCCTCTTTCTCCTCTTTCAAGACACTCCGTAAAACTTATGCCTTTGACCAAACATTTGCTCACCTGCCTTAGTATCTACTTCTTTAATGCAGAATCATTTTTTTTGTCTGATTATGTCCCTGTGAAACGTTTTGTGACCATTTTACCACATTAATGGTGCTATATAAATGCAAGCTGTTGCCATTGTTAAAGATCCCAATGCTGTGCTATGTATCTCTGGGCAATGTCAGTCCTGAAGCACCTCATTCACCAAGGAATTCTTTATGCAAGAGTTTCAACTGTGAGTGTCAGCAGGCTATTTCCCTTGGTGAGCATTACATTTATCCTGAATGTTCACAATCACTTGATCCCTCTTTACATCTATGGAAATCTCCCCAAGAGAATTACGGATCACCAAGGCAGCGAGTCTCATCCACCTCCATCTGCAGGTGTACAAATTAGAGACAAACTTCACTAAAAAGCCTTGACTACAAAGGAAAATTACATTCTGAGAGATGAAATATGCCATCGAGGAACTTATTAGCATAGCAACAGGAGTAGGCTATTCACCCCCTTCAAGCCTATTCCACCTTTCAGTTGGATCATGGTTGATTTGTGCCTTAAACTTGGTTCCATATAGCTTAATACCCTTGCCCAACAAAACCACTTCAGCTCCAGTTTTGAAACATTCAATTAATCTCATGCCAGACCCAGCCACTTTTTTGGGGAGAGAGTTCCACATTTCTGTTATTCGTTGTGTGAAGACATCCTTCATGACATCACCCCAGAACTGCCCAGCTATAAGTTTATGCAGTTATATTCTGACCTCCATCACCAGGGAAAATAGCTTCCCTCTATCTACACCATCAAGTCCTTTAATCATCCTAAACACTTTAATTAGATCACCTCCTAACGGGTTCCACTCAATGGAATACAAGCCTAGTTTATTCAATCTGTGCTCACAATTGAATCCTTTTCACCTGAATCTGTGCTGTACCCTCTCCAAGGTCCAATATGTCCTTCCTGAGGTGCAGGGCCCTAGAACTGAACAGACTTATGCCAGATGCAGTCCAGCCAAAGCTTTGTAGGTCTGCAGCCTAACTTCTACCCATTTGTCATACAGTGCCCGTAAGATAAAGGCCATCATTCTGTTAGCCTTTTATATTTTATTTTTTTTACATGTCGACAGGTTTTTGTCCAATTCCGCACATGGACTCCTAATCTTCCCTGTTCCTCCACGGCTCCTAGTTTCTCACCATTTAGAAGATGTTCTGACCTGTCTTTCAATCCAGTGTGCACGACCTCACACCTCTTGAAGAACATCTGGTAAAGTTTTGCCCAAAGCACCGATCGCTCAGTCTCCATTTTACAATTTCCCTGCTCCCACCTACGTTACTTATTGTGTCATTTAGTGAGTTATACAGTTGTCCTGCAAACACTGTTTTATTTATAATGCCAATACATTTAATAATAAATAATGGGAACTCACTTTGAATTCAGATAGCTCCCTCTCAGAACACGACTCAATACCAAATGAAAAAAAAGAAAACCACAAAAAGATATGTGTATTCAAGTATCTTCAAGGCATATGCGGGTGTCAGTCTTTCAAATCACCTGCATGTAGTGCATTCCCTGACGTCTACTCCATGTAAATAATTAAGTACAAAAACTTTCTGATGGTTCCTAAGATGTTTGACATTGCTTAATTACACGTTACTTCTTTAAAACAGAGTAATGGCTTTGAATGCTTAGAAATTCTAATACATTGGGTCTGGTTAGTCTTTCGTGCAATTATTTTGCTGCAATTTATTAATTTGTATCAGCCTTTACAACAACAGCAACAACTTAAGTTTACATAGCTCCTTTAATGCAATTAAATGCCCCGAGGCACTTTACAGGGGTATTATAAAGCTAGGCCTTATGACACCTAGGCAAATAAGGATATAATAAGTGAGATAATCACCTGTAGGACATCAAGGAAGAGGTGCTGCACGTTTGCAGGAGGCATGGGCAAGTCGCTTTTTCTGGCTGGCTTTTGGTGCCGTGCCAGGGCAAGGGCTCCAGTGCGAGTCAGTGAGGGGGGGGGGGGGGGGGGGGGGGGGGGGGGGGGGGGGTGGGGGGGGGGGCGCTGCGGGGCAAGGCAGCACAGTCAGACTGAAGGAAGTACACAAGCATATGCTGGGGTAGGGGAGTGGCGGGGGTGAAGAAAGCGGCCACGCACTTGCAAAGGCTTTTCAAAAGTGAGCATTCTTCCACAGCTGAGACCGATCAGCTTCTGCTCCATTGACAGGCGTGGGGTCGGAGCCTTCTGAAGCTTTTCTGCCCACTCAAGCAACGCAAAAGCATGAAAGTGCCTCCAAATGCTTCAGGATTTTTCACCCCTCAGGCGCAGACTGCAAATTAATGTGGTTTTGCGGGCTACAGGACAATTGGACAACTGAGCAAGTTGTAGAAACACCTTGTGAAAGGTGGCCAAGGTGCAGTCACTGGTGGAGGCACTCACAGCCCCTTGCAATGTCTTTATTAAGGGTTGGACCAGTATCCATCATGGTTCAAGCTAACAGCGCAGCCTTGCAGTGTGGGTTAGTAGAATGTGCCTGAGCTGAGAGCACAACATGCAGTCCAACGGCTGAAGCTGCCGCCAATCGGTCAAGCGGAGTGGGGCGGAGATGGGTAGGTTTCAGGCAGCCAATGAGCACACCACAAATGGTCATTCAAGTGGTGGCCAGCATTCTCCTGCATGCATGAAGAGGCCTTCAGGCTTAACCAAGAGAGGCTCTTAGAACACGTATGCTAATCCACGAGTCTCTCTCTTTGATCCTGCAGGAGGAGAACATCAGGAACATGGAGCCTGGTGATTTAGCAGTTTTCCCATGGTTTACAGGGAGCAGAGAAGAAGAAGAAGAGATTGGCAGAGGCACCTGGCTCGGCAAAAGGAAAGAGCACCTCCCTCAAGATGAAGGAACACCAGGGCCTTCTGCACATGCAGCTGATGATCCACAGTGTTAGCTGTCGCCTGTAGGTGCCTTGCTGGACCAAGGGTCTGTAGACGGCGCTTGTCACTCCTGCAGATGACTGAGAACCAGTGTCGCCAAAGACTGCGGATGTCTATGGAACTGGTAAGTCACATATGCCACCTGCTGCCGGATTTGGCACCATGGGCACATGGAGGCCATCCACTGCCAATGTCCATGAAAGTGACCGCAGCGCTCAATTTTTACACCAGTGGCTCCTTCCAGGGCTCCACAGGTGACCAGTGTGGAATGTTGCAAGCCTCCACACACAAGTGTATCCAGGAGGTCAGGGACACCATCTTCATGAAGGCACAGAACCTTGTGCGTTTCACCCGGGATCAGGAAAGCCAGGAAGCAAGGGTGCTGGGATTTGCATAGATCTCTGGTTTTCCACAGGTGCATGATGTCATTGACTTCACTTAAGCGGTGCTTAGATCTCATAACCATAGATAAGTAGTCATAGAGTGATACAGCACAGAAACAGGCCCTTCGGCCTATCCTGTCCATGCCGGCCATCAAGCACCTATCCATTCTAATAACATTTTCACTTGGTCCATAGCCCTCTATGCTATGGCATTTGAAGTGCTCATCTAATTACTTTTTAAATGTTGTGAGGGTTCCTGCCTCTAGCACCCCCTCAGACAGTGTGTTCCAGATTCCAACCACCCTCTGGGGGAAACATTTTTTCCTCAAATCCCCTCTAAACCTCCTGCCCCTTACCTTAAATTTATGCCCCCTGGTTGTTGCCACCTCCGCTAAGGGGAAAAGTTTCTTCCTATCTACCCTAGCTATGCCTCTCATAATTTTGTATACCTCCATCAGGTCCCCCCTCAGCCTTCTCTGTTCTAAGGAAAACAGCCCTAGACTATCTAGTCTCTCTTCATAGCTGAAACGCTCCAGCCCAGGCAACATCCTGATGAATGTCCTTTGCACCCTCTCCAGTGTAATCACATCCTTCCTATATGTGGTGACCAGAACTGCACACAGTACTCCAGCTGTGGCCTAACTAGCATTTTATACAACTCCACATAACCTCCCTGCTCTTATATTCTATGCTTCAGCTAATAAAGGCAAGTATGCCATATGCCTTCTTATCCACCGTATCTACCTGTGCTGCTGTCTTCAAGGACATTTGGACATGTACTCCAAGGTCCCTCTGATCCTCTGTATTTCCTAGGGTCCTACCATTCATTGTATATTCCCTTGCGGTGTTAGTCCTCCCAAAATGCATAACCTCACACTTCTCAGGATTAAATTCCATTTGCCACTGCTCTGCCCATCTGACCAGCACATCTGTATCATCCTCTAATCTAAGGCTTTCCCCCTCACTATTTGTGACACCACCAATTTTCATGTCATCTGTTACTGAACATGCCTCTTATGTTCACATCTAAACCATTAATATACACTACAAGCAGCAAGGGTTCCAGCTCTGATCCCTATGGTACATCACTCATCACAGGCTTCCAATCGTAAAAAGAACCTTCAACCATCACTCTCTGCCTCTTGCCACTAAACCAATTTTGTATCTAATTTGCCAAATTGCCCTGGATCCTATGAGCTGTTACCTTCTTGACCATTCTCCCATTCGGGATCTTGTCAAAAGCCTTACTGAAGTCCATGTAGACCACATCAACTACACTACCCACATCTACACACCTAGTCACCTCCTCGAAAAATTCAATCAAATTTGTTAGATATGATCTCCCCCTGACAATGCCATGCATTCTATTCCTCCAAGCGCAGATTAATCCTGTCCTTCTGGATTTTTTCCAATAGTTTCCCCACCACTGATGTTAGACTCACTGACCTGTAATTACCTGGTTTGTCCCTACTACCCTTCTTGAATAATGGTACCACATTTGCTGCCCTCCAGTCCTCTGGAACCTCTCCTGTGGCCAGAGAGGATTTGAAAATTTGTGCCAGAGCCCTTGCAATCCCTTCCCTTGCCTCACATAACAAGCAGGGATATATCTCCTCTGGGCCTGGGGATTTATCCACTTTTAAGCCTGCTAAAACCGCTAATACCTCCCCCCCACCCACCCAATGCTAATTTGCTCAAGTATATCATAGTCCCCCTTCCTGATTTCTACACCTACATCATCCTTCTCCATAGTGAACACAGATGAAAAGTAATCATTTAAAACCTTACCTATGTCCTCCAGCTCCACGCACAGATTGCCACTTTGGTCCCTAATTGGCCCTACTCTTTCCCTGGTTATCCTCTTGCCCTTAATATATTTGTATGATGCCTTTGGATTTTCCTTTATCTAGCCCACCAGTGTTTTTTCATGCCCCGTCTTTGCTCTTCTAATTTCATTTTTAAGTATCCTCCTACACTTTCTATACTCCTCTAGGGCTTCTGCTGTTTTCAGCCCTCTGTATCTGCCAAAAGCCTCTTTTTTTTTCCTTATCTAATCCTCTATATCCCTTGATATCCATGGTTCCCTGGACTTGTTGGTCCCACCCTTCACCTTTATGGGAACATGTTGGCCTGAACTCTCACTATTTCCTTTCTGAATGACTCCCACTGCTCTGATATTCCTACTCCTAGTCCACTTTTGCCAGATCCGGCCATATCATATTGAAATTGGCCTTCACCCAATTCAGGACCTTTATTTTTGGTCCATCTTTGTCCTTTTCCATAACTACCTTAAATCTTACAGAGTTATGGTCACTATCCCCAATATGCTCCCCCAACGGATACTTCTACCACTTGCCCGGCTTCATTCCCTAAGATTAAGTCCAGTCCCACCCCTTCTCTTGTAGGACATTCTGCATGCTAGCTCGAAAAGCTCGCCAGGATGCTCTTTAAGAATTCCGCCCCCTCTAAGCCTTTCACACTAAGACTATCCTAGTTAATATTCGGGAAGTTGATATTCCCTACTGTTATTACCCGATTATTTTTACACTTCTGAGGTTTGCCTACATATCTGCTCCTCTATCTCCTCCCGACTGTTTGGAGGTCTATAGTATGCTCCCAACAAAGTGATTGCCCCCTTATTGTTTTTAAGTTCTACCCATATGGCCTCACCTAAGGACCCTTCTCAGATACCATCCCCCCCTTACTGCAGTAATTGATACCTTAATCTATAGAGCAATGCCACCTCTTCTTTTACAAACCTGCTCTGTTAGGCCTGAAGATTCTGTACCCTGGAATATTGAGCTGCCAGTCCTGCCCTTCCCTCAGCCATGTCTCTGTGATAGCAACAATATCATATTCCCATGTGTTAATCAACACCCTCAATTCATTTGCCTTACCTGTAAGACTCCTTATGTTAAAATAGATGCAATCTGGCCTTGCATTATTCCCATGTGCCTTAACAGGTCTATATTTGCTCTGCCTTCCAGACTGACTTAGTTTCTCTTCTATATTTGGCTGTGCATCACACCCTACTATACCTCCACTGTATATCCCATCCCCCTGCTAAATTAGTTTAACCCCCCCCCATAACAGCACTAGCAAACCTCCCCTTAAGGATGTTGGTGCTGTTCTGGTTCAGGTACAACCCGTCCGACTTGTACAGGCCCCATCTTCACCAGAAACAGACCCAGGGATCCCAGGAAACTAAAGCCTCCTGCACCATCTCTTCAGCCACACATTCATTCTCTCTAATGTCCTATTCCTATACTCACTAGCACTTGGCACAGGGAGTAATCCAGACATTACAACTTTTGAGGTCCTGCCTTTTAATCTGGTACCTTGCTCCCTAAATTCTTGTTGTAGGACCTCATCTCTCTTCCTACTTATTTTGTTGGTACCAATATGAATCACAACCTCTGACTGTTTGCCTTCTCTCTTTAGATTGTCCTTGACCCTGGCACCAGGGAGGGGACGCATCATCCTGGAGTCACATCTATGGCTGCAGAAATGCCTGTCTGCACCCCTCACTATTGAGTCTCCTACTAATATTGCTCTTGCACTCGTACTCGATCCCCCCTTGTGCAGCTAAGCCACCCGCATCGATTACTGAAGGCCTGAGGTGACGGCAGGGCAGACGAAACAGAGGCCACTCCAACAGCGATCTGGCGTGTTTCCCACCAGTGGATTATTAATGAGGTTGGACATGCCGGGAACAGGATGATGTGGCGGGAAAACCCACCATGGTGGCCAATGGGTAAAGTTTTCATGCCCACTACTGCACTTAGTGCAAATCTAAGGCGATTGAGGCCATAGGTTTTAATAAAGTCTCCTCAAGGAGTAAAGTGAAGTAAAGAGGCAGAAAGATGTACGGAGGACATTCCAGAGGTTAGGGCTGAGACAATTTAAGGTAACATGACAGATTAATTAATTGATCCTTCTTTAGATCATGTGGTTTCAACAATGTTTTGAAGGTGAGGGAATGATCGTTTTACCCCAAAGGCCTCTTTTAGACACTTTGGGGACAAGTGTTAGGGACAAGAGAGACAGTCATATGGCATTAATTTCCTCTTACCACCTGCCCATAAGCAGAAGGCGTTTTAAATTAGTTTTTTTTAAACATAGGCGGTGCTGTGTTTTCTCAATCTTTCAAGTATTTTTGTGATACAATTTTAATGTTAATCCACAACAAACTCCAATTAGGATTAACTCAAAAGGTTAGTTTTTTTACACATTTAAAACCCGAGAAAAGCAGTGTTAGTAACGCCCCACTCCATACACACACACACACACACACACACACACACACACACACAGAACAGACACACAAACAGACATTGTAAGGGGCCATGGGCGGGGAGATAGAAAAAAGGAGTTTTATATTACAATGAGCACTGAAAAATGAATATTGGTTCACATGAGTTCCAGAGTCCATAGTCAGAGTCCAATGAGGAATTCTTTCATGTTGGTATTCAAGTTCAGCTGGGGAATTGTAGTATTCACTTCTCAGTTCGTGCTGATCCTGCAGGGTGAAATAGGTATGCAGGGATTTAATTAGTTCTGTAGGCAATGGTACAAAATCTTCCAGTAGAGCCAGGCTAGATGGGCAAGTTGCTGTTGAGCTGGGAGGTGCCTGCTTCTCAGCACACCAGTTCAATGTTAAAACAGCAGACTGGCTGTAAAGCTCAAAGATGTAATATTAAAACTGTCCAAAAGGCCAGAGGCTTGGATCATGTGACATGGCCAATTAATGTTTAATTGCAGCTTAACAATCAGTTTCTGTAGCCTGAATTTTCCAGCCACTCAAACCGATGGGATCTTCTGGTCTCGCCAATGTGAACAGAGAGTTCAATGGCTTGCCAGCCCTGCCACAAGGAAACCCGCCGTGGGGGGGACTAGAAAATTCTTGCCTGTGCTTCTCACCAGAATTCCATTGTTTTGCCTTTGAAGGAAAACAAGGTGCTTAATAGCACCTCTTCCAGTATAATGAGTTACAGTCTCCCGCTTTTTTAATAGCTCAGGATGGGGGTGCCAATTCATCTGCACTTCTTCTGCTTTCGTTGATTACAGTGGGTTTGTGCAATGAATTGTGAAAGGGCTAACCCTGGGATCAGGTGCCTTGTTGCAGCCATCTTTTCTTTGTTCAGCAGTAAAGTCCATTAAAAAAATGCGGCAATAAAGATAATGTTTTTGAACATACAGTGTTGGGTTTCTTTCTGTGTCATTAGAACTCACCACAAGTATATTGTTAGGTTTGAAGGCACAGTTAGAGCATTTTATCTCAAGGACAGTATTCCATTTTTCCTTAGCCCCTATCAAGTGTGTGCTCCACCTGACCTGAAATGAACCCAAATTTCCAAGCTTAAGTGATTACACTTGGCCTACGTACCCCCAAAGAACACTCCCATTTCTTTGCGAGGTCTTCACCTAGTCCCGTGAGTGGAAAGCCAGTGAAGTTGGCTTCAATTACTTCTGGCTGTTGTTAAATTAGGAAAATATCTACAGGTCTGATGCTTATAAAATCATAATTTAGTACCGAACAAAGGGGGCTGTTCAGTCCATCAAGTTTTCACCCCTCTTTGGAAGAGCAATCCAGTTGGTCTCACTCTTCCACTTTTTCCCCATATCCCTACAATTGTTTCCCCTTCCAGGTATTTATCCAGTTGCTTTTTGAAAGTTATTATGTGGATCTTCTTCACACCAGTGAATTCCAGATCCTAACATCTCACTGGGTAAAAATAAATCTCTTAATTGTGCTTGTGGTCCTTTTGCTAATCACCTTAAATCAACATGATCAAGTTTGACGTAAAGGGAAAGGGGAAAATGCAAAATCAGCTACTCTAGACTTGTCGAGAAAGCTGACTTCAATAGGATGAGACAGAGAATTAGGCAAATGTACTAATAGAGAAACTTACAGAAGATCAATGGGGGATGTTCAAAAAAGAATTTAATGTGATATGGAACCAGTTAATACCCTTAATGGGAAAGCGCACTACTTGCCAAAAGACAATCACGGGCAAATAAAGAGGTCAAGCATCTTTAAAGAATTATACAAAAATGCAAAACAAAAAAAAAACACAAATCCTGTTGAATAGCAAAGGTACCCAGATCAGCAATGGGCAACAAAAGAGATTGCAAGGAACAGAAAAAAAGGGAGTATGAAAGGAAACACAAAATCGACAAAATAAACACAAAATATTTACAACTATATTTTAAAAAGAGGTGGTTAGGAGCAATGTGGGCCACTTGAAAACTGATAACAATGACATTGTCAATTAATATAAGAAAATGGTAGACCTGCTGAATAATTAGTATTTACAGTAGAGGGAGAGAATAGCACACCGGACATCTCAAGGACACGAACATTGAACCAGGAGCAAAGGCTCATCAAAATTAATGTAAGCAAAGATAACAATGAAAAATATATTGGTACCAAAGAATACAAAATCTCAGCACCAAATGGTTTCCATCCCAGTGTTTTAAAAGAAATAAGTGAGAACATTGCAGAGAACTATAATCTTTCAAAGTTCTCTTGACTCAGGAACCGTGCTTTAAATTAGAGAATTGTACATGTTTATTTCAGAAAGGTGACAGAGGGAAGCCAGGGAATTATAGGTATCTATTGTCAGGAATTTGTTGACATCTATAATTTAGCATAGTGTGACTGAACACCTTTAAAATTTTCAGCACATCAGACCAAAGCAACATTGATTTGCAAAGGGTAGGCCATGCCTGACAAACCTGACTGACTTTTTTGAAGAGGTGTCTAAAGCAGTGGACAGGTAATGTCTATGGATGTTATTTATATGGACTTCCAGAAAGCATTTGATAAAGTCCCTCATAAGAGACTGTTAACTAAAGTTGAAGCCCATGGAATTGAAGGCAGATGGTTAGCATATTGGCTGAGCAACAGAAGACACAGAGTAGAGATAACGGGCAGGTATTCTGATTGACAGGATGTGACTAGTGGTGTTCCATAAGGATCTGTGTTGAGGCCTTCACTGACCACCACATGTATTAATGATGTAGATGATCAACTAGAAAGCCGCATGTCCAAATTTGACGATGACACGTTGAGATAGGCAGCATATTATGCAGAGTAGATGGAGGCATAAAATTACAGAGATGCTGATAGATTCAGTGAATGGGGAAAGCTGTGGCAATTTGATTTCAATTGGGAAAATGTGAGGTCATCCACTTTTGACCTACAAAGAAAGGAACAGGGTACTTGTGGAAAAGCTAGAAACAGTGGAAATCCAAAGAGACTTGGGGATCCAGGTAGATATACGTACATATGAATTAGGAGCAGGAATAGGCCACTTGGCACCTTGAGCCTGCTCTGCCATTCAATAAGATCATAGTTGAGTTGATTGTGACCTCAACTCCGCATTCCTGCCTACCCCCCAGTATCCTTCCCACCCCCTTGTTAATTAAGACCCTATCTAGCTCTCCCTTAAAAATACTCAAAGTCGCAATAAGGATAAAGTTTTTGAACCATACAGAGGTGGTTAGGAGCAATGTGGTCCACTTGAAAACTGGTAACAATATTGTCAATATGGGGGAATGTTTCCAACACCTTTTGCGGAAGAGAGCACCAAAGACTCACTACACTCAAGAGACAAAAAAACTCCTCATCTCTGTCTTAAATGGGCAACTCCTTAGTTTTAAACAGTGAAAATAGTTCTAGATTACCCCACAAGGGGAAACATTCTCTCCACATCCACACTGCTGAGAATGTTTCAATCAAGTCACCACTTACTCTTCTAAACTCCAGCGGATACAAGTCTAGCCTGCCCAACGTTTCCTAAGAAGACAACCTGCTCATTCTAGGTATTAGTCTAGTGAACCTTCTCTGAATTGCTTCTAATGCATTTACATCCTTCCTTAAATAAGGAGACCAATACTGTACACAGTACTCCAGACGTGGTCTCGCCAATGCCCTGTATAACTGAAGCATAACCTCCCTACTTTTATATTCAATTCCACTTGCAATAAACAATAACATTCTATTAGCTTTCCTAATTATTTGCTGTATCTGCATTCTAACCTTTTGAAATTCATGTACTAGGGCACCTTTATCCCTTTGTGTCTCAGAGCTCTGCACTCTATCACCATTTAGATAATAAGCTTAATTTTAATTCTTCCTGCCAAAATGGACAATTTAACATTTTCCCACATTATACTTCATTTGCCTGATCTTTGTCCACTCACTTAAACTACCTATATTCCTTTGTAGACTCCTAATGTCTTCTTCGCAATTTACTTTCCTAAATATCTTTGCATCATCGACAAATTTAGCAACTCTTTCATTCAAGTAATTTGTATAAATTGTAAAACTTGAGGTCCCAGCTCTGATCCCTGTGGCACATCAGTCATTACATCTTGACAACCAGAAAATGACCCAATTAAGCCTACTCTTTGTCTCCTGTTAACCAGCCAATCTTCTATCCATGCCAATAGGTAAATAAATCATTAAAATGCCATGAGCAAATATTGACAATAATCTAGTAGGCTAATGGAATGTTTGCCTTTATATCCAGAGGGCTAGAATACAAGAGAATAGAAGTCATGTTTCAGCTATAAGAAATCCTGGTTAGACCATAGCTGGAGTGCTGTGAGTAGCTCTGGTCATCACACCTCAGGACAGAATATAATGTAGATTTCCCAGAATGAAATCTGAATTCCAACAAGGGTCAAATTATGTGGAGAAATTACATAAACTAAAGCATCTGTTATTATAATCCTCCACTTTGCTCTCATACTGACCTCTGTGTTTGTCCTCTTGCAGTGTTCCAGTGAAGCACAACACAAACTCGAGGAACAGCACCTCAGCTTCCAATTAGGCACTTTATAGCTTCCTGCACTCATCACTGAGTTCAACAATTTCAGACCATAATCTCTGCACCATTTTGTTTCCTATTTCTTTGCAGGTTTCTGTGTTAGTCTTGTTTTCCCCTTGCTCTTGAATTAAGACAACAGCTTTTCATCAAGCTGCCATTCACATACCCTATAGACACATCTCTTGTTCCTTTACTTGTCCCATTCCCACTCCCGTTGGCTCTGAGCTACCAACTCTTATCACTTAATCTTTCCTGAGTACTACTCTATCACAAACCATTTCTTTTGTTCATTCTCCACCCCTCTTCAATTGGTCAAAATCTGTTACACAAATAGAGGTATTGAGTACCAAAGCAGGGAAGTTATGCTGAACATGTATAAAGGTCATGACTAGAATATTGCACCCAATTCTGGTCACCACACTTAGGAAGGGCTTGAGGATCCTTGAGAGGTACAGAGGAGATGTGGGTGATAGATTTTAGCTACAAGGTTAGGTTGGAGAAGCTGGGGTTATTCTCCTTAGAGCAATGGAGATTATCGGGAGATTTCATAGAGACATAAAGGATTATGACAGGTTCAGATAAGGTAGACAAATAAATAACTATTGCTATTAGCTGATGGGACAAGGACAATGGAACATAGATTTAAAGTTTTGGGCAAGAGATGGTGAAGGGATGCAGGAAGAACATTTTTATGCTATGAATGACAATAACTGGCTGCCTCTCAGGGTGGTGGAAGCAGAGATGATGAGTGATTTTGAAAAGAAAATGGATCGGCCCTTAAGGAAACTGAACTTGCAGGACTACAGGGATAAAGCTGGGGAATGAGACAGAGTAGATTGCTTTATAAAGAGCCAACATGGACCATAGGCTGGATGGCCTCCAACTGTGTCATAATGACTCACTGACTCAGACTTTATTTCTATATAGCCCCAGTTCTGATGGCAGGTTATCAAGCTGAAATATTGGACTGGATTTTAATATCCTGAAGGAAGCCCGGATGGGACTGGGGAACTTGAATCTTAAGGTCTGTGATAGCAAAAATAATTTTCCTCTCCTTTCCTAATGCCAAAGTGTTTTTCTGTGGTCTTTTCGTGGGGCAGAAATGTCTTGGTTCGCAACTTCCATGTACATCTTCTGAAGTCAGGATGTCATTGTGAGCCCTGTGGGAGATTTGAATTTCCTCCCACAATTGTTTTACTGACCTGATTCAGGTTCTGGAAACCCTAAAAAATAAACATCCCTTTGGAGGGTTGGTGACCATGGGGGAAAGCCTGCTGAGGAGTCGGCTTGACAGGTAAATGTTAAATGTTTTAACAACTTTGAATATCATTATTAGATGCTATTTTGCCAAGTGCAAATGCATTTTAACTGCAATGATTCATTATAGGGCTCTTACCTGAAAAGTAAGTTGACCATTACATTGACCAGCATTGTTTAAGTGTTGAGATGCATTAGAGTACTTTTTCAATTTGGAAAAATGCCCTTACTCATTAAAAACAGAGAAAAACACTGCTTGGGATCTCTAGTGTCATAAACTAAAGTGATTTAAATGGCCACATTTTTTCAAATAGGAAAGAAAACCAGAAGCTTTTACATTTGAGAAGAATGCAGCCATCTGTTTTTGTAGAAAGGATATTTGGTGTAGCTGAGCAAAAAAAAAGGCTATCTACTTTTTCAGTTTCAATATACTAAATTGTTTAGATTTTCTAGGGTCTGTTTTGACAGATGAGCCTGTTATGAATGTTTGGCTGAGTTTCAAAAGCTTCTCCACAAAATTGAGTTTCATAAGCTGCTTTAACCTGCATACTTAAATTGAAGTAAATTGTGTAAAGAAAGGGGTCATGTGTTCTGTTCTGAATGCTACTTTGTATCAAGTCTGGTTTAGTTGCTATGGGACTAAGAGACCCAAGTTAATTAATTTGCTGAAAGGTGCAAAGTTCTCACACCAGGAGCAAAGGGCTAGGACAGCTGTGCTAACCAAGTATAGGCTTGTCAGCTGCATGTTTTTGTGAAGAAGAGAAAGGAGAGAGAAGGAAAAGCAATTGGTCCAGTATGGTCAGCAAAGAGGCAAGGCTGCTTAACTTTGTGAGCAGACATGGGAGGGAGACTGCTGTAGTTGAAGAGATGCATCCTGATATAGAAACATAGAAACATTGAAAATAGGAGCAGGAGTAAGCCATTCGGCCCTTTGAGCCTGCTCCGCCATTCATTATGATCATTGCTGATTATCCAACTCAATAGTCTGCTTCTGCTTTCTCCCCATTTCCTTTGATCCCTTTCACCCCAAGAGCTATATCTAACTCCTTCTTGAAAACATACAATGCTTTGGCCTCAACTACCTTCTATGCTAACGAATTCCACAGGCTCACCACTCTCTGGGTGAAGAAAGTTCTCCTCATCTCAGTCCTAAATGGTCTACCCCATATCCTCAGGCTGTGACCCCTGGTTCTGCACTCCCCCACCATCGGGAACATCCTTCCTGCATCTACCCTGTCTAGTACTGTTAGAATTTTATAGGGTTCTATGAGATTCCCCCTCATTCTTCTGAACTCTAGCAAATATAATCCTAACCGACTCAATCTCTCCTCATATGTCAGTCCCGCCATCCCAGGAATCAGTCGAGTAAACATTCGCTGCACTCCCTCTATAGCAAGAACATCCTTCCTCAGATAAGGAGAGCATAACTGCAAACAAAATTCCAGGTGTGGTCTCACCAGCAAAACATCCCTGTTCTTGTACTCAAATCCTCTCGCTATGAAAGCCAACATACCTTTTGCCTTCTTTACCGCCTGCTGCACCTGCATGCTTACCTTCAGCGACTGGTGTAGAAGGACACCCAGGTCTCATTGCACATTCCCCTCTCTCAATTTATAGCCATTCTGATAATAATCTGCCTTCCTGTTTTTGCCACAAAAATGGATAACCTCACATTTATCCACATTATACTGCATCTGCCATGCATTTGCCCTCTCACTCAGCTTTTCAAAATCACACTGAAGCATCTCTGCATCCTCCTCACAGCCTCCCACCCAGCTTTGTGTCATCTGCAAATTTGGAGATGTTACATTTAATTCCCTCATCTAAATCATGAATACATATTGTGAACAACTGGGGTCCCAGCACCGATCCCTGCGGTACCCCACTAGTCACTGCCTGCCATTCAGAAAAAGACCCGTTTATTCCTACTCTTTGTTTCCTGTCTGCCAGCCAGTTTTCTATCCATCTCAATACACTACCCCCAATCCCTTGCGCTTTAATTTTACACGTGGGACTTATGTGGGATTTTGTCGAAAGCCTTCTGAAAGTCCAAATAAATCACATCCACTGGCTTCCCCTCATCAACTCTACTAGTTACATCCTCGAACAATTCCAGTAGATTTGTCAAGCATGATTTCCCTTTCGTAAATCCATGCTGACTCTGTCCGATTCTGCCACTGTTTTCCAAGTGCTCAGCTGTTAAATCTTTTATAATGTAATCTAGAATTTTCCCCACTACCGATGTCAGACTGACTGGTCTATAATTCCCTGTTTTCGCTCTGCCTCCCTTTTTAAATAGTGGGGTTACATTAGCTTCCCTCCAATCTGTAGGAACTGTTCCAGAGTCTATAGAATCTCAGAAGATAACCGTCAATGCATCCACTATTTCTCGGGACACTTACTTAAGTACTCTGGGATGTCGATTATCAGGCCCCGGAGATTTATCGGCCTTCAATCCCACCAATTTCCCCAACACCATTTCCCTACTAATACTGATTTCTCTCAGTTCCTCCCTCTCACTAAACCCTGTGTACCCCAACATTTCTGGTATGTTATTAGTGTCCTCCTTTGTGAAGACTGAACCAAAGTATGTAGTTAGTTGGTCAGCCATTTCTTTGTTCCCCATTAGAAGTTGCCCTGTTTCTGACTGTAAGGGACCTACATTTGTCTTCACCAATCTTTTTTTCTTCACATACCTATAGCAACTTTTACAGTCAGTTTTTATGTTATGGGGGATTCAATTGCAAACTTAATCTCGTACTCTATTTTCCCCTTCTTAATCAATCCCTTGGTCCTCCTTTGCTGAATTCTAAATGCTCCCAATCCTCAGGTCTGTTGTCTTTTTCTGGCCAATTTGTATGCCCCTTCCTTGCATCTAATACTATCTTTAATTTCCCTTGTAAGCCATGGTTTGACCACCTTTCCTGTTTTACTTTTACACCAGACAGGAATAAACAATTGTTGCAGTTCACCCATGCGCTCTTTTAATGTTTGCCATTGCCTATCCACCATCATCCCTTTAAGTAACATTTCCCAATCTATCATAGCCAACTCGCGCCTCATACAATCATAGTTTCCTTTATTAAGATTCAGGACCCAAGTCTGAGAATCAACTACATCACTCTCCATCTTGATGAAGAATTGTAACATATTATGGTCGTTCATCCCCAAGGGGCCTCGCACAACTAGTTTGCCTATTATTCCTTTCTCATTACACAACACCTAGTCAAGGATGGGCTGTTGTCTCATTGGTTCCTCAGTGTATTGGTCCAGAAAAACATCCCATATACACTCTAGGAATTTCTCCTCTACGGTTTTGTTACCTATTTGATTTGCCCAGTCTATATGCATCTTAAAGTCACCCATAATTACAAATGTTCCTTTATTACATGCATCTCTAACTTCCTGTTTATTGCCATTCCCAACATCACCACTACAGTTTGGGGGTCTATGTACAACCCCCACTAACATTTTTTGCCCTTTAGTGTTTCTCAGCTCTACCCATAAAGATTCCACACGGTCGGAGCTAATATCTTTCCTCACTATTGCGTTAAATTTCCTTTTTAGCCAGCAATGCAACTCCACCACCTTTTCCTTTTTGTCTGTCCTTCCTAAACACTGAATACCCTGGAGGTTCAGTTCCCATCCCTGGTCACCCTGTAGCCATGTCGCCGTAACCCTGATTATATCATACCTGTTTACATCTATTTATGCGATTAATTCATCCACTTCATTGCGAATGATCCTTGCGTTAAGGCACAGCGCCTTGTCTTTTTAACATTACTTGTCCCATTCCCAGTATTTTTCACTGAGGTCCTGTTTGATTCTTGCCCTTGATTTCCCTGACTATCACTTTTCTTATTCCCCTTTCTGTCTTTTGTTCTTGTCTTTTATTCCCCTTCATCTGACTCCTTGCATTGGTTCCCATCCCCCTGCTATTTTAGTTTAAACCCTCCCCAACCACTCTAGCAAGTGTTCCCCCTAGGACATCAGTCCTGGTCCTGCTCCAGCCCAGTTTGTACAGGTCCCATCTCCCCCAGAACCAATCCCAATGCCCCAGGAATCTGAAACCCTCCTCCTCACACCATCTCCTCAGCCACATATTCATCCGATATCTCCTGCTATTTCTACTCTGACTGGCCCTTGGCACTGGTAGTAATCCTGAGATCACTACCTTTGAGGTCCTACTTTTCAACTTACTTCCTAACTCCCTGTATTCTGCTTTTAGGACCTCATCCCTTTTTTTACCTATGTCGTTTGTACCAGTGTGTACCACGACCACTGGCTGTTCACCCTCCCCCTTCAGAATGTCCTCCAGCCGCTCTGAGACATCCTTGACCCTAGAACCAGGGAGGCAACATACCATCCTGGAGCCTCATTTGTGGCCACAGAAATGCCTGTCTATTCCCCTGATAATTGAATCCCCTATAACTATTGCATTCCCACACTTTTTCACTCCTGCCCTGTGCAGCAGAGCAACCGTGGTGCAAGAAATTTGGCTGTTGCTGCTTTCCCCTGAGAGGCCATTCCCCCAACATTATCCAAAGCGGTGTATTTGTTTTGCAGGGGAATAGCCACAGGAGATTCCTACATTGCCTGCCTACTCCTCTTGCTTTGCCTGGTGGTTACCCATTCCCTTCCTGCCTGTGGACTCTTACCCTGTGGTGTGACCACCTCTTTATCCGTGCTATCCATGATATTCTCCGCCTCGCGGATGCTCCATTGTGTCCCCAGCCGCCGCTCCAGCTCCAAAACCCGGGCTTCCAGGAGCTGCAGCTGGAGACACTTCCCACGCACATGCTGGCCCTGGGCACTGGAAATGTCCCTGGCTTCCCACATGGAGCAGGAGAAGCACACCACGGCTTTGAGTTCTCCTGCCATGACTTACCCCTTTAAATTAAATTAAACCTTTTGGAAGATACTTAATATCAATTTTACTCTCGGGCCCTTTTTTTTTGGGTGGCTTCTATGAATGAGTTCTTTTCTCAATATGAAGTTTGTTTGAATGACAGCTCTATTAGAACGTTAGAAGTTTTTTTTAATGTCCATTTCCAAGACGTTCTGAGGTGGGCCCAGTTGTTATGGAGGATACAGGGGGGCCATGCGAAGCATGAGAGGGAATGGAGGGGAAATGGAGACTATGAGGGAATATGGAAGCCATGACAGGAACATGGGAAAATGAGAAAGCATGTAGGAGACATAGAGAGTATGGGGAAACTAGTGGAGGCATGGGAGTATGAATGTTGTGGAGGAGGCAAGGAGAGCATGGGTGGGCATGGGGGTGGGTGAGGTTTAGGGGCATATGAATGACAGTGAGAGCTGGGCTACTGTCCCTGAGAACTGAGGCACTCACCCTCCTCCCACACTGTATCATGGCTCACAAAACCTAACCTCTCCTGCCCTCTTCTCCAAGAGACAAAAACATGGCTTGATTGCAGTTCAGAGGTGGGCTGCACTTCAGAAGCCGCAAAAGGGTCCCATCTCACATTTTCTTGTTCCTAATCAAAAATCCGGCCTAACTAACTCTGTTTCTCTCTACACAGATGCTGCCAACTGCTAATCACTTTGAGTAGTTTCTGATTTTATCTCAGATTTCCAACAGCCACGGTATTTTGCTTTTGTTTTAAGGTTTTATTCACCATCACTTCTCTCCCAGGAATGCCCACCTTGAAGACATTCTGCTCCTCAGGCAGGATTCTATTCATCTCTTTTACCTCATTCATCTCCATTGCTTTCTATTTCTCTTCTCGTGTTCAAAAACGGGCACCTAGCAAAACTCAGCCTCATCTCCTTCCTCAGCATCTGTCTCCACCTCATTC